>NC_141077.1:14671711-15199211 GCF_041138505.1 Cibotium barometz | reverse complement strand
GTTCCTCTAATAGTGGTATCAGAGCACAAAAAATTCAAGAATTGAATTTGGGTCATGGAGAGTTGAAGAAAAATCAAGAAATTGATTTCTTCTCAAAGGCTATTGGCTTGGAGAAAATTTGAAGGCTTTTCAAAAAATTCAAAAATACTTGCATGGGAAGAGTAGAATCTAGGCTTTGGACAAGGACACAAGGCTTTAGCAAGAGTATAAGGCTTTGGACAAGGACACAATTCATCCAAAAATCCAAGAGGTAAAGAAGAGAAGGTATGGAAAACCTTTGGACAAAAGAAGGTATGAAAATCCAAGAGGTAAAGAAGAGAAAGTATGGAAAACCTTTGGACAAAAGAAGGTATGGTTATATGAATTTTGTAGACCATTAGATCAAGATTTTGATCAAAGGCTAGGAAGAAAGCCACCCTTTTGAAACCACCCTTCTTCTCCCAAGACCACCTTTCTCAATTCAATTACTCTCCATAATCTAGCCTTATGGATGAAATCAGCTTTCTGAGGAGATTACGGGCCTACTGTCAGTATTGCTAAGCTCATCTCACAGAGAAATTCTATATTGGAAGGCTAGTAAAATTTCTCCCCCTCCTCTCCAAAATAATACTAGTTAGTGGTTTAGTTCTTATTGAGAAACAAGAATTATATATATATATATATATTTATATATATTCTCCTTCCTTTTTCCTCCACTGCTTGGCCGGCGGGCAGAGAACTTCAAAATTTCAATTTTCTTTTTCCCTTTTCACCACCATGCGCGACTGCACGCTGGCTGGATTTAGTAAGCGTCGTGACTTCCTCCGTCGTGTGCCGATTACAAAGCTCTTTACAAAACTTTTAAAAAGCTTTTGAATAAACTTAATGTTATAAGCTTATATATATAGCTTATAATATTGATAAGCTTACACCCAAAGATTCTCAAGGAAAAATATCCAAAAAAATTTACAGAAAAATATTATTTTTTATCTCTCTTTCAAATTTTTATTTTTATTTTTATTTTAGAGAAGTCTTCTTCAACCAAAAATTTTAGACATCAAAGAGTTTCAAAAAGTCAAATTTTGCTTTATTCCAAGATGGAGATACAGGAATTTTCCATACCATACGGTTTTCTTCGTCCTCCTCGACTCTCAAATTTTTGAATTTTGGTACAAAAGCAAGTGTTCCAAAACTTCTTTCCAAATTATCAACATCAAGGTATTGTAGGATTATTATTTTTATTCTTCGTAGGACGCCATCGACATCGAGCACTTCGACAACCCTTCTTTCGAAATACATAAGTTTTCCACCTTTTCTATTTTATTTTTACAAATTCTATAATATTTTACTTGTTTCTTGCAATTTATCCACAACCACCCACCATCCAAGATCAAGTAAATGCACTTCAAGCTCAGTTATGGAGTGAGAAGAGGCAAAGACACGATTTTGAGCAGAGATTTACTTCGCAAGAAGCGAAGGCGCACATAGTCCGAATCTGATTCTTTGGATTCTAACGATGACCCTATTCAAAGAACTATGCGAGATACTCTCAAATCTCAAGAGTCTCGAAAGGGACACAAGATCAGTAGAAAAGCTTTTACTTTTCAGGACTATGATGGCAAAAAGGATGCACACATCATACTCACATGGTTAAGCGAACTTGATGATTTATTTTGTAGTGAAAATTTTTCTGAGAAAGATAAGGTTAAATGTGCTACCAATCATTTGGTAGATAGTGCGGCTCTTTGGTGGAATGTTATTCGATAGGGAAAACGCAAACCCGTCATGGAAAGACTTCCAGGAGAGCTGATCAAGAAGGATTTCTTACCTCCGTCATCATATAAGAGTAAAACCAGACAACAATGGAGACAGCTCAAAAAGGAGAACATATCAACCTATATTGACAGATTTTGGTAAACTTTACTGCAACTTCAAGCTATAGAGAAACTGCATGAGAATTGCAAAGGAGAAAGTTCATAGTAGCAGCTGAAGCGAGTGAATGTGATGTGAAATGCTAGGTCACCTACGACGAAGGATCCTAGAGGGTGCTGACCATACGATTCTCGGGCTCTGGGTCACCGATGATACCCACACGTGCATCATGGAAGATATTGGAAACAAGGAGTAAGAGTTGTTTTCTGAATTCGGGCATGGATCTGGTTGATTGACCTTGCTAATCCTCAATGGATGAGTCCATGGTTCTTTTATATGGATTTGTTGGTTGATCTTGTTGATCTTCAACGAAGATTCCATTTTGATATGTGAATATTACTTAGTACTATGAGCTAGGAACCATCGAAAAGACCCCTGAGTGGATAGGTGGTGAGCATTCTGGTTACCAATGATGCCATAGGTACACTGAGGAAGGAATGATTGGAAATTAGGATTCCACCAGAAATTTTTGGAGGATTATGATCAGTGACTATAATTTCATTAAATGATTGTTTTAAAGACAGCCGAATCTGTAAAAAAGACAATTTTATATTGGGTGTGTAAGTGGTATGACTAGTTTTAAGTTTGCATGAATATCTAGCTAGAGGGCCTAGGAACTCTTTTCCCTGGTACCCGGGACAAAACCTAACCAAATTCCTAATTGGATTGTATCACTACAGTGGTTGGGCGGTTGGCTAACCCCCCATGGGACTGGATGGGGTTAGGCTGGACTGATGGATCCCTAAATTGAGACTCAATTCGGTTATGGTACGCTAGATCAAGTAAATCCCAGACAAAAATTGTTCTATAGAAAAGAATCAATAGCTGTGCCTCTCAATGAGGAAAAAAGCGTTGGTCTCTATGATCCAAGTGCAATCTTTCCATGATCTGACTATGGGACTTATGGGTTCGGTCAGATCACTTCAGTTAGTTAAGGCTTTTGACTACATTAGAGAAAAATTTATCGTGGAGGAATTGCCCGAGCTTTCTGGGCAAGGGAAGTTTTTCCGGGTTTGGTTTTGGAAGAACCGATGGATTAGTCTCTTGTTCTAGATATCTGTGGTGAGGCCCCAAGTGTGGGACCTTGCCCCGCGCAAGAAGTGCTACTTCCTCTGCTAGCACCCCTGAATTCATTACGCGGGGAGGACAGGGATCTCACAAGTCCCAAGCTTATATTAACCCTGCCACCACTTGTCCCTCCTACTTAGCTACCCCACATACCCTTCCCTCTCCCATGGCTACTTTTGTACAAACCCCTCCACTTCCCCAGGCCACTTCATCTTAGCAGGGAGCTCAAGTACCCACAGTACCATACACCAATACCCCTCATTCTGGAGCAACCCTAACATGTAACCCCATGCCTATGCAAATTCCATATCAAGCAAGCACTCTCTCAACCTAAATCAATAGTACCTCCCACCGATGCTTGTCCCACAAACACCTCAAGTCTATCAAAACCCACCTCCGGTGGTCTATGCGGCATCCCCTCTAGTACCTATGGCCACTAACAACACGTATGGGGCTGGTCCTAACCAAAGGTTCCCCAATCACTGTCCTCCCAACAACCCCATCTGACCTCTTATATGCTACCGTTGTGGCGGCCACATGCAAGCTCAATGCACTATACCAGAGGGCTCACCCCCATGCCTCCATTGCCCGGAGAGCCAAGACCACTACACTCGGGATTGTCCTAGACCCCCATTGGTTAACATGGTGGAAGCTGTGGTGCCATATCCCAAGGTTGACACTCCAATAGTGGCCGTAGTGCCACCTCCCACTGTTGACACTCCAATAGTGGCAACCATCACCCGGTCCCAAGGAGCCCCAAAGACACCAACTCCTCTCCGTGGTGGTGCAGTCTACCCATCCATTGTGTGTTGAGATATCGAGCTCATCTAGTGAGGCGGTAGCCACTGATGAGGCCCCACACTTACACCCCTGGCATGGTTGGTGAGATCATGGGAGATATGCGGCCACTGGGATGACAGGCTGTGTGACAGCCATTCTAGAGACTGGCATAGTTATAGCGCCAGCTCATTTAGTCGGGTTCACACTATAGAGAACCCGTGTATGTATTGGTTGAGTACCTTTCATATTATGTGTACTCTTATCTTGTATATGGTGTGTTGAGTGTTGAGTAGAGAGAAGAAGATTTTCAGCCTCTCACCTTGTGTGTTCTCTATCAGGGTTTTGTGAGTGTGTGTGTGTGCTTGCAAGAGCTCAAGCTCTCTTCCCCCCTGCATCTTTTCATGGTATCAGAGCCTGGTTCGTGCTAAGGGCTGATCTGCAAGCAAGAGAACCACAAGAAGCGGTACGAGGGTAAGAGCTTCAACTACTCTTCCCTATTTGTGTTGGTGACTACACCCTTGTCGGGAGCTCTACGGGAGGCACCGGCAAACGGTCTCTGATTGAGGAGCTTTCTTCGCGGGAGTAAAGCTATAGGGCAACTATATAGTCCTATCGGACTGTCCTATCAGACTAAAATTTTGAGACCGAAAACGCGTTTCGGGCGCGTCTGGACCTCCGTTTCTCAGAAAGCAGGCGATTTCGAGCACTGCGGGAAGTCATCGATTCTCTGCAGAACTCTGTTTTAAGAACTGCAGGAAGACAGATTGACTGTGCAGACACTGTGGGTGCTGCAAAGAGGTCTATAGTTGCCATTGGGTGTATGTATGCACATTGAAGTCACTGGTTGTGACATTTGAGAGTACTACAGTACCGCTGCAGAAAATACAGCATTTGTGCATGAAAAACCAGAGTGCAGCTTCTGGTAAAATTGTGTGTTTGGCAAGATGTCTAATGATGGCATAACACAGATTGTGGCTGAGAAGCTGGATAAGAATAACTTCCATGCTTGGAGGTTCAGGTTGACGAATTTCCTGATGGGAAAAGGCTATTGAGACTACATAGAAGGTGAGCATGAAGAGGCACCGGAGATACCGGATATAAATCCGACTGCTGCAGATGTGAAAGAGTTTAAAGACTGGAACCAAGGAGCCAGGAAGGTTATGTATTGGCTCTCCATTAGTATACAGGACACCATGATTGGGCACATTCAGGATGCCAAGTCCCCCAAGAAGGCGTGGGACACCTTGGTAAAGCTCTAGGAAACAAATACCAAGGCACGTAAGATACAGTTGAAGAATGAACTTCATACTGTGGAGAAAAAGAGCATGTCTGTGAATGACTATGCGTTGAAGATAAAGGGTATTGTGGAATCCCTTGCATCTATTGGTGTGTCAGTAGATGATGATGACAAGGTGGAAGTCTGTCTACGTGGTCTCGGGCCACAATACCATTAGGAACTCAATGGAGTCTTTTTGGGCCCTTTAATTTGCCATTGCCTAATGGAGGTGATTAAGAAATAGACAAATAGGGAGATTACATGTGGACTGAAACCAATGGTTTGTAAGAGCCTAGAAGGTAGTGGTCAAACTTAGAATAATAGGCTAAATAGGCTCTTTTTAAATTTTTAAAATCAACTAAAACTCAAAAATAAGATAGCTGCAGCCTGCAGCCATCATTAAGTAAGGTCTCTAAAGTGATAGAGGCCCAAAAACGAGTTCCCATACATTCAATGCACATTCCCCTTCACTTTCCACTATCCCTCTCTCTCACGTTCCCTCCAAAAACGAGTTCCCATGCATTCAATGCACATTCCCCTTCACTTTCCACTATCCCTCTCTCCCACGTTCCCTCCAAAATGCTCTCTCTTCCCCCTTTCTCATAGCAGGGCGTTTTTCACTCTCTAGACTACTTCTTTTAGCTATCTACCTCTTGATCTACCTCTCTCTTCACTCAAAAACCTAGATCTATAGCTATGGAAGCTTAATCTGCAACCTCCTCTTAGAAGCTATGGAAGTTTGATCCTCACTTACATTTCCTTCCTTCATCCTTCTTCCTTGTCCAACCTCCTTTTACAGAGTGTAACAGCAGAGCTTAGCTATGGAAGCTTGATCTGCAACCTCCTCTCAGAAGCTATGGAAGTTTGATCCTCACTTACATTTCCTTACTTCATCCTTCTTCCTTGTCTAACCTCCTTTTACAGAGTGTAACAGCAGAGCTTAGCTATGGAAGCTTGATCTGCAACCTCCTCTCAGAAGCTATGGAAGTTTGATCCTCACTTACATTTCCTTACTTCATCCTTCTACCTTGTCCAACCTCCTTTTATAGAGTGTAACAGTGGAGCCAAGCTATGGAAGCTTGAGTTGCAAATGCTTTGGCTCTCATAATCTTACTCATTGTCTCCTCTCACCCCCTCCAATATCCTCTTTCAAAGTGCAGTAATAGCACAGCCAAGCCCTTGGAACTTGCTCTACAACTCCTTCTCTTTTGTACATCTCCCTAGTCTAAGTTTTTTTCTCACCATTCTATTTTCCTTTGCCATCAAGGTTACAAAGTCACCATTGGAAAGGGCGGATATTGGAGCTCAAACAAGATCGTGATGGAAAAAAGCTAGCCAAGGTCCAACATGTTTACAAGGCAACAGAGCTGAAACTAGCAGACCATGACCAACGTCAACGATTTCCTGCAAATTGTAAGTTATTTCACCACTTTATATTCTTGTTTTTAAATCAATTGTGTGCTAATAATGGTATACTGAGCACTGCTTTGATTGTTCTTGGGTTCATGTGCGTAGATATTTTTCCCTAGTGAGTGGGAGCCTATGGAGGCAATTTCAGGAACCTTTGAAGCATACCATGTGGAGCTTGGTAGTTTAATCTTTGGAGGGTGTCCAGCTGCACAACTTCTTGCACGAAACATCTTCTTCTATGAGGATACATATGTGGTTCCCACGACAGCAAATGGTACTGGAAAATTAGTTCCAAAATCTATGCCAACTCTCACATCTATTGAATGGCCAATTCCAGACAATGCTTCAGTGGCCATGGCTTGTTTGCAGATCGAAAGCAAGGTGCAAAATGCTATGAAGTGCACATATGGATCTCACAAAGCAACCATAACCTGCTTCATACCTCTACACCTCCTTGTGTACCTGTTCCGTACAAGTGGCACACATCGTACCCCAACTTTATGGATTGCAAAGGGGGAGAGAGCTCTGACTTGTTTCTTATCACCTGCATGGGATAAAAAAGTTGTTCAACACAATGGAGACACCATCAGAGAGTAATAGTTGAGAAGGTTGTGATGCGCTATCATATTGCCAAGCAACAGTTGTCCATTGCGTTTCCTTACAGGCGATGGAAGCTTACAAATGGAGAATGGGAGGCGTTAGACTCCGACACAACCTCTACAGAACAGGGTGTGCTACATATATCCATGCAAGGTGGGAATGTAGAAGATGTTACTATGAATGATGACTGGTCCCTTGCCAACTTACGTGACTACTTAGTTCTTCGATTCTCACTGAGTGGTGATTTTGCTTTGATAATCAATGGTAGAGTAGTGCGCAAAAGGCAGGAACGATCTTTTCTTTGTAGAGAAATTACTTTCCCTAGCTGTGTAGCTATCAGATAACCATTGGATATGTAATCTTGAATTGAAGTAAATACAATTTCAATTTTTTTGCCTCACTGTCTTATTAAGGTTTTTCAATTATCTTGTGCAAGTTTTATTTTTTTGTGATAGTGTAAGGTTGGTCACACAAGCATCTGTGGCTTGAGCCAGTAGTAAATTGGAAATGACCTTGCGACAATGGAAGGATACGTTTTTGCTTTCGCATACCATTTTTTTAAAATTTTTTGGTACTTACAAATTTTAAAAGTTTTTAAAAATTTTATAACAAGGTCGCCCATTTATAAACGATACTTTACTCATTTTCATCAATTGACAATTATCGTTCTCTCCTAACACTTGCTCTCAATTTCGCACACCTTTCTGTATCACACACTCTCTATTTCTTCCAATCACTCATAGTCATGGCACCTCTACTTGACGCACTTATTGCACAGCTGGGAAAGCTTGAGTTACTTCCTAGGGTTGATGAGATCGTCCCTATGTTTGAGGGAGCAATTGATGTGCGTGCAACAATGCATCTACACGCGGATGCTTTTACAGATGTCATTCAGTATATGGATGAACACATCAGCACGTACTCCATCATGTTTGAGGGTGATGAGGGCCTATGGGTTCCAGTTGACCTCATCAAGTACATATTCAGGGAAGACAAGAATTTTAGATTTCGCCTATCCAGGTTTTTAAAATCCCTCACAGAAAAGGACTACAAAAATGAGGAGGAAGACTTACTCTTGGAACTACAAATGGGCAACATCGGCACTTCTTTCCTGAGCTAGGACATGGTTTTGGTCCTTCTGTTACAAGAGGGTGTGGCAAAAGAAAGTGGCAAGGAAAAAGAAAAGGGCAAAGTAAAGCTAATGGAGCAGGTCCAAGAGGCCCATGCTGAGGAAGAGAATGTTACAGAACAATGGGAGGCCTCAATGGCATTGGTGGCTCTACAAGAGAATGTCCCCGAGGAGGTTCCGGACCTAGTTCTAGAGGGCGATGAAGTACTTGAGGAGGTCCCAGACCTTGTTACCATGTCTTTTCATCCAATCATTATTGATGGGAAAGAGTTTTTGTTTTTGGATGACATTGCCAAGACACTCGGGTTTTGCGAGGATGAGGCACTTTCTATTATTGCCGTGAATGCTGGGGGTCAAGACAAAGGAAAAGTGAAAATCTCTTTTGAAGATAACAACCTCACAAAAGCGCTTGCATACGATATTGGTAGCAGTACCTTGGAAGTTGTAGTGGCCAAAGCGCTCGTTGAAATAAAGCAAGATGTGCAATTCTATGAGAGCGTAGCTGCCTTTGAACCACACATGCCCTTGGTTGCTGGCGATGCTCAACACCAAGGAAGCATAAACTTGACAAATGAGCAACTAGTTGTAAGTGACGATGCAACTGAGGTATGTCCTAACTTCTTAGTTGTAAAGCAAATTATTTTTAGTTGTATCATTTCACGCTTCCTAACTTCTATATTGACATGTTGACAGACTGCTTTTGAAGTGGACAAGTTTGCTATGCGCGTAGGAGGAATGCGGCCAAAGTCAGAGGGTCGAGATTCATCTCTTTGGCACTACATACTTGCCCTCAGAGCCGACATAGTGCGGGTTTTTCATTTAGACTATGCAGAGATCGCCTATGCCGAGCTCCTAAAATGTAAAGCACTTAGTGCAGTCTTATCGGAGAACCCCTTAGCCTCGAACATAAATAAATATATTTTGGTAGCTAGGGAAGCTGCCTTGTATTGCTTTACGGGCAACCATCCCGGCTCAGTTTTAGGCCATTGTGCCCTTTCTCAGGCTCAAGGAATCAATGAGCCGAGTGATTTATTCCAAAGCTTAGGCCAGAAACCAGCCTCTAGAACTCTCTCTCCTGAGCTCTTCCAAGAGCTTAATAAAAAGATGTAATGCAAACTTCTCTTCCAAGTTTAATAAAATTTTTTTGTTGTGCATTGTAAGTTGTGATTTTTCCTCGCGTACTTGTGATATACCATTTCAAGCCTCGCAATTTTAAGATTTTGTTCATGTGTTCATAGAAAATATTGTTTAGGATTCATTTTAAATGAGATCATGATTAAAAAAAGTAATCGAGATTGGGTTAGAGCGGTATGAAAAAATATTGTATTTATAGATGTATACACACTTACATATATGTATATATATATGTACATATATGTATATATATATGTGTGTGTGTGTGTGTGTGTGTACCTATATATATATATATAAGATTCTGGGGCTATTGAAAGATATATATATATATATAATATATATATATATATATATAAAAGATATATAGGATATATATATATATATATAAGACATAAGATATTATAAGATTTTAAGGCTATTATAAGATATATATAAATATATATAATATCTTATATAAATATATAAGATTTTGGGGCTGTTAGGGCACCTAAAGGGTCTTATGAGCCTCACCAGACCAAAGATATCAAAAAATAAATAAAAAAAATACCATGTGCGCTACGACGCGTAAATCAACATTTTGACCTGGTCAAACTAGCGATTAACGCGCCGTAGCGCACATGGCTTTTTTTTTTTTTTTTTTGGCCTTGAGGCTCATAAGGCACTCTATAAGGGTCTCTAGGTGACTTTATAGGATCTACCTTTTTTTTATATATAAATATACATATATATGTGTGTGTGTGTGTGTATATATATATATATATATATATATGTGTATATGTATATATATTTGTATATGTATATATATATGTGTGTATATATGTTTGTGTGTGTATATATATATATATGTGTGTGTGTGTACCTATATATATATATAAGATTCTCGGGCTATTGAAAGATATATATATATATATAATATATATATATATATAAAAGATATAAAGGATATATATATATATATAAGACATAAGATATTATAAGATTTTAAGGCTATTATAAGATATATATAAATATATATAATATCTTATATAAATATATAAGATTTTGGGGCTATTAGGGCACCTAAAGGGTCTTATGAGCCTCACCAGACCAAAGATATCAAAAAAAAATTAAAAAAATACCATGTGCGCTACGGCACGTAAATCGACATTTTGACTTGGTCAAACTAGCGATTAACGCGCCGTAGCGCACATGGCATTTTTTTTATTTTTTTTTATTTTTTTGGCCTTGAGACTCATAAGGCACTCTATAAGGGTCTCTAGGTGACTTTATAGGATCTACCTTTTCTGTATATATAAATATTCATATATATGTGTGTGTGTGTGTACATATATATATATATATATATATATGTGTGTGTATATGTATATATATTTGTATATGTATATATGTATGTGTGTATATATGTTTGTGTGTGTGTATATGTGTGTGTGTGTGTGTGTGTGTGTGTGTGTGTGTGTGTGTTTGTGTGTGTTTTTTCCTATGTGTATAGTGCTTTTATATTTTTTAAATGAAATGTTCATTGGCACTGAGCATACAAAAGAAAATGGACTCAACAAAGAATGTAACACAACTCACAAAGCTTTCATTAATGTGTGAAAATGCTACAAAGGAATTTGGGAACATTACAAAATTTTGTAGGAGAATTACAAAGTGGGTTAGCCTATTGAGGTAGAAGGCTACGCCCTAAATGTAGACGTAGGGCTAGGGACATATCTACAGGCTTCAAAGTAACTCTCTTGGCATGTACCATAGCCAGTACTGAGTCTTCAAAAACAGAAACTACAATATCTTCAGCAGCTTCTTGAAGAGCTTCAAGAGCTGTGCTCTGTATGCGGTCAACCCTGTCAGAATATTTTTCCATTGTTTCTCTCACCAGTCGAGAGAATGGTGCCTTGGGGATGAGAAGATCTGTGCTTTTCTGATATTTCCTAATCTCTCGTAGTGCGACTGTCCCTGGCCTCCATTTTCTCTTCTTCTTTGTAACTGGTGGAGGCGGTGGTGGTCTTTGATTCTCCCACGGTGGTCATTCAGACCTGAACTTCTTTTTCTTTTGTGCACGCTCTTCCTGTTCTTGTTGGTCCCGAAACTTGCCCTCCATTCTTTTACCACACTTCTTGACTGGACGTCTGGATGTTGTGGCTGCCTGTGGCTGTGCTTGGCTTGCCCTCCTTGTGTCCTCTTTGGGCTGCTGTCTCTTTTGCATTTCTGTCTCCCAAGCTGCCCTCACAAGAGCAAACTCTTTGTCAATGGTATCTTTCGTGATGCCATAGGACAAGAGCTCGACCTCCCTGTTCTGTAAGATAACCTCTAGCTGTTCTAGGGTGTCGGTCTCAATAACAATCTCCGATGGTTGCCCTTGACCTTCCTCGGCTTCTTTTCGATGCCGCTCTTCTTTTGCTTCTCTACTAGGCTCTGCTTCTTCAGCTTCCTTCCTGCGTTGCGCTTCTTTGGCCTCCTTCCTGCGCTCTTCTTCTCTCATCTCCTTTGCCTCTTGCTCTGTTACGATAGGTAGACTTGTCCTTTTTGCTGTAGCAGGTAGTGGGCCGAGTTGATGGAAAAACCGCAAGTCTTGCTCCTGTTCTTCTGGCATGGCCTAGGTATGTACGAGTGCAAGAGATAGTGGGAGGGCAAGAGAGAGTAGAGCACAAAGAAGAAATTGAAATGTGGTGGCTATAAATGAAAAATGACTTAAATATGTCTATAAATATAATTTTTTAAAACTTTTAGAAAATTTAAAAACACAAAAAGATTATAATCAGAGAGTTTAAGCCCATGAGGAACCACACCGACGCTTGCTTGCTACCCACTGCCGTAGTCTCTCCCTAGCATTTGATCTGTTGTATCCTTCAGTTCTTCTTGCATTAACAGTTTTCATTATTTGACGCCTAAGAGACAAATTACCATGACTTTTCTGCCTTTTTTTGCCAACCAGAACGCGATAGAACCAGTTGAACATTTCATGGAGTGCATTACTCTTGACCACCACCATGGCGAGTGCCCTTAAAATACACGGCCTTTGCTTGGTAATGTGATTTCTCCATGCCTTGATTGCTCCAAATTGCTAAAGAGCCATATCTATCGAGAAAGTATGGCCCATGTGCATACAATATATGCTGCATAGAAAATTACAAAAAGTCAACAAACAGTATGAAGAACATACTACAAGGACACAAGAAATACAACATTACCATGTAGTGAGTAATGTGCCATGCCTCGACCATTTCTTCTATAAATCTACAAGTGGCTTGTTTAAGTGCCTCAATACCATGGTCATCCAGGTGAGGTCGCTCTAGAAGATCGACCATTTTATTACACACCTCCCATACATGTGCACGTTTTAGGCCAAGCCTGGCATCATTTCCTCGATATGTTGTGACATCACATATCTTCTTCCAAATTTCAAAGTCAGTGTGGCTATGAGAACCCAAGTGGTTTGATAGCAAGTGTCTTGCCTTTGATCCACCCATGCAAATTTTATTAGGGTTGTCTTGTGTAGGGTTTGATTTTGTGTCCTTTGTCAAGACCATTGCTCCAGCATGTAATCCCATAGAGGAAAGTACACCCTTTAGTGCACGTATTGACTTGTAAGATTCCTCCCCCAAACCCCCTTTTGATGTCTAGTATCTTCTTCTATAATCAATCCCTCTTCAGAAATATAAAAGACTTGTTTCTAACTGTTTTAACCTAGAGAGAGAAAATATTCTAGAGAGAGAATATTCAGATTTTTAATATTTTTGGATAGAAAATTATCTCATCTTATTAAAATAAGTTCCCCTGAAACAGAAATTCAAAAAGAACTTTCCAATGTGCAATTGGAATTAATTGGAAATGTGTATAAAGGACCTTAGTCTAAGGGTCTAGATTTTTAGAAATTTTTGGATTATGGTCCAATTAAGGTTCCTATGGGCCAATAGCATCAATCCATGTGTAGGGAGGAGATAAATCCAATTTGTAAAAGAAGATACCCAAAAATGAGTAAATGCTCACATAAGATGAAGAGTTGAAAATGTACAAGGTTTATTAGTAAAAAAATTATGAGCAATATTAAAAGTATGACATATGTAAGGAAGGGGAGTTCTTTAAAGGAGGTGCATATTTCACATAAGATGAAGAGTTGAAAATGTACAAGGTTTATTAGTAAAAAATTATGAGCAATATTAAAAGTATGACACATGTAAGGAAGGGGAGTTCTTTAAAGGAGGTGCATATTTCACATAAGATGAAGAGTTGAAAATGTATAAGGTTTATTAGTAAAAAATTATGAGCAATATTAAAAGTATGACATATGTAAGGAAGGGGAGTTCTTTAAAGGAGGTGCATATTTCACATGCTTGAATGAGTTTTAAACTCATAAAAATTGAGATATTTCATCTCTCCTCTCTCCTCATTCAAGTCTAGTTCCAAAAAGTTAGCTTAACTGACCTAAAAATGGTCAAATATTGACCAAACTGATTTAGAAAATTCTAGAATCAGTTTGTTTGGTTAGGAGCTCAATTTTTCCTATAAATAGAAGCCTCCCCCTTGTTGAAAAATAGATAGTGTTTATGCATCGTTACTCTACTCCACCTAAGCCAAGAACTGTGAATTCATTTAATAATTCACTAGTTTTTGGAGCTTCCCTCTTTCTTCAATCCCCATTAGTGGCTCCATCAACATACTTAACCAATTGATTGGTTGGGGGCCTCTACCGTGAACAAAGAATCAAGCAAGTTGTAAGGTAATTAGTGAATATTGATCTTTCTATAATTTCTCAATGTTTCTCTCTTCTCAACCCCTCTCAAGCTTGAGAAGTTTAATTGGTATGGTTTTTTTTAAATGCTATTGAAGTTTGAATAGTAGTGAAGAGTTACATAATGCTATTGAAGTTAATTTTCATTTATGTTTAAATTCTAATGATTTTTATGTAAATTCTCTCTCTCACTCAAGAAATGGTCATACTCATGACCCATTCTCAATCCAAATCAAGCTTTTCATAAAGCTTTTCCTTAACCCAAGATTAAGTTATGCTTGAGGCCAAATTAATGGCTTTTTTCTATGCTTTTAGTTTATGTATATTAATGATTCAATCTATTATGGATTAATAATCCAATTAGAGATTATTTTAATTATTCCTTAATGATAAGCATTATCCCTTAGAAAAATTGAGATTTATCAGTCATAGCAGCGGAGCTATGGCAAAAATTTTATAAAAATTATGCATAAAATAATCTCATTCAAAGCATAAAAAGAGGACTTCCTACCATATTCTAGGAATTATCATCCTAGATTAATTGAAAGAATTTCATTACAATCATGGAGAAATTGAATTTTAATATCATGCATAAAGGAAAAATTTTTATATCAAAAGTGTTACTTTTATCATATTGGATTTCATGCATATAGGTATGCATAAAAGATATTCTTTTTATACTAAAAGTGTGATTTTCCTCATAAATGGATTTTATGCTTAACTTAGATGCAAAAGAGAAATTCTTTTATTCTAAAAGTGTAATTTCCTACCAAACTAAATTTATGCATAAGAAGATGCATAAAAGATTGATTTTAATTTCGAAAGTGGTAGTCTCCTTAAATGGAATTTATGTATAAATAAATGTGTAGAGAAATCTTATATTAAATATAAGAATTCTCTTTTAAAAAAAAAAAAAAGATATGAAATGTGATAAGATGTGATAAGAGGTGTATGAGATGTGATAAGAATTGATAAGATGCGTATGGAAAGTGATAGGATGTGATAAGATGTGTATGGGATGAGGTAAGAAGTGTATGTGATAGAATAGGATGTATATGGGTTGTGATAGGGCGAGAATGGATGTGATGTAAAAGATTAGATGTGAAGACATATGGGGTTACATGAATGGGAATGTGGAAATGGATGTATGTATGTGGATGTGTGGATGTGGAGATGGGAGTATGGATGTATGAATGTGAAAGTGGATGTATGAATGTGAAAATGGATGTATGCATGAAGATGTATATGCATAGATGTGAATGTGGATGTAGATGTGGATGTATAGATGTGAATGGGAATGTGGATGTGGATGTATGTATGTATGTGGATGTAGATGTGAATGTATAGATGTGAATGGGAATGTGGATGTGGATGCATATGAATGTGGATGTAGATGTGGATGTATAGATGTGAATGGGAATGTGGATGTGGATGTATGTATGTATGAAGATGTAGATGTGGATGTATAGATGTGAATGGGAATGTGGATGTGGATGTATGTATGTATGTGGATGTGGATGTATGTATGTATGTGGATGTGGATGTATGAATGAGGACGTGATAATGGATGTATGCATGTAGATGTGGATATATGGATGTGAATATGAATGTGGATGTGGATGTGGATGTATGGATGTGGATATGGATGTGTATGTATGAATGTAGATAAGGGATGTGGATGTATAAATGAGGATGTGAAAATGGAGGTATGCATGTAGATGTGGATGTATGGATGTGGATGTGGATGTATAAATGAGGATGTGAATGTGGATGTGAATGTGAATGTGGATGTGAATGTGGATGTATGGATGTGGATATGGATGTGTATGTATGAATGTGGATATGGGACGTGGATGTATAAATGAGGATGTGAAAATGGATGTATCCATGTAAATGTGGATGTATGAATGTGAATGTGAATTAATGTGTCGTCGATATGAGGAAATGGATGAGAATGAGTACACATTGAATGGAATGTGGAATAAGTAATGTGGACTAAGGAGGGATAATGTGGAAAGACGAGAGTTTGATTTAGAAACTGTATTTTGTGACTGTTTGTAAATGATTGTTTTATGTCAAGAATGCTGGGGAAGCATTTTGACCATCTTGTGGATTAAGGTCATGAAGACCTAACTGTTAAAGTTGCAACTGCTGACGGAGAGTCAATGGAGGACGTCTCGCGTAGCAAGGTCGACCGAGGTCTTGACCAGCCTCGGTTCGATTTAAATGGTGAGCTTCCGGTACGGTGGATGAGGGACCAAGGAAGCGGCCTATGAGTGAAGCGCTAGGTCACCTGTGAAGGATCCTAGAGGGTGCTGACCATACGGTGCTCGGGCTCTGGGTCGCCCAGGATACCCACGCGTGCGTCGAGGAAGATATTGGAACAAGGAGTAAGAGTTGTTTTGTGAAACCGGGCATGGATCTGGTTGATTGACCTTGCTGGTCTTCAATGGATGAGTCCATGGCTCTTTATATGGATCTGTTGATTGATCTTGCTGATCTTCAACGAGAGTCCATCTTGATTTTTATAAGTGATTATATTGCCGAGTATTATGGGCTAGGAACTATTGAAAAGGCCCCTGTGTGGACAGGTGGTGAGCGTTCTAGTTGCCAATGATGCCATAGATACTCTGATGAAGGAATGTTGGGAAATTATGAATCAACCGGATAAATTGGAAGATTATGATCAGTGGTACTATGGTTTCATTAAAGGATTGTTTTAAAGTTAGTTGATGCTAAGAAAAAGGCAATTTCATATTGGGTGTGTAAGTGGTGTGGCTAGTTCTATGTTTGCATGAACTTCCGGCTAGGGGGCCTTGGAACTCTTTTCCTTGGTACCCGGGACAAAACCTAACCAAATTCCAAATTGGATCCCATCACTACAGTGGTTGGGCGGTTGGCTAACCCATGGGATCGGATGGGGTTAGGCTGGACTGATGGATCCGTAAATCGAGATTTAATTTCTGTTATTACGATAGATGAAGTAAATCCCGGATAGAAATTGTTCTATGGATAGGAATCAACGGCTGTGCCTCTTGATGGGGAAAAAAGCGTTGATCCCAATGATCCAAGTGCAAGTTCTTCCTTGATTTGACCAAGTACCGCTAAAGGTGCAGTCAGATCAGTTTGATCAGTAATGATCTTGACTACGTTAGAGTAAAGAGTTATCCTGGTGGAATCGCCCGTGCGCTTTCCGGGTAAAGGAGTTTTTTCCGGTTTTGGTTTTGGACAAACCGACGGATTAGTCTCTTGTCCGGATATCCGTGGGCGAGGCCCCGAGTGTGGGACCCCTGTCCCGCGCGAGAAGTGCTACTTCCGCTGCTAGTACCCCGAATCCGTTGCGCGGTGGAAATAGGGATCTTACAGTTGGTATCAGAGCAAAATTGAAAGCTAATAAAGATAATTAAATTCTTATCTGAAATTGGTAAAAAGAATTCAAAAATAGCATTTTCATAATGTATTTTCATTCCGTAAGCTTCTTTAATGAAGAAATTTTAATCAAAAAAAAAATTGTTTTTATAGATGGAAGTTTCCCATTTATCTGGTATTCCCGACCTCACCCAGTCTCAAGATATGATTGCGTTTGCCTTCGAGCATCTCATCTCTTCCGCTTCAACTCGAATAAGCCGAAGAAGACTTGCACGCCATTTCGAGGATTTATATTTTCCTAACCCAGCGGAGAGAATTCAACATAAGTGGTTTGCACGGCAATATGTCCACGCCTCTTGCGACCGCCGTGCAATGCTGTGGGAGAACCTCTCATTGGCTATGATTTTGTTAAAGCTGAAAATCGTACGTGGCGTCATTTTATATCATTCAACGCCTCGAAATTTCAGGCTTGCATGCCAAGTCTACAGACTTCTTAGTTGTTTTATTCCTAAATGGAATATAATAGCTCCCTTGTCAGTAAGTGGACGTTTGTATCAGGGCATGGCTATGGCCCAATACCATCGTCATATGCGTTTCCCAAGGAGATTTTGAATTCTGGAGCCGAGCTGCTCTATGTACATAATGCAACTTTTATATAAATAAAAAAATATTTTCCGGAGAAAAAAAAAATTCTTGTTGTATAAATGATTGTTTACGGCAGACGATCTGTGGATAAAGAAAAATCTATTTATCAGACTTAAGTCATAGATCTCCAATAAGATCAACTGAGGAGCAAATTATGTCAAAAGTTTATCAAGACGCACAAAAGGGTTGTAATTGTTGATATAATTCATACAAATTGTTAATTCAAATTGAAATTCGTAAATTAGTAATTGGGTCTTCAATTGAAGTACCGCAATTGTATGGAACCCTGACTTGCTTGAGACCTAGACATGATGGTATTTACCTTATAGTTTCGAGTATCATGACTATCCGTATATACCGAGGGTATAACTGCAGCTCTTTACCGACAGTATATACGAGTAAATCTAAGACTTGAAATTATAAGCGTTAATGCTATCCAGATGATGATTTCGAATGTGGTTGATATGATTTTTAATTCTGTTTGGGAACTGATGAATTGATTGGGATTCTGATTGAAAAATGATGATTTTTAAAATTTAGTTGAAATATAATAACCTGAGCAAAACCGCAATGAGGATGAATGGGACGAGTCCCTGTAATGATAAATGATGATAATGATTTCAGCAAATCACTATGAGATTAGTGGATTGTGTTGTCAAAGTGCTGCTGTTAACACTTGACTCGGTATATCAAGTTAAGGGATGACAAATTGAAAACTTGCTTGACTGAAATTCCCGTGGAGGAATGTTCAGAAAGAAAAATTTTCGATCTGATGGACCATTATCGTGTTAAAGATATGAATGATATGATCTGAAATGAATTTATTTAATGATGAGTTCTATATAAGGGATATTTATCCCCGTATTCTGTTGGGTTGACCAGAATATAAGGAACCCTAGAATAAATTGGGTCTTAAGAAAAAGAGTTGTCCTCTACTTGGCGAGATGAGGACATCTCGCACTTTTTTAAGTGGGGTAGAATGTAAGATTCCTCCCCAGCCTTCAAGGGATACATGAGTAAGAATCTCCCTTTTTGATCTTATAATTAGTCCCTCTCTAAAATAAAAGAAAGATTCTGTTTAAAAAAAAGGAAGACCCTTTTCCTAGAATACTTCTCAGGAGTCACGCTGTTTTAAGGATTCAGAACAATGAGTTCAGAAGTGAAAATCGGTGTTTTGGATACCAAGGTTTTGGTTTTCATTCGAGTACGGCCCAAAAGAAGTTCTTTATCTCTTGGGGAGTATAAGAACTTATCCCCCAGATATTGTGAGCCTTATATCTGAATTCAATGAAAGTAGGTGACTTAGCCTACAAGCTTCTTTTACCTCCTCATCTCAAAGTTCTTAATGTATTTCATAGAAATATGTGCCAAACCCAAATCAAGGAAAGACAATAAAACTTCAGTGACAAGATACCGTTGGCTTCTAGGTTACGCTAACTCCTTCCTTTATATAAGTCGTAACTTTTTACCTGTCGCTCACAGCAGTAATCTTACTTCCATCGATCTCCTCTCTTTCTTAATCTCCTTCATGGCTTGGCAACAAGAACTAGTTTTATCCATAATGATTCCTCACCTTCAAGACGCAAGTGAGTCTGTGAAGAAGGATTTTATAGAACAGTATGAGCGCTCACTTTTCCCTCACTTGGGAACTTCTGTAGCGCAGACCAAATGGCGGACCTATCAAGACATAACTAGGGTAACACCCTGGGGTCAGCAACACTTTCGTAACAATGTCCGCTTGGCCATGGTTATCGAAGCCTTGGGTTTGGGTCCTCGATACTACTGCGTCATGAGATCAAGACATCTTGGGTTTTCTGAGCGGGTCTTCTTACTGGCGTGTTTTCTTCCTCATGAGAAGATATGCCTTTACCCCGTTTTTGGCTTGCCTCTCAGAGGTCCTTTTATTAGAACACCTCATACCACTGAGATAGGCGCAGCAATAACCCACAGAATCATTCCCATAGATGAGTTACCTTATACTTGTGCAGCTTGTGAGGACTGCTTTTGTGACCATATGATGGACGGGCTTATGGAAGTGTAAAGAGTTCCTCTATCTTTACTGTATAAGTTCTGAGAATAAATAAAGTTTAAATCTTGTTCTTATCTTGAATCTTGCTCTCTTTGAGACTTTTTCTTGGTGGTTAATCCTGATTTAAATTTTTCTCTAAATCTCATAATTCGTGCATCTTGCGAAATTATCCCAGTTTGCGAGATGAGGACATCTCGCGTTTTTTAAGTGGGGTAGAATGTAAGATTCCTCCCCCAAACCCCCTTTTGATGTCTAGTATCTTCTTCTATAATCAATCCCTCTTCAGAAATATAAAAGACTTGTTTCTACTTGTTTTAACCTAGAGAGAGAAAATATTCTAGAGAGAGAATATTCAGATTTTTAATATTTTTGGATAGAAAATTATCTCATCTTATTAAAATAAGTTCCCCTGAAACAGAAATTCAAAAAGAACTTTCCAATGTGCAATTGGAATTAATTGGAAATGTGTATAAAGGACCTTAGTCTAAGGGTCTAGATTTTTAGAAATTTTTGGATTATGGTCCAATTAAGGTTCCTATGGGCCAATAGCATCAATCCATGTGTAGGGAGGAGATAAATCCAATTTGTAAAAGAAGATACCCAAAAATGAGTAAATGCTCACATAAGATGAAGAGTTGAAAATGTACAAGGTTTATTAGTAAAAAAATTATGAGCAATATTAAAAGTATGACATATGTAAGGAAGGGGAGTTCTTTAAAGGAGGTGCATATTTCACATAAGATGAAGAGTTGAAAATGTACAAGGTTTATTAGTAAAAAATTATGAGCAATATTAAAAGTATGACACATGTAAGGAAGGGGAGTTCTTTAAAGGAGGTGCATATTTCACATAAGATGAAGAGTTGAAAATGTACAAGGTTTATTAGTAAAAAATTATGAGCAATATTAAAAGTATGACATATGTAAGGAAGGGGAGTTCTTTAAAGGAGGTGCATATTTCACATGCTTGAATGAGTTTTAAACTCATAAAAATTGAGATATTTCATCTCTCCTCTCTCCTCATTCAAGTCTAGTTCCAAAAAGTTAGCTTAACTGACCTAAAAATGGTCAAATATTGACCAAACTGATTTAGAAAATTCTAGAATCAGTTTGTTTGGTTAGGAGCTCAATTTTTCCTATAAATAGAAGCCTCCCCCTTGTTGAAAAATAGATAGTGTTTATGCATCGTTACTCTACTCCACCTAAGCCAAGAACTGTGAATTCATTTAATAATTCACTAGTTTTTGGAGCTTCCCTCTTTCTTCAATCCCCATTAGTGGCTCCATCAACATACTTAACCAATTGATTGGTTGGGGGCCTCTACCGTGAACAAAGAATCAAGCAAGTTGTAAGGTAATTAGTGAATATTGATCTTTCTATAATTTCTCAATGTTTCTCTCTTCTCAACCCCTCTCAAGCTTGAGAAGTTTAATTGGTATGGTTTTTTTTAAATGCTATTGAAGTTTGAATAGTAGTGAAGAGTTACATAATGCTATTGAAGTTAATTTTCGTTTATGTTTAAATTCTAATGATTTTTATGTAAATTCTCTCTCTCACTCAAGAAATGGTCATACTCATGACCCATTCTCAATCCAAATCAAGCTTTTCATAAAGCTTTTCCTTAACCCAAGATTAAGTTATGCTTGAGGCCAAATTAATGGCTTTTTTCTATGCTTTTAGTTTATGTATATTAATGATTCAATCTATTATGGATTAATAATCCAATTAGAGATTATTTTAATTATTCCTTAATGATAAGCATTATCCCTTAGAAAAATTGAGATTTATCAGTCATAGCAGCGGAGCTATGGCAAAATTTTTATAAAAATTATGCATAAAATAATCTCATTCAAAGCATAAAAAGAGGACTTCCTACCATATTCTAGGAATTATCATCCTAGATTAATTGAAAGAATTTCATTACAATCATGGAGAAATTGAATTTTAATATCATGCATAAAGGAAAAATTTTTATATCAAAAGTGTTACTTTTATCATATTGGATTTCATGCATATAGGTATGCATAAAAGATATTCTTTTTATACTAAAAGTGTGATTTTCCTCATAAATGGATTTTATGCTTAACTTAGATGCAAAAGAGAAATTCTTTTATTCTAAAAGTGTAATTTCCTACCAAACTAAATTTATGCATAAGAAGATGCATAAAAGATTGATTTTAATTTCGAAAGTGGTAGTCTCCTTAAATGGAATTTATGTATAAATAAATGTGTAGAGAAATCTTATATTAAATATAAGAATTCTCTTTTAAAAAAAAAAAAGATATGAAATGTGATAAGATGTGATAAGAGGTGTATGAGATGTGATAAGAATTGATAAGATGCGTATGGAAAGTGATAGGATGTGATAAGATGTGTATGGGATGAGGTAAGAAGTGTATGTGATAGAATAGGATGTATATGGGTTGTGATAGGGCGAGAATGGATGTGATGTAAAAGATTAGATGTGAAGACATATGGGGTTACATGAATGGGAATGTGGAAATGGATGTATGTATGTGGATGTGTGGATGTGGAGATGGGAGTATGGATGTATGAATGTAAAAGTGGATGTATGAATGTGAAAATGGATGTATGCATGAAGATGTATATGCATAGATGTGAATGTGGATGTAGATGTGGATGTATAGATGTGAATGGGAATGTGGATGTGGATGTATGTATGTATGTGGATGTAGATGTGAATGTATAGATGTGAATGGGAATGTGGATGTGGATGCATATGAATGTGGATGTAGATGTGGATGTATAGATGTGAATGGGAATGTGGATGTGGATGTATGTATGTATGAAGATGTAGATGTGGATGTATAGATGTGAATGGGAATGTGGATGTGGATGTATGTATGTATGTGGATGTGGATGTATGTATGTATGTGGATGTGGATGTATGAATGAGGACGTGATAATGGATGTATGCATGTAGATGTGGATATATGGATATGAATATGAATGTGGATGTGGATGTGGATGTATGGATGTGGATATGGATGTGTATGTATGAATGTAGATAAGGGATGTGGATGTATAAATGAGGATGTGAAAATGGAGGTATGCATGTAGATGTGGATGTATGGATGTGAATATGGATGTGGATGTGGATGTATAAATGAGGATGTGAATGTGGATGTGAATGTGAATGTGGATGTGAATGTGGATGTATGGATGTGGATATGGATGTGTATGTATGAATGTGGATATGGGACGTGGATGTATAAATGAGGATGTGAAAATGGATGTATCCATGTAAATGTGGATGTATGAATGTGAATGTGAATTAATGTGTCGTCGACATGAGGAAATGGATGAGAATGAGTACACATTGAATGGAATGTGGAATAAGTAATGTGGACTAAGGAGGGATAATGTGGAAAGACGAGAGTTTGATTTAGAAACTGTATTTTGTGACTGTTTGTAAATGACTGTTTTATGTCAAGAATGCTGGGGAAGCATTTTGACCATCTTGTGGATTAAGGTCATGAAGACCTAACTGTTAAAGTTGCAACTGCTGACGGAGAGTCAATGGAGGACGTCTCACGTAGCAAGGTCGACCGAGGTCTTGACCAGCCTCGGTTCGATTTAAATGGTGAGCTTCCGGTACGGTGGATGAGGGACCAAGGAAGCGGCCTATGAGTGAAGCGCTAGGTCACCTGCGAAGGATCCTAGAGAGTGCTGACCATACGGTGCTCGGGCTCTGGGTCGCCCAGGATACCCACGCGTGCGTCGAGGAAGATATTGGAACAAGGAGTAAGAGTTGTTTTGTGAAACCGGGCATGGATCTGGTTGATTGACCTTGCTGGTCTTCAATGGATGAGTCCATGGCTCTTTATATGGATCTGTTGATTGATCTTGCTGATCTTCAACGAGAGTCCATCTTGATTTTTATAAGTGATTATATTGCCGAGTATTATGGGCTAGGAACTATTGAAAAGGCCCCTGTGTGGACAGGTGGTGAGCGTTCTAGTTGCCAATGATGCCATAGATACTCTGATGAAGGAATGTTGGGAAATTATGAATCAACCGGATAAATTGGAAGATTATGATCAGTGGTACTATGGTTTCATTAAAGGATTGTTTTAAAGTTAGTTGATGCTAAGAAAAAGGCAATTTCATATTGGGTGTGTAAGTGGTGTGGCTAGTTCTATGTTTGCATGAACTTCCGGCTAGGGGGCCTTGGAACTCTTTTCCTTGGTACCCGGGACAAAACCTAACCAAATTCCAAATTGGATCCCATCACTACAGTGGTTGGGCGGTTGGCTAACCCATGGGATCGGATGGGGTTAGGCTGGACTGATGGATCCGTAAATCGAGATTTAATTTCTGTTATTACGATAGATGAAGTAAATCCCGGATAGAAATTGTTCTATGGATAGGAATCAACGGCTGTGCCTCTTGATGGGGAAAAAAGCGTTGATCCCAATGATCCAAGTGCAAGTTCTTCCTTGATTTGACCAAGTACCGCTAAAGGTGCAGTCAGATCAGTTTGATCAGTAATGATCTTGACTACGTTAGAGTAAAGAGTTATCCTGGTGGAATCGCCCGTGCGCTTTCCGGGTAAAGGAGTTTTTTCCGGTTTCGGTTTTGGACAAACCGACGGATTAGTCTCTTGTCCGGATATCCGTGGGCGAGGCCCCGAGTGTGGGACCCCTGTCCCGCGCGAGAAGTGCTACTTCCGCTGCTAGTACCCCGAATCCGTTGCGCGGTGGAAATAGGGATCTTACAGTTGGTATCAGAGCAAAATTGAAAGCTAATAAAGATAATTAAATTCTTATCTGAAATTGGTAAAAAGAATTCAAAAATAGCATTTTCATAATGTATTTTCATTCCGTAAGCTTCTTTAATGAAGAAATTTTAATCAAAAAAAAAATTGTTTTTATAGATGGAAGTTCCCCATTTATCTGGTATTCCCGACCTCACCCAGTCTCAAGATATGATTGCGTTTGCCTTCGAGCATCTCATCTCTTCCGCTTCAACTCGAATAAGCCGAAGAAGACTTGCACGCCATTTCGAGGATTTATATTTTCCTAACCCAGCGGAGAGAATTCAACATAAGTGGTTTGCACGGCAATATGTCCACGCCTCTTGCGACCGCCGTGCAATGCTGTGGGAGAACCTCTCATTGGCTATGATTTTGTTAAAGCTGAAAATCGTACGTGGCGTCATTTTATATCATTCAACGCCTCGAAATTTCAGGCTTGCATGCCAAGTCTACAGACTTCTTAGTTGTTTTATTCCTAAATGGAATATAATAGCTCCCTTGTCAGTAAGTGGACGTTTGTATCAGGGCATGGCTATGGCCCAATACCATCGTCATATGCGTTTCCCAAGGAGATTTTGAATTCTGGAGCCGAGCTGCTCTATGTACATAATGCAACTTTTATATAAATAAAAAAATATTTTCCGGAGAAAAAAAAAATTCTTGTTGTATAAATGATTGTTTACGGCAGACGATCTGTGGATAAAGAAAAATCTATTTATCAGACTTAAGTCATAGATCTCCAATAAGATCAACTGAGGAGCAAATTATGTCAAAAGTTTATCAAGACGCACAAAAGGGTTGTAATTGTTGATATAATTCATACAAATTGTTAATTCAAATTGAAATTCGTAAATTAGTAATTGGGTCTTCAATTGAAGTACCGCAATTGTATGGAACCCTGACTTGCTTGAGACCTAGACATGATGGTATTTACCTTATAGTTTCGAGTATCATGACTATCCGTATATACCGAGGGTATAACTGCAATATCACCATTAGCACACTTCTTTGCCATCTATAAGCTATAAAGTGTTGGAAGCAAGGATTGCATAACTCCCTTTGCTCGCAACCCTAAAGTGATTGACCTGTACATTGCTCTGTAACCTTTCTGGCCAATACCTGCTGAGTCACATATATCAAGCATCTCTTTGGGTGTGACAATTTCTTTGATTTCCTTCAAGAAATGTTGACGAAGGGTCTCCCGCAGCTTATCATTACCAGAACTTGTTATCATTTCCATGATATCCTTCTCCTGAAGGACATGCTGAAGAAGGGAGGCATTAACATTGTCCTCAGCGTTGTTACATCCTAGTATAGCTGTTGCACAAGCCCTACAATCGCAAGAGTCACCCATGAGAGATGCTTTATTCATTAATTGCTTCTCAAAGCTGCTATAATTCCTACAAAAATTTTTATCTGGTTGTTTGTTTACGCCTCTTGCATGCGCCTGCTGTCTTAGAAAGCAACCCAACAGCTTTACGTTTTCTTTGCCTTGCGTGATATTCAATGGGAAGGTGAGTGAAATGGTGAACACGACGCTGAAGATTATGAGTGGAGTGTTGAAGACGAACATAATTATCGGTAAATTGATTTATTGTGCGCACACGATCCGCTAGATTATTCTTCTACACCTCAAGCTCCTCTGAGAGCTCTTTAATCCTCTGCATCAAACTATTGATCTTCTTAGTCGATGCCGCTTGAAGCTGGTCGAAGGCAAATTGTATTTGCCTCTTTTCAGCTGCCTCATCTAGCCACAACATGTGTAATCTCCTATAATAGCCAAGAAGCCCATTGAAACCATCACCAACAAACTTAAGAAAACTTGTAATGCTTTTGAATGGTGGAGGGGCACCAGATATTGGATCTGGTGGATAAAGATTTCCATCAATCCAAAGATCAATGGCCTTTTCTCCTTGCATTCGAAGCTGATCGTATGAAATATTGGGTGCAACATGCCTACTACGTAGGGTTGCATATTCTGTCTCCAAATCAACCTGAAGGCGGATCTTAGAAGGCTTATTAGTGATGTCTTGTAGTGCCATCTACAAGAAAGTAGGCTTGTAAGCTTGGGTTGAATAGGAGTGGAAGGAGCAGGATATGGTATCAAAAAATAATGGGAAGAATGGAGATGAGGGTTGCTTCTCTAGAGCTACATTGTGGATAGAGAAAGAAGCCAGAAAGGGAGCCAAAGAAACATAGAGAGGGTTGGCAATGGTGAGACGAAAATGCAAAGGAGACAATGCATCATGGGAAGCTTCTTTAGTGCAAGCTATGGCTGCTAAGCAATATAGAGAGAGAATACATCATGAAAAGGTTCTTCTGTGCAAGTCATGGCTACTACTGTGGGTTTGGAGAGAGAACCAAGTATTGTAGAAAGAATGCTCCTGGTAAGCTTCTTCCTTGCAAGCCATGGCTACTACTGTGGGTTTGGAGAGAGAAGGATCATTTAGGAGTACAGACCTGCTAGCTATGGAGAGAGGACCAAGTACTGTAGAGAGAATGCTCATGGTAAGCTTCTTCCCTGCAAGCCATGGCTACTACTGTGGGTTTGGAGAGAGAAGGCTCATTTAGGAGTACAGATCTGCTAGCTATGGCTTTTGGAGTAGAGAAAGATGCTTTTTTCCATGGAGAAGGAGTGCAGGGCGTTTTAGATAGAAGATTTAGAGAGAGAAAGAGATCTGGTGTACACACAAAAAAGGGGGGAAGAAAGTGACGAATTTTTGGAATGTTTGGAGTTTGAAAAGGTTGCTGCAGGCTATGATAACTGAGTGACAGCCCATTACAAAGCTTTAAAGTCACCTAGGTGGCCAGATCTACGAATATCTCCTTTTTTTTATTTTTTTTTGTTTTTGTGAAAAATCAAATATAGGCTTTTAGGACTAGGCCTCTAGGCTTGGTCAAAGATGGATTAGCATTTTAAGCATTTCACTAAACGTCCAAATTAAAGGGCCCAAGAAGACTCCATTGAGTTCCTAATGAAGGCGTTCAAGATGTCTATTGAGACGGAAAAACATTCCCAACTTTACAGATTTGGTGTCCAAATTAAAGGGCCCAAGAAGACTCCATTGAGTTCCTAATGAAGGCGTTCAAGACGTCTATTCAGACTTGGGAAAACATTCCCAACTTTACAGATTTGGTGTCTATGCTAATTATCGAAGAGAAGAACTTGGGTGAAGACCAACAGTCTTCACAAAGTAAAAACAGTTCAGAGCAACAAGCCTTCTACACGAGTTCAGGAAGAGGACGAGGTAGAGGAGGCCGTGGACGCGGTCAAGGAGGTGGCCGAACAGGTAATCAGAATTATGGTCAGCAGCAGCAGCAACAACAATAGTCCCAAAATCAACAACAACAACAACACGCAGGTGGAAGAGGCAAATTCAGAGGCAGGGGGAGTCAAAGAGGCCGTGGAAATTGGCAAAGGCAATATAATGATGCACGTGAATGCTATTATTGGGGTAAGCCTGGACATGTGCAGGCAGAATGTTATAAGAAGCAGGCTGACATGCAAAATGGAAAAGTGTAGCAAAACAACTATGCATCCTCCTCAAGCAGAAATAATGAGGATAATGAAAGGTTGTTTGTTATGCAGCATGTCGTGAATGCCATGTCTGAAAATGTGGATGCAGCACAAAAAGATAATGTATGGTATGTGGATTCAGGCGCTTCGAACCACATGACAAGTCATGGGGAGTGGTTCAAGGAGATGAAAAACCCGGAAAGACCAGGTTTTGTGGAAACAGGGGATGACACTGCTCATCCAATTGCCCACGTTGGAGATGTGCCATTGTCTATGCAGGATGGCAAAGTGAAGTACCTTGCAGATGTACTTCATGTACCAAACATAACAAAGAATCTGGTTTCATTTGGCCAGATGATTGAGCAGGGTTTGCAGGTTCGGTTTAACCCTGATGGGTGTTATGTTGAAGATTTTAAAGACAAGTACAGGTTGGTTGCAAAAGGCAACAGAGTGGGCAGAATGTTTACATTGAATGTAGACATGCCTGAAATGAGTGCTGCGATGTTTGCAAATGGTTCAGGAGTTGTTGCAGACACAGACATATGGCATAAAAGAATTGGACATGTAAATGTGCAGAGATTGCAGTGTATGCAGACAAAAGGAATTGTGACAGGGCTGCCAAAATTTAAAGTGGAAGGTATGCAGAAAATATGTGAAGCATGCCAATTTGGGAAGCAAACAAAGCATGTGTTTCCACGAAATAGATATGTAAGCAGAAATGCACTAGATGTTGTGCATTCAGATGTATGGGGTCCTACAAAGACCATATCTATGGGAGGCTGCAGGTATTATGTGACTTTCATTGATGACCACACAAGGAAAGTGTGGGTATATTTCATGAAGGAGAGGAGTGAGGTGCTCACTCACTTTCAGAATTTTAGAGTTTTGGTTGAAAAGCAAACAGGGAAATATGTCAAGTGCCTAAGGTCAGATGGAGGGGGAGAATACTTCTCCAATGAGTTCTCTAAATTTTTGAAGAAGAATGGTATTCGGAGGAAGTTTACATGCAGATACACTCCGCAGCAAAATGGAGTTGCTGAGCGAAAAAACAGGCACATTGCTGAGATTGCGCGAGCATTGATGGAAGAGAAGAATATGCCGCATTGCTATTGGGCTGAGGCTGTTTCTACAGTAGTATACATCATGAATAGGACTCCAACTGCAGCCATACATGATGTAACTCCAGAGGAGAGATTTACTGGCAGAAAACCAGATTTGTCTCATCTGAAAGTCTTTGGATGCATTGCATATGTGCATGTGCCAGATGAGCTGAGAACTAAGCTGGATCCAAAAGCTGAAAAATGTGTGTTTATTGGATACTCCCTTGAGCAAAAGGGATACAGGTGTTATAACCCTGCTACACGTGAGTTGAGGATAAGCAGGGATGTTGTCTTTGATGAGATGAGCAGGGATGTTGTCTTTGATGAGATGAGCAGCTAGTATGCTACTGAAAAAGAAGCTATTGGGGCTGATGTGAGTGGAAGTGTGGTTGCACAGAATGCAGGTCAGAGCAATCATAGTCTTTGAGAGGACCAGGAGAGTCCTCATCTAGTGGGTCTATTGATAGACCATGGAGTGGGGCAGGCTGCATCATAATACCAGTCCTGCAAATGTGATTAGTATATCACGTAAAGGAAAAGAGAAAAAGGTTGAGCCCCTTGGTATGCCTGACATTTCTGTAGGGCATTCTCATGTTGATGGAGAGTCTAGTGGCTCAGATATGAGCCTTGATGAGGAGCTTGGGATCCCGGCTATGAGAACACCTGGTGTAAAGAAGGCTATGGAAGCCATGAATGAGAAGCTGCGAAGATCTGGGAGAGTGAGAAATCCTGTGCAGAGATTTACCTATGATGGTTATGTGGCACATCACTATGCATATATGGCAAAGGTTGTCCATGTTGTTGAGCCCACATGCATTGATGAGGCTGTTGGAAATGTGTGTTGGGAGAAAGCTATGGATGAGGAGATGGATGCACTATATGGAAATGAAACTTGGGATTTAGTGCAATTGCCTGAAGGCAAGAAAGCCATTGGTTGCAAGTGGGTGTACAAAGTTAAACATAACAGTGATGGAAGCATAAACAGGTACAAGGCTAGATTGGTAGCCAAAGGATATGCGCAGACATATGGGATTGATTATGAGGAAACTTTCAGCCCAGTTGCCAAGATGGCAACGGTGAGAGTTGTGATAGTAGTGGCTGCGTCAAAGCAATGGTCTTTACATCAGATGGATGTAAAGAATGCATTCTTGCATGGGGATTTGCAAGAAGAGGTGTATATGTTGCAGCCACCTGATTATGAGGATATGGGTCACCCCGAGCATGTTTGCAGGTTGAAGAAAGCCTTGTATGGCTTAAAGCAAGCACCAAGAGCATGGTCTGACAAGATTTTTGAATATCTTCTCACTATTGGCTTTCATGTAGCCAATGCAGATTTCTCGCTGTATGTGAGACATGGTGATAGAGGAGTTGTGCTTGTTGTCATCTATGTAGATGACTTGATCATTACGGGGGACCATGATGCAGAGATCTTTGATGTAAAGATCTTGCTAAGATAGAAGTTTGAGATGAAGGATCTAGGGGAGCTCAGATATTTCTTGGGCATTGAGGTGATTAGGTCACCACATGGTATTGGATTACTGCAAAGACAATATTGCTTGGACATGTTGTCCAAGTATGGTATGACAGGCTGTAAGCCTATTTCTGTGCCATTGGATCAGAATGGCAAGTTGAGTGCATATTCAGGAGAGATCTTGGAGGATCCTACTATGTACAGGAGCATAGTAGGAAGTTTGATCTACATGACGATCACCAGACCAGATTTGAGCTATGTTGTTGGGTTGGTGAGTCAGTTTATGTAGGTTCCACGGAAACCGCATTTGGATGCAGTGAGACGCATACTGAGGTATGTGAAGTCTACTTTGCATTGTGGACTTTTCTATGACTTGGACAGAGATATGTGTACATGGGTACAGAGATATGTGTACATGGGTACACAGATGCTGATTGGGCTGGTAGTATCTCAGATAGAAGATCTACCAGTGGATTCATGTTTTCTTTGGGGAGTGTTGCTGTGACTTGGAGTAGCAAGAAGCAGCCTACGGTTGCTCTATCGAGTACAGAGGCCGAGTACAGAGGAGCTGCTATGGCAGCATGTGAGGTAGCTTGGTTGAGGAAGCTACTTGCAGATTTGGGTCTATCACTGGATAGACAAGTTGTCATTTTCTGTGACAACATTAGCAGTATACAGTTGGCCAGGAACCCAGTCTTTCATGCTCGTACAAAGCACATAGAGGTCCACTACCACTTCGTCAGAGAGAAGGTCTTAGCAGGAGACCTTGACCTTGTTTATGTCAGCACTGAGGATCAGGTAGCTGACATCTTCACCAAAGCATTGGGTACAGAGAAGCTCCGCAAATTCAGGGCTTCGCTTGGTGTACATGAGATGGAGTTGAGCTTGAGGGGGAGTGTTGAGATATCGAGCTCATCTAGTGAGGCGGTGGCCACTGATGACCCGCCTGGGGGATAGGCCCCACACTTACACCACTGGCATGGTTGGTGAGATCATGGGAGATATGCGGCCACTAGGATGACAGGCTGTGTGACAACCATTCTAGAGACTGGCATAGTTATAGCGCCAGCTCATTTAGTCGGGTTCACACTATAGAGAACCCGTGTATGTATTGATTGAGTACCTTTCATATTATGTGTACTCTTATCTTGTATATGGTGTGTTGAGTGTTGAGTAGAGAGAAGAAGATTTTCAGCCTCTCACCTTGTGTATTCTCTATTAGGGTTTTGTGAGTGTGTGTGTGTGCTTGCAAGAGCTCAAGCTCTCTTCCCCCCTGCATCTTTTCATTGTGGACCAAGCTTAGAAGGAGGCCATGGAGGAACTCATTCAAACACCACCCATGGAGAAGGAAGTAGCGCCTTACCTTGATCATTCCCCCAACCACCACACCTTTAAAGGCGGATGAGGAGTCTACCCAACCCAAGGTTAGTAATTTAAGTCAAGAGGAAAAGTTGGCAGGAGCAAAGGTGGAAATCACCCTTCCTCAGTTATGTGGTTTGAGCCAGGAAATAGGAAAGCAACTGGTAGGCTTAGTCCAGCATTGGATGGATCTGAAGGCAACTAGGGGTGAAGCCACATCTAGTAGTTGTGGGTGACCGCCCAGGAGACAATAAGCAAGGTTATGCTTCATTGTCCCAAGAGTGGCCGATCACCGAAGCCCAAGGGTGATAGTCTTTGGTGGGAGGAACTCAAATTACATGAGCCATTGTGGATGGTGGTTCTGGTGTTAACATCATGGAGGAATGAAAGATCCCTGCCCCCTCCACACAACGAGTTTGGGGTGCTAGCAGACGAAAGTAGCACTTCTTGCGTGGTTCGTGCGTGGGGCAGAGCCTCTCACTCGGGGCCTCACCCATGGATATCCAGACAAGAGATTGATCCCTCGGTTCTTCCAAAACCGAACCCAGAAAAACTTCCATCGCCCAGAAAGCACGGGTGATTCCTCCTGGATGTTTTTACTCTAACGTAGTCAAGAGCCTTATCTAACCAAACTGATCCGACTCAACTTATAAGTCACTTGGTAAGATGAAGGAAGAAACTTGCACTTCGATATTTGATGATGTTGTTGCATTTGAAGATTCAGCTCCTCCCTTTGGCCTCTTTTCTTCATCAAGACAAGATTGAATGACTCCTTCAAGCGTGGGATCAGGTATGTTCTTCAGGGTGGTGACTAAGGTGGGGTACACCTTCTTGACTAAGGTGGGATACACCTTCTTGACTACTTTTAGCAAAATAGCCACACTGCATCATCTTCATCCATTCTTGCATTCATTCATGCAAGTTGAGCCATAAGGCCCTTCAAGTGAGAGATGAAGGCTCCAATGCCATCTCCCTCTTTGAGTTCCAAGCTTAAAAATTCAATTTTGAGTAAGATCTTGGAATTATTACCACGAGCTCCATAGAGCTTATCAAGCTCATCCCATTTCTCCTTTACAGTAGTCGGAAGCTGGTCCACATGGTGAATGAGAGCCTCATCAAGATGAAGCATGATGATGGCTTGTGCCCTCTCATCATCTTCAATATCTTCAGCCTTAGTTCGATCAATAACCTTAGTACCGGAGATGAATGGCCAAAAACCTTTGGACATCATCTTGTATTTGACAAGGACTTGCCAAGTGTGGAAGCCCTCTCCCGAGAACTTCTTGATTTGGGTGTTTTCCTTTGACATTGGGTATTGAAGGGAGATTACAAGAGAGTAATGGGCTGATTTATGATGAAGAAAAAACCAAAAATTTTTGATATTTTGACTTAAGTAGAAAGACTAAGGATCTATTTATAGGTGAGGGAGTCCTCTAACCAAGTCCAACTAAGTTCTAGAATTTTCTAGGTTTAGTTTGGCTGAGTTTAGACAAGCTTTGGACCTAGTTTGGCTTCCTTTTGATTTGGTTTGATCCAGGAGAGAGGAGAGATAAAAATATCACAATTTTTTAAGTTAAAAACTCCACGACATGTGTGAAATAGGCGCCTCCTTGAATTCCCCCCTTCTCCTTATCAAGGTGTCAAAAAAGTATCATTATACCAAAACATCTCATTTTTTTAGTAATATCTCATAGTTTTTAACTAATAAACCTTCTACGCAGTTAACTCTTCATCTTATGTGGGAATTTACTCATTTTTGGGTATTTTCTTTTATTCATTGGATTTATCTCCTCCCCACACTTGGATTAATTCAATTGATCCATAGGAACCTTAATATGACCATAATCGAGAAATTTCTGAAAATCTAGACCCTTATGCTGCTAAGGTCCTTTATACACATTTTTAATTAATTCCAATTGCACATTGGAAACTTCTTTTTGAATTTTTGTTTCAGGGGAAACCATTTTAGACACTAGGAGAATTTTTATATCCAAAAATATCTCAATTTTGGATTACCTCTCTCTAGACATTTTCTCTCTCCAGGCCAAAACATGATAAAACAGGATCTTTCTTTTATTTCAAAGAGGGGAATAATTACAAGATTAGAAGGGGAGGTTCTTACTCCTTTACACCTCAAAAGCTGGAGGGAGGAATCTTACAAGGAAAGTCTTGGGTCTCCGAATTGCTGAGCCAACTCCCTTCGCCATCCGAGTGGCAGACCAGAGAGAAGTGATGCCCGTGGGACTAGTCAAGCAAGTTACGATCAGTTTTGAAGAATTAGTATGTGAAATGACTTTTGTGGTGTTAGACCTCCCCCACCAGATCTAGGAACCTATAACCTACTCATTGGAAGGCCTTGGTTGAGGGCAGCTCAAGTGATCCATGATTGGGGTCGAGACAACTTGCATATCCCCAACCCAGAGGGGACAGTGACCTTGCCCTTGGAAAAAGGCCCCGATGAGAGTGCTTTGGGTACTGTGCCCTACATGACATGATTCCCATTCGGGAGGAAGGACCTATGATGAGGAAGAATAGGAGGAATGGCAAGGCTTACCACTGGATGAGGCATGGGATCCATTCGGTTCAGAGGGAGAGGTGGCAGAACCTTTATGGAATTGGTTAAATTCCTATGAGGGGTTCCAGTGCAACAAGGTGGACCCAGACCCTATTCAAGAGCTGTCCCACAATCAAGAAGAAGAGCTCTCAAAAGAAGCAGGAGTACGAGATTGGACCATTAGGGCCAATTTGGATGAAAAAAGGGCTGTTTAGGGTTTCTCTATTCTTGATCTAAGGGTCAAGGAGGAGCCACGTGTCAAGAAGTATGGCATTTTTGTACACGTGTCAAGATCTCCTTCACTTACTTTTGGAACATTTTGTACTATTTTAGCCATAACTTTTACATATGAACTCCAAATTTAGCGCTCAAATGGTCCACAGGTGGCGCTTGATGAGCTCTATCCAATGAGTACCCATGTTGAATAGTTTTGGTAAGATCTTCATGGTCTTTTTTAAGTTGCCCCTTTTTAGATCCTTAGACAGCCCTTTTCTTGTCCAAATTGGCCCTAATGAAAATTTTAACTCACTCTGGCCTCCTCCTCTGCAATAGTGACTCAAGAGGAAGAGATAGAGATCATAGGTCTAGGGGAACCTAAGTTTTCTCGACAACCTCGCCAAGAAGGTCTCTTAAGAGAGGAGTCATCAAAGGCACCTATAACCCATCCTAGATGCACCCATAAGGAGAGGCGAATAAGGAGAGGCGAGTAGAGAACCTCAAGGCTCGGGAAGAAGCCTTGCTAGTAGAAGAGATACTCGCATGACCCCTTATCTCTCCGTCAAGCAGCACTGGGCACCGCTCCTCTTCCACCCACCACTTACCACACGAGGAGGTGAGAGAGCTGAACCTGGGCACATCAGAGGAGCCATGCCCCATCTTAGTGGCAGCTTGGGTCTCGGAGGACCCTTCCATTCTTTAGAGAATCACCGACTTTTTCAAAGAACACCAAGAGGAGTTTGCATGGACTTACAAGGATCTTCCAGGGATAGACCCACCCATTTATACTCACAAAATTTCACAAAAAGAAGGCAGTTGGCTGGTCAGGAGAAGGGCATCTACCACATGAATCTAAAATATTCTGAAGTGCGAAAGAAAGAGCTAAACAAGATGGAAGAGGCAGGTATCATCATTCCCATTGAGCACTCCTAGTGGTTGTCACCTATAGTGGTGATTCCAAAAAAGAAGACCAACAACATCAGGATCTGGTGTAGACTTCAGATCCCTCAATGAAGGCACTTCGAAAGATGTGGCCAGCCAAGGGTGGTGGTTCAAGAGCAAAACGCATGTTTCAACTCACTCTGGTGTTCGTGAAGTGCCAGGTATCGGGTCTCCGTCTCCAAAATAAAAAATAAAAAAAATCCCCCTCTTTGGTTTCTTTTTCCTTCTTCTTTTACAAGAGACGCAAAAAAATAAAAAATAAAAAAATCTATCTCTCACCCAACCTCCTCACTCGTCACCCACCCTTTTCCTCTCTCTTCTCCCCTCAACTCTCATCACCGACCAAGCCAACCTCCCCTTCTCCCCGATCAAGCAAAAATAAAAAAATAAAAAAATCTCCCCTTTGTATTTTTTTTCCTTTCCCAAAAAAACCCTCCTTCAATATTTATTTTATTTTATTTAAAAAAATCATTTTTTCCCCAAAAACATTGACTCCCCCATCTTAGTTTTCTTTTTTCTATTAAAAAACAACCCCCCCCAAAAAAAAAACAAAAACACCCACCACCTCTCTCTTTTTCTCTTTTCCCCCCTTACCTCGTCCACCGACCACTCCCCTCTCACTCATCCCACTGACCCCCCCCTCACACTCAACTCAACGACCAACCACTCCTCTCTCTCTCCCCCTCACCGACCACCCCCTCTCTCCCTCCCTCTCTCTCCCTCACCCCACTGACCACCCGTCCCTTCACTCCTCACGGACCACACACTCCTCACCCCCTCACCTACCTCTCACCCTCCCTCTCCTCTCCCCCTTCGCTCTGACCCCACCAACCTTCTCTTCCTCACCGTCACCTTGCGGATCAACCAACCTCATTCCCCACCTTCTTGTCTCGTTCTCACCCCGCCAACCACCATCCCTCTCCTCTCCCCCTTCCCTCAAGCAACCCCACCACCCTCTTTTCCTCACTATCACCCTACCGTCTAGCGTCCCCCCCTTGTTCGCTCACCCGGTCCCACCCTTGAAAAGATGCAGGGGGGAAGAGAGCTTGAGCTCTTGCAAGCACACACACACACTCACAAAACCCTAATAGAGAACACACAAGGTGAGAGGCTGAAAATCTTCTTCTTCTCTACTCAACACTCAACACACCATATACAAGAATAAGAGTACACATAATATGAAAGGTACTCAACCAATACATACACGGGTTCTCTATAGTGTGAACCCGACTAAATGAGCTGGCGCTATAACTATGCCAGTCTCTAGAATGGCTGTCACACAACCTGTCATCCCACTGGCCGCATATCACCCACTGGCCGCATAACTATGCCAGTCTCTAGAATGGCTATCACACAGCCTGTCATCCCACTGGCCGCATATCACCCAAGATCTCACCAACCATGCCAGTGGTGTAAGTGTGGGGCCTATCCCCCAGGTGGGTCATCAGTGTCCACCGCCTCACTAGACGAGCTCGATATCTCAACACTCCCCCTCGAGCTCAACTCCATCTCATGTACACCAAGCGAAGCCCTGAATCTGCGGAGCTTCTCTGTACCCAATGCTTTGGTGAAGATGTCAGCTACCTGATCCTTTGTGCTGACATAAATAAGGTCAAGGTCTCCTGCCAAGACCTTCTCTCTGACGAAGTGGTAGTGGACCTCTATGTGCTTCGTACGAGCATGAAAGACTGGGTTCCTGGCCAACTGTATACTGCTAATGTTGTCACAAAAAATGACAACTTGTCTATCCACTGATAGACCCAAATCTGCAAGTAGCTTCCTCAACCAAGCTACCTCACATGCTGCCATAGCAGCTCCTCTGTACTCGGCCTCTGTACTGGATAGAGCAATCGTAGGCTGCTTCTTGCTACTCCAAGTCACAGCAGCACTCCCCAAAGAAAACATGAATCCACTGGTAGATCTTCTATCTGAGATACTACCAGCCCAATCAGCATCTGTGTACCCATGTACACATATCTATGTCCCAGTCTCATAGAATAGTCCACAATGCAAAGTAGACTTCACATACCTTAGTATGCGTCTCACTGCATCCAAATGCGGTTTCCATGGAACCTGCATAGACTGACTCACCAACCCAACAGCATAACTCAAATCTGGTCTGGTGATCGTCACGTAGATCAAACTTCCTACTATGCTCCTGTACATAGTAGGATCCTCCAAGATTTCTCCTGAATCTGCACTCAACTTGCCATTCTGATCCAATGGCACAGAAATAGGCTTACAGCCTGTCATACCATACTTGGACAACATGTCCAAGCCATACTGTCTCTGCAGTAATCCAATACCATGTGGTGACCTAATCACCTCAACGCCCAAGAAATATCTGAGCTCCCCCAGATCCTTCATCTCAAACTTCTGTCTAAGCAAGATCTTTACATCAAAGATCTCTACATCATGGTCCCCCGTAATGATCAAGTCATCTACATAGATGACAACAAGCACAACCCCTCTATCACCATGTCTCACATACAATGAGAAATCTGCATTGGCTACATGAAAGCCAATAGTGACAAGATATTCAGAAATCTTGTCAGACCATGCTCTTGGTGCTTGCTTTAAGCCATACAAGGCTTTCTTCAACCTACAAACATGCTCGGGGTGACCCACATCCTCATAACCAGGTGGCTGCAACATATACACCTCTTCTTGCAAATCCCCATGCAAGAATGCATGGGGATTTGCAAATCCCCATGCAAGAATGCATTCTTTACATCCATCTGATGTAAAGACCATTGCTTTGACGCAACCACTGCTATCACAACTCTCACCGTTGCCATCTTGGCAACCGGGCTGAAAGTTTCCTCATAATCAATCCCATATGTCTGTGCATATCCAATCTAGCCTTGTACCTGTTTATGCTTCCATCACTGTTATGTTTAACTTTGTACACCCACTTGCATCCAATGGCTTTCTTGCCTGCAGGCAATTGCACTAAATCCCAAGTTTCATTTCCATATAGTGCATCCATCTCCTCATCCATAGCTTTCTCCCAACACACATTTCCAACAGCCTCATCAATGCATGTGGGCTCAACAACCTGCACAACCTTTGCCATATATGCATAGTGATGTGCCACATAACCATCATAGGTAAACCTCTGCACAGGGTTCTTCACTCTCCCAGATCTTCGCAGCTTTTCATTCATGGCTTCCATAGCCTTCTTTACACCAGGTGTTCTCATAGTTGGGATCCCAAGCTCCTCATCAAGGCTCATATCTAAGCCATTAGACTCTCCATCAACATGAGAATGCCCTGCAGAAATGTCAGGCATACCAAGGGGCTCAACCACTTTCTCTTTTCCTTTACGTGATGTAGTAATCACATTTGCAGGACTGGTATTATGACGCAACCTGCCACTCCATGGTCTATCAACAGACCCACTAGATGAGGACTCTCCTGGTCCACTCAAAGACTGTGATTGCTGACTTGCATTCTGTGCAACCACACTTCCACTCACATCAACCCCAACAGCTTCTTTTTCAGCAGCATACCAGCTGCTCATCTCATCAAAGACAACATCCCTGCTTACCCTCAACTCACATGTAGCAGGGTTATAACACCTGTATCCCTTTTGCTCAAGGGAATATCCAATAAACACACATTTTTCAGCTTTTGGATCCAGCTTAGTTCTCAGCTCATCTAGCACATGCACATATGCAATGCATCCAAAAACTTTCAGATGAGACAAATCTGGTTTTCTGCCAGTAAACCTCTCCTCTAGAGTTACATCATGTATGGCTGCAGTTGGAGTCCTGTTCATGATGTATACTACTGTAGAAACAGCCTCAGTCCAATAGCAATGCGGCATATTTTTCTCTTCCATCTCAATGCTCGCGCAATCTCAGCAATGTGCCTGTTTTTCCGCTCAGCAACTCCATTTTGCTGCGGAGTGTATCTGCATGTAAACTGTCTCCGAATACCATTCTTCTTCAAAAATTCAGAGAACTCATTGGAGAAGTACTCTCCCCCTCCATCTGACCTTAGGCACTTCACATATTTCCCTGTTTGCTTTTCAACCAAAACTCTGAAATTCTGAAAGTGAGTGAACACCTCACTCTTTTCCTTCATGAAATATACCCACACTTTCCTTGTGTGGTCATCAATGAAAGTCACATAGTACCTGTAGCCTCCCATAGATATGGTCTTTGTAGGACCCCATACATCTGAATGCACAACATCTAGTGCATTTCTGCTCACATATCTGTTACGTGGAAACACATGCTTTGTTTGCTTTCCAAATTGGCATGCTTCACATATTTTCTGCATACCTTCCACTTTAAATTTTGGCTGTCACAATTCCTTTTGTCTGCATAGACTTCAATCTCTGCACATTTACATGTCCAATTCTTTTATGCCATATGTCTGTGTCTGCAACAACTCCTGAACCATTTGCAAACATCGCAGCACTCATCTCAGGCATGTCTACATCCAACGTAAACATTCTGCCCACTCTGTTGCCTTTTGCAACCAACCTGCACTTGTCTTTAAAGTCTTCAACATAACATCCATCAGGGTTAAACCGAACCTGCAAACCCTGCTCAATCATCTGGCCAACTGAAACCAGATTCTTTGTTATGTTCGGTACATGAAGTACATCTGCAAGGTACTTCACTTTGCCATCCTGCATAGACAATGGCACATCTCCAACGTGGGCAATTGGATGAGCAGTGTCATCCCCTGTTTCCACAAAACCTGGTCTTTCCAGGTTTTTCATCTCCTTGAACCACTCCCCATGACTCGTCATGTGGTTCGAAGCGCGTGAATCCACATACCATACATTATCTTTTTGTGCTGCATCAACATTTTCAGACATGGCATTCACAACATGCTGCATAACAAACAACCTTTCATTATCCTCATTATTTCTACTTGAGGATGCATAGTTGTTTTGCTGCACTTTTCCATTTTGCATGTCAGCCTGCTTCTTATAACATTCTGACTGCACATGTCCAGGCTTACCACAATAATAGCATTCACGTGCATCATTATATTGCCTTTGCCAATTTCCACAGCCTCTTTGACTCCCCCTGCCTCTGAATTTGCCTCTTCCACCCACGTGTTGTTGTTGTTATTGATTTTGGGACTGTTGTTGTTGTTGCTGCTGCTGGCCATAATTCTGATTACCTGTTCGGCCACCTCCTTGACCGCGTCCACGGCCTCCTCTACCTCGTCCTCTTCCTGAACTCGTGTAGAAAGCCTGTTGCTCTGAACTGTTTTTACTTTGTGAAGACTGTTGGTCTTCACCCAAGTTCTTCTCTTCGATAATCAGCATAGACACCAAATCTGTAAAGTTGGGAATGTTTTCCCGAGTCTGAATAGACGTCTTGAACGCCTTGTATTGTGGCCCGAGATCACGTAGACAGACTTCCACCTTGTCATCATCATCTACTGACACACCAATAGATGCAAGGGATTCCACAATACCCTTTATCTTCAATGCATAGTCATTCACAGACATGCTCTTTTTCTCCACAGTATGAAGTTCATTCTTCAACTGTATCTTACGTGCCTTGGTATTTGTTTCATAAAGCTTTACCAAGGTGTCCCACGCCTCCTTGGGAGACTTGGCATCCTGAATGTGCCCAATCATGGTGTCCTGTATACTAATGGAAAGCCAATACATAACCTTCCTGGCTCCTTGGTTCCAGTCTTTAAACTCTTTCACATCTGCAGCAGCAGCAGTCGGATTTATATCGGGTATCTCCGGTGCCTCTTCATGCTCACCTTCTATGTAGTCCCAATAGCCTTTTCCCATCAGGAAATTTGTCAACCTGAACCTCCAAGCATGGAAGTTATTCTTGTCCAGCTTCTCAGCCACAATCTGTGTTATGCCATCATTAGACATCTTGCCAAACACACAATTTTACCAGAAACTGCACTCTGGTTTTTCTGCACAAACTGCTGTATTTTCTGCACAGTGGTACTGTAGTACTCTCAAATGTCACAACCAGTGACTTCAATGTGCATACATACACTCAATGGCAACTGTAGACCTCTTTGCAGCACCCACAGTGTCTACACAGTCAATCTGTCTTCCTGCAGTTCTTAAAACAGAGTTCTGTAGAGAATCGATGACTTACCCGCAGTGCTTGAAATCGCCTGCTTTCTGAAAAACGGAGGTCCAGACGCGCCCGAAACGCGTTTTCAGCCAAAAAAATGTAGTCCGATAGGACTGTATAGTTGCCCTATAGCTTTAGTCCCGCGAAGAAAGCTCCTCAATCAGAGACCGTTTGCCGGTGTCTCTCGTAGAGCTCCCGACAAGGGTGTAGTCACCAACACAATAGGGAAGAGTAGTTGAAGCTCTTACCCTCGTACCGCTTCCTGTGGTTCTCTTGCTTGCAGCTCAGCCCTTAGCACGAACCAGGCTCTGATGTAGGGGGGAAGAGAGCTTGAGCTCTTGCAAGCACACACACACACTCACAAAACCCTAATAGAGAACACACAAGGTGAGAGGCTGAAAATCTTCTTCTTCTCTACTCAACACTCAACACACCATATACAAGAATAAGAGTACACGTAATATGAAAGGTACTCAACCAATACATACACGGGTTCTCTATAGTGTGAACCCGACTAAATGAGCTGGCGCTATAACTATGCCAGTCTCTAGAATGGCTGTCACACAGCCTGTCATCCCACTGGCCGCATATCACCCAAGATCTCACCAACCATGCCAATGGTGTAAGTGTGGGGCCTATCCCCCAGGCGGGTCATCAGTGTCCACCGCCTCACTAGACGAGCTCGATATCTCAACAACCCTCTTGCCTGACCCCCCTCGTCTTCCCCTGCATACTCACCATCTGACCCTCCTCTCCTGTCCCCCCTTCCTTCTGCCGACCCCACTCTCCTCTCTTCCCCACTTTCCTCACCGCCCCCCCAACCCCCTCAACCTTGTGCACAACGGTCACCCGTCAACCCCCCCACTTTCTTCACTGATACCCCCACCTCCTCTTCCTCACAAACCCCCTCTCACTGACCAGTTTCCCCCCCTCGCTTACCCATTGTGTGCCCAAGCCTTCCCCCTTGCTTGCTCTTGGGTGCGCAACAGCCACTCATCCCAATGCTTCGATGATAAGAAGCATTGTAAGCAAATTCCACCAGATGCAAATGGCTTAACCACTTCTTGGGTTCCCTGCTGCTGCCGCCACAGCATGAGCGAAGGATATCTTCTATTACTTGATTTACTCTTTCAGTCTAGCCATTTGTTTCGGGGTGATAGGCTGTGCTGAGATCTAAGAAATTTCCTACTGCTTCGAAGAATGTAGTCCAAAATTTCGATGTGAATTTGGAATCTCTGTCACTTACTATCCTCCTGGGTAAGCCATGCAATCTGAAGATTTCTTTAAGGAAAACTCTAGCAACATCCACTGTAGTGTACGTCTCCTTCACTAGAATTAGATGGGCAACTTTGGTTTTTTGTGGTAGTCTGTCAACTACCACAAAAATGGAGTTGTAACCTGATTGTACCAGTGACAAAGTCCATACTAATACATTCCCACTTCATCTGAGGAATGTCTAGAGGCTGTAGTTTCCCTGGCATCTTGACTCTCTCTAGCTTGACTCTTTGACACATTAAGCATTTACGCACATGATCAAGTACATCCTTTTTGAGTCCTAGCAGAAGAAGCTTTTCTTCACAGACATATAGGTTTTTATAAACCCTGGATGTCCAGCTATTAGGCTGTCATTGACTTCTCTCAGAATTCTTGCCTTTATTCCTTCATCATTGGGCATACATAGCCGATTATTATAATACATGCATCCTTCATCCAATTTATACATGCATCCTTCATCCAAAAGATAATGTCTCCACAACTTCAGAGCATAAACTACTGAGAGTAACTCCAAGTCATGGATGTCATAATTTCTCTCATGTGTTATGAGTTTTCTGGATGCATAGGCCACTGGGTGACCTTCCTGCATAAGAGCACTACCTAAGTCAAACCCACTGGCATCAGTAACTACCTCAAAGGGTTTGGTAAAATCTGGTAACTTAAGGACATGGTTGGTTATTAAGGCTGTCTTCAGTTTATCAAAGGCACACTGACACATTGTTTTCTCTCCTCTCCACTCCTCTGTTGTAAAACAAGCTTTTTTTTTCCTTCTTCTCTTTTCTTACCACCATGGCCTCTTCCAGCAAGATTCAGGGTTTGGGCTTAGGTTTACATGCAGCCAAGCTCTAAGAGACCACATCGAGTGCATCAACTGGGGAATATGCTATATCATTGTTTGGAAGGGGCGGCTACAAGGCTTCAAGCATACTAAAGAAGGAAGGACTAGTTGCCATAGTGCAACATGTGTATACCCTTGGAGACCTGTACATTCAAGGCCAATGACCAAGGTTTCCTTCAAATTGTCAGTGTAACATAAACACAGCTTTAACAACATGCTAATATTGGATTTTTTGTTTCAAATTTTCTCATGATTCTCCATTTTCTTATGTCTCTCTGTAGATATTTTTTCCTCTAATTATGTTGAGGAACAACCACTCCAAAGCCTCAGTGGAGTTTTCTATGATATGCATGCATTAGTTGGAGAGGTAATGTTTATATCTCAAAGCCCGTGATCTTGTACAAAACAATATCTTTTTCTTTTCTCACTCATATTTTGTAGATAAAAAACCAGGTTTATTTGGAAAGCTAGAAGGGATCCCCAACCCCCCTCTTAACAATCCCAAATGGCCCAAACCTGATGCTTGGACCATCTTATGCTTAAAGTTTAAGATGGTAAGTGATATCAAGACATCACTCAAGTTAGTAGGGCTAAATTGGTTTTGTCCTTTACATGTTTTTGTGCACATGTTCAATTCCATGCCAATGCACCAAACAAAAATAATGTATATTTGTAAGGAGGTACAGTCTGACCACATTCAAGGATTACTAGGAGAGGGTTGGGAGATTAACGAGGGGTCACATCAAGGTGATGTGTACAAGTGCAATGTAGTAGATTCTACAATGTCTTTCAGGTTCTTGACGGCACACTCTATTTTGTACATGCGTCTCCACTACCAAAGATGGATGCAAAAGCACAAGACATGGATCCCACTTCAAGCCTCAGAAGAAGAAATTATGCCTATTGAGGTAGTTGTGTTGATGCAAAATGGATGGATTGAGCGAGTGGCAACAAGCAAGCATTGGAGCCTATTGAGGTAGTTGTGTTGATGCAAAATGGATGGATTGAGCGAGTGGCAGCAAGCAAGCATTGGAGCCTAGCAGACTTGCGTCAACACTTTATGCCTATTGAAGAAATTATGCCTATTGAGGTAGTTGTGTTGATGCAAAATGGGGATGGATTGAGCGAGTGGGAGCAAGCAAGCATTGGAGCCTAGCAGACTTGCGTCAACACTTTAGCATCATGGGCTTTGACAATGTGGAAGAGTCAAGTTTCAAGTTGATGAGAAGAAAGGTATATATGATTCCACTACATGTCTAGAATGAACCCTTACACTTTCTGGTTATTGTGCCACTTTCTATATTTTTACAGATTGGGAAGCGTAAGGAGGGGACAACCATGGTCTCAAAATCATGGCAAATGGGGGACCTTGAATTTTCAGCAGCAGCAAGGTGCATAGTAGGCATGTGGAAGAGCTTGAAGATGAACTGAGTATATGGGAAAATAGCCTCTGTTTTGATACATGTGAGGGGAAAGAGTTTCAGGATCGAGGTGAAGGCAATGACAAGCTTTCAAGTCAACAAGGATATGAAGATCAACATGAAGTAAATGTCATAAGAGGGGCAAAAAATGAAGACATTATAACAATTTTAGATTAGATGGCATGCTTGTAATTTTGTAGCAGGCTCTTTTTTAACCAATCTTTATTCAATTGAAATCTTAATATTTTTGCACACTGTAACTTTTTTATCTAGCGGTCTAGTGTGAAAAGGCCAAACTTTAAATTTCAACTATAAATAGCCAAAGGTGCCTTCTTTCTCATTTTCACGCGATAGAAACCAAGCACGAGCTCACACTATCTCTTTGCATTCACATGGCTACCCACGAGCTCACACTATCTCTTTGCATTCACATGGCTACCCACTTTGACAACTTCTGTGAGTTCTTATCTCCACCACCCCGTGAGCGAGCAAGAGCGAGCTCTTTATCATGTTCTCTTGTGAAGTCGACTTTGAAAAGTCGCTCGTCCTTGCGTCTCAACATTATGAGACACAGATTGCATACATGGAGCAATACTTGGCTCCCCACTCCATCTCCTTTCCCCATTGCCCTAATGATCGATGGGTGCCTGTTGAGCTGCTTAAGAACATTCAACAATATATCCGCCCCTACATCCAACGCCTTGAATGCTTCATCGACATCTACATCCCCGCAGGAGCTTACTATACCTTCAATAAGCAGGAGGTGAAGAGGTTGGGGAAGGGCACTTTAGGAACTAGGTTCCTCTCATGGCTCGCCACTTTTACGTTCCTCATCAGTGATGAGGATTTGGATGAGGAGGTAGAGATGCCTGCATTGTAGTTGGCAGGGTATTTGAGGGATGACAAGGAAGTGAAGGTAGAAGGAACGAGTGTGAAGGTAGTAGGAACGAGTGCTGGTGTAGAAGAGGAGCTTGCATGAGAGCACTTTCCAGAGGGTGCACAATCTGCAGCTGAATAGTCCACTGTAGTAGAAGATGCGGGGCCATCTTCCCCACACGAGGAGAGCAAGGTGCTGTGACAAATCTTGAGATCAATCTCTTGAGCACCATTGTGGTGGAAGGTGAAGAATACTTATTTCTTCATGACCTTGAAAAGGCATCTGGCTTGAGAATGGATGAATGCTTGGGCATTATATGCACGCGATGTGAGGTGGACCTTGATACACCCAACCTCGGTCCTCACCTAGATATTGCTATATTACCCCTTGGAGAATCTATCGCAGAGACAGTTGCTTTGGTCAAGGAAGCTATGGTTGTTACTAGACCGCGGAATCCTCGATTGACCTCTCCGCCCCCACCAGCACTTTGGCAAAAGAAGACATTGAGCAAGAGGTAATAATCGACCTTTTACAACCTAGAAACATTTATAATTATGTATAGGAAAATACTTTGATTTTTCCTTTGATTGCAGAGGGTGGTTGAAATTGACGCATTTGCTCTGGGAGAGGCGGTGGCAACATAGACCGGGCCAAGGTCCATGGACATGATGCTGTGTTGGCACACTATGTTGGTCGACTTCCTATGGATGGTAGCGCCATTATCCACCACAGGGACTACACCCCTCAATCCTCACTCTCTTATTTTTGAAAGCCCTCTCTAAGGTGCTCTATGTAGCCTCTATGGCACATAGAGCACCAAATGTATAGTTCTGATTAAAAAATCCCTTGCGTTCGACGTTTTTGGTTTTGGATCTAGGGGTAAGCTTCTTGCTTGTATAGGTATAGCCAAAGGCATAGGCATAGAGGATTCTCAAGAAATAGCCCAATCTTTCCTTGAGCACACTCTGCCCAATAATAAGAGAAGGAAGCTCAATATTGTAAGAAAGCTTTTGTAAAGATGATGTATCACTTCTTATTATGAATACAATACAATTTTTACAAACTTATTTTCATCAAGTATATCATTGTTTTTTCTAGTTTGTACCATCAATGTTTTTTAGAATGCATCAGAAATGACCCTGGGAGCCTGGGGGAGCAGTGCCAGAACAGTGCAAATTTTAAGCCTGCACCGCTACTGTAGAGCCCAAATTCGCACTATTTTGGCACAGCTTCCCCAGCCGTTTAGAAGCAATTCTGATACATTGGATGACAAATAATGTATTTTTACACATGATAAAAGGTATTTTTATCTTGTAAATTACTGCTTCTCATAATCAATGTACTCAACTTGATTATAAATACATCAAAAATGATTTTGACTGGCTGGGGGAGTAGTGCCAAAATAGTGCGAATTTTGAGCCTACACCACTGCTGTAGAGCCCAAATTCGCACTATTCTGGCATAGCTTCCCCAGCCCTCCAGGAGCAATTTTGATGCATTGGATGACAAATAATGTATTTTTTTACATGATTAAAGGTATTTTTATTTTATAAATTATTATTTTTATAATTAATGTACTAATGATCTTGAGTGGCTAAGGGAGCAATGCCAGAACAGTGTGAATTTTGAGCCTGCACCGCCGCTGTAGAGCCTAAATTTGCATTGCTCTGGTATAGCTTCCCCAGTCCTCCAAGAGCAATTCTAATGCATTTGATGACAAACAATGTAATTTTACACATGATTAAAGCTGTTTTTATCTTATAAACTATTGTTTCTCACAATTAGTGTACTCAACTTCATTATATAAATGCATCAGAAATGATCCTGAATAGCTGGGAGAGCAGTGCCAGAATAGTGCGAATTTTGAGCCTCCACCACCGCTGTGCAAAGCCTAAATTCGCATTGTTCTGGCATAGCTTCCCCAGTCCTCTAGGAGCAATTCTGATGCATTAGATTATAAACACTATATTTTTACACATAATTAAAGGTGTTTTTATCTTATAAACTATTGTTTCTCACAATTAGTGTGCTCAACTTCATTATAAATGCATTAGAAATGATCGTCAGTGGTGGCTAGGGGAGAAGTGCCCGAATAGTGCAAATTTTGAGCCTACATCACTTGCAGAGGCCAAATTCGCACTGTTCTAGCACAGCTTCCTCAGTCCTCTAGGAGTATTTCTGATGGCTTGGGTGGCAAACTTGCACATGATAGACACTCCATGTTAAACAAACATGATGACACCGAGACATTGTAAGAGAAACTTAAAATTTTAATTATTAGAAGGTTACAAATGAAAGCCAGATAGGCTTGTTACAAAGGGGGGTTTGAAACAAAAGAGTTGCTTCAAAAAAAAGGTTAACATCTAAGATCTCTAGATTGTGTCTCGCTCACCTCGAATGCGCCGAGCTAGTTGCATGTCCTTGGCAGATATGGTAATCATCTAAGATCTCTAGATTGTGTCTCGCTCACCTCGAATGCGCCGAGCTAGTTGCATGTCCTTGGCAGATATGGTAATCCTCTTTGCATGTATTCCAAGGAGGTTGGTGTCCTTAAAAAGCTTAACAAAGTAAGCCTCGAAGGCTTCTTGCAATGCTCACCTCGAATGCGCCGAGCTAGTTGCATGTCCTTGGCAGATATGGTAATCATCTAAGATCTCTAGATTATGTCTCGCTCACCTCGAATGCGCCGAGCTAGTTGCATGTCCTTGGCAGATATGGTAATCATCTAAGATCTCTAGATTGTGTCTCTCTCACCTCGAATGCGCCGAGCTAGTTGCATGTCCTTGGCAGATATGGTAATCCTCTTTGCATGTATTCCAAGGAGGTTGGTGTCCTTAAAAAGCTTAACAAAGTAAGCCTCGAAGGCTTCTTGCAATGCTTCAAGGGCAATCCCCTGCACACGGAATCCTGTTCTATATCATTGGAGAATCTCCTTCACTGTGCAAGCGAAAGGGGCTCTTCTTATCAGCAACTCAGTGTTTCTCTGATAAAACTTGATTTCTTGTAGAGCCTTATGCCCTTGGCGCATCCTTCTCCTTGGAGCTCTCTATGTTGTGTTAGTGTGTTGGCGAGGTTGGGACTTCTTTGGCTTGAAGAGCTTGACCTTTCTCCGCTTGCGCGCACTTGCAGGAACCTCCTCTTGGTCTCTCTCATAGTCTGAATCCTCCTCCTCCTGTTTTGTTGTGGTACCTGTGTATCAAGTTCCTCTCAGCGGGTAGGTAGGGGACCTTGTCCTGGTATAGTAGGGTCTTGCCACCTATGGTGCTGCGCAATGCAGGGATGTTTTCACCAACCAAATCGAACTGCTCATCATTGGCCTCTTTGTCTTGATCTTTGGGGTGGCTATATTGTGGGGCCTTCTTCCAACGCTTTCTCCCACTAGAAGGGCCTGCAGATGTGTATGCTAGTGTTGCTGTGGGAGGAGGGTTGGACTCTTGTGATCCCATAAGGCATGTCCTAGAATCCAAGGGGTCACTCTCTTCCATGGTGTCGCCAGTATATGGTCGTTGGGTGCCTTGCACAGTGTTTTGTGAAGGCATGGTAACACGTGCGGTGTTCTTGGTGCATGCCATATCCATGTAGGACTATGCTAACATGGTGATGTGCTGGTGTCCTTATGTGGGTGTCTACGTAGATCTTGAGCTCAAGCTCTCTAAAAAAGTGAAATGAAAATGAAGTGAGAGAAGGAACTATTAATAGTTTTTTTTAAGGGAAAAAAAAACCTAACCAAACTTATTTTCTTAGCCTTATTACATCTAGATTTATGCTGGTGCATGCACAACCCAATGCCTCCCTTGTCTCCTCATTCGTGCACGCCAAGCACCATGCCTATGGGGAGCATTGGTTCAAGCCGAGCATGACTTTTTGCAGCCTTGCGTGCCTCTTGCGCAAGGAATATGAATGTGTAAATCAACCTTCTATTTTCTAGCTTCTTCAGAAGAGGCTACACACACAGCTTGCAAAGGCTCCATAGCTAAGCAGAGGAAGAAGCTAAAGTAGAGAGATCCTCATAGGGGGGGGGGGAGAGAGAGAGAGAGAGAGAGAGAGAGAGAGAGAGAGAGAGGGAGTGAGTGAGAGAGACTGTTAAAACTTTTCTCTTGTAGGTTTAACACAAATCCATTTTTCTAAGTAGAAAATGATATTTTTGATATACAAATATACTAACATGGAGTTTTTCATCAATAAATTACATTTATAAGAAAAAATAAAAATTAATATGTTTTGGAGTCCCACAATTTCAGGATCTCATGGATGTAGTGGTTCCTGACAGTTAGTTATGTTTATGGGGTTGTGGGGACTTGACAATTAGTTATGGATGTACTCGCTCCTGACAAGCTTGTGACATGACCCTTGAATTACAAGCTTTTTGGAGGGAAATATTATTTTCATCATATATATTGGTTGGGTGGTGTTTTTTCCACCTCAAAATGTAAAAACATCAAAAATAAAAAAATTCACTTTTTGGGGCCCACCTAAATACGAGAATGTTTTGCTGATGTGGAAGGAAAATATGGTGGGAGTTAATGAGAAAGGAGATTTCAAACTGACAAGAAAGATTCAATTTGTAGAGAGTGAAGATAAAAAATTCAAAAAGTAAGAGAGAGTATGAGAATATTCCCTAAAAAGTGAAACTAGGGGGGTATGGCTGATGTGGCAAGGGCAAAAATAGGGTTCATCATAGCCTTTGTCTCCCTTAAGCCCAGCTTTTTAAGCTCTAATCCCTTAAAATTAGGAATCCTTAGGAGGCCCTTTTTGGGTCCAAAAAATTCGTAATGTTTTGCTGTTCGATAGCATATGGCAAGTTAATGTTCCAAGTGCAGTGGATCAGCATTTGAAGAAGATAGCCTTTTTTTTACCCTCTACAAAGAAGGCAGCTATCTGGATCGTGCAGTACAGCGCATGTCATTTTTTGACTTATGATGCACTGCGCGATGCTTTTTTGGCCCACTACTCGGAGGAGAAGACCTCCGTTCATGTGCTCGACAAGTTGGGTTGGATGAATCAGAAGGATCTTACGGTGGAGGATTACATCGCCAAGTTTCGGAAGCTCCTACGGCGGCGGCTCGATCCGGCCAATCAACCGGTAGCGGAGATCCTCAATTCTTATTTCATTTAAAGGATTGAGCAAACCTTTGAAGCGGGCGGTGGCGTCTAGTGACCTGGCTGCTGCAACCTTGGAAGATCTAGTGGAAGAGGTTGTTCATGTGCTGAACGAGTCTTGGTGATGACCACTAAGTAGAAGAGTAAAGGCAATTCCAAGCATTATGTTAGATAAGGCTCAAGCTAATTGGAGGGCAGTATGTCGTCTTCAATGGGAGCCCTGATAACAAAATGGAGGATCGTGAGTATTCATTTCTATTCCATTGGAAGAAAAGCTTACAAATGACACACAAAGAAATACATCAAGAAATACTTGCAAACAAGAGCATATTACAATGTGTAATGCATGGAGAAATTATAAAAATAGAGTAGAAGCATTGAAGCAGAGGAGATTGATTAGAAGTTGGTGGAGAGATGGAGCAGTTAAAGATAATCAAGTTCCTGCCATGGATATATAGATGTCTTGGTGGAAAGTCCGTATTGCACATTGGGGTAACTTAATGAACAGCGGTATGTTATACAAATTAGCTCATAATATTTTGTTCAGTACTAAGGGTTATCTTTAATGATGTTGTGAAGGCTCACCCTAACCCTCCTTGAAACACATAAGAGATTACCTGGTGAACCACAACTGTCGTGAGGATCTCTCCAATGGTCGAGCTCGTAACCCTTGTGGTCGAACTCGTAACCCTTGAGGTCTCCAAGCTCTACAACTCCTTGAGAAGCAATTCCATTGTTCGGCCCGCGAAGAGCATTGTCACACAGCCACGTTGTACTTGTAAGGCTACCCCCTTCCAAAATAAGGAAAATACTTAAGATAGTCTACTAAGTCTTAACTTGGAGAAAATTTCCTACTCATCGACACCTTAACCATGCACAGATTCAAGGATATGATTTGTAGGTAAGACCTAGTCTATCTGGCAGTAAGGGGAGCATGGTCTTCAGAAAATCAAATCACCCATAGGGTAATTGATCATAATTTGGGCAACTACTAATCTTGAATCCTAGAGACAACGCTTTTTTTCTCATTCATGCAAGGCACAGCTGCTACTGCTGGCCTAGTCTTCTAGAATAGAGTTGGCCAAGAAACTATTTATCTAATGTAGGGCTTTCACTTAATCTATTGGAAAGCTACCCGACTAATCGGGTCCACTCGTCTGTAAGATGGTGCCGTCAGGGGATTCTAGCCTCCCACTTTCCACCTTACTCACGCATCAACTTGTTTTCTAATTAATCCTACCACACTGTTTGACACAAATAAACATGTTCCTTAATTAAGGCCCTTTTCACAAGGTTCGTTAAAACAGCCTCTTTCCACAGTACAATAATGCCAAAGACAAGATATATATAAAAAAGTTTATACAAGAATCAATTCCATACAAGCTAAATCGGATCTCTTATTCTTTTTCTTTATACTACCGATGATCTAGAATTCGACCTTCCAGCCTCTACATGCTGGGCAAAACCCTATGGGACCATACACCGCATCGTCTGCTGCTGGCGAGGACTCAAGCTGGCCTCTCACCCCCTCAAGCTCTGTCGCTCGATCCTCCCGCCACTTTTACAGGGATGTCTACGTAGAGTCTACGTGCTAGGGTGGGCTTATTCACCGCACTAGCTTGGGCCCTTAGAAGTAGACAGCATCACAATCACTCACCTCAATCGGTGAACCTCATTCTCCCAATGGTATGAGGGATACCATGGGTCAACTCTGGGCCTTACTAACGTCTCCGTTTTCCAGCTACACAAGCATAAGAACGGGGCAGCGTCAAGGCAGGGAGAAGTTATACATGTACCTTAATTTAGCTAAGATAACAATCCATTTACTCAACTAAACCATAGGACTAGAATCCACGTTACCTTATTAAGAAAACAACCCTTTCACAAAGATTTTAACATTTCAACTTGAGATTGCAATAAGATATTCTTTATTAAGATATATGCTATTATTTAAAAGAATAAAAACTTTAACTAGTAAATCAATCAAATAGATCACTATTAACAATTAATAGAAAAGTCGAGGCCATACCTCAACCTCTAAGAATGATATATAATTAAAAAACAAAATATATAAATACCTTATAGGAATTTATCGTTTATCGTTGTCTTTACTCAGTTAATAAGAGTTTTAGAACTTGATATATAAGAATAGAGAGTCTTCTATTACCTTCGCTTACGATTGAAATCATCCGATCATCCCCAAGCTTTATCTCTGACTTTTCTCCCTTTCGAATGTCTATGGCAAAGTAGCCTTCTCTTGCAGGGCTACGACATACTATTCTTTCTCTAAAAGAAAAGCTATGGGGTAGTAGTCTCTTCCTCATAAAGGTCATAGCAAGCTAGCTTTCTTTTCTAAGAGATTAGATAAGAATAAAGGGATATATGCATCTCAAGGTCTATAATCACCTTATGGCTACTAGCTGCATTCTTACAGTTTCTCTGTGTAGAGACCTTGACAGAACCAGCAAATTGTTTCGGCCATAACTCTCTGATAAAAACTCAGAGTATTCTCATCAAAAGAATCGAAACGTATCTGGTCTACAGGCCATAGCAAGGATAATAGGCAAAAATGTTTGTATATAGCCGTAGACGTACCATCTTTTGAAATGTGTTGCTTTTTCATATTTTTGTGTGCATGGACTCTAAATATATAAAAGAACTTTAAATATGACCTCCTATCGGGTGGTTGCAAGATGAGGTTATCTAGTTTCATGTAGTGGGCGCCCTTGGCTTTAGCTGGAAAACAAGCATTTTTTCAAGAAGAATAGCCAATCTCTCCTAGTTAGCCAAGGAGTTTCACTTCAAGGTCTTCTAATGAAACATCATATGCAAAGTTGGAATTATAATCTGATCGAATATCCAATAATTGCAAATCTCCTTTTCTTTGGGAACCAAGTTTGTATACAAGCCCTGTCGTAGGTTTAGACAAGTACAGTGAATGTGAGTAAATTGCCTATAACTTTTACATTATTACTCATATGATGTTCCCACTTTGCATATCACAAATACAAATAACATAGAGCTTAACTTGATTTATCGAGTAATTTTTGATGTGTTCTACTATTTTCTATATTATTTAAAAGGTATTAGAATTGTTAAAAAACATACTATTTTATCCTCCCACCACATCTACCATTTAAAATGCTCAAATTGTATGGATCTAGTGATGATTAGATTGGGATTACAAATCTAACGGTTGGATTTTTGTAGATTTCCTTTGGAAAATTTGTTATGACTGTTAGAGAGGCCCATTAAATCAATTGTAATTTATTTTTAGAAAATTAAATATTGAATCTTTCAAGCTAAAAACTCTAGGGATCAATACTCTTGTTGCCATGAATTTATTTAAAAAAATTTGGCTTAATTTGAGTATGGGAAGGTCCATTTTCAGTCCTCCCACAAGTGAAAATTCCCATATTGTGTTCACTCTCCCCTTTTCAAGTCTAAAACCAATCCTAGTTAGGTTTGGAAATCTAGGCTTGGTAAACTTCACAGCTTAGGTTTCATTCCATGTGTGAGGCTTGGGTAGGCACAAATCTTATATATGCATGCCACTTTATGTCCACATGAGCTTCGAGAGGATCCACATAAGCAACTTGCCACCTCAGCTTGCCACCTCCACCCTCCATGTCAACATGGTCAACCTAGTTGACTCCCCACCTCATCATCCTAGTCATCATTAATGCCACATCATCTTGCCACCTTTGCATGCCACCTCGCACTTGGTGACATGGTCCAAGCTCACCGTATCATCTTTATTTGGAGAATCTATTTTCTGCTGCTCCATCCTGTCATGTACAGTCTCTTGGTGCTGCTCCATTGTCTCCTCTACTGCCCCTGGAGCATCTGTTTGCTGCTGCTCCATCATCTCCTCAATAACATCAGCAGAGCAGCAGGTCCTTATTCTTGTGGCTTCTCCTCATCAGCACTAGGTCCTTGTTCCTATGGCACCACATCTGCATCATCTGTGTCATCAAGGTGTATGACACCTTCTCGGACTTTAGAGCTCTCACCCAACTCGACAGTAGCTGGTACAATAGGTTTGGGGGAGGCATACTTCAAAAACTTCCAAATTATATCAGCTCTGAAACTATATACATAGTTCGAGCTGAAGCTATCTTCTCTCATCTGCAATGAGATATGATGATTTAGAACACTTTGTACCAATATCGAATTTTTTGAAGCTAAATGAAAATTATTTTTTCTTACAAGCTCTGGCTGTCCTATCTCAAAATAGCTTGAAAGTATATATTTGGCACTAATCAGCACTCTCCAACCGCCGCAGCTACTTGAATCATCTTGTTGTGGTGTCTGGATAGTTGGAAAGATATGTTAGAAACTGTTAAAATCTGAACAAAATAAAATTATTCAATAAGTTCAAAGGCATAGCATGAAATAGACATCAGTAGAGGGAACGACTTTCTACCTCTAAATCTATTGGCTCTATTGAATCCAAAAGATTGACATTAGGAGGACAGTGATCCAATGCATCTAGAAGCCTTCTAATACAACTGCAATACATATAATTCAGTTAGTGTGCATTAAATCAAAATAATGAAGTAAAGTTAAAAATAGCACACAAACCACTTACAATTTCACCTCTCTGTGTGTGTTTCTAAGAGAGTTGAATAAAAAGCATTGCTTCTGCTGGATGTCAATAGAAGCAAAGCTCCAGTGGTCACTGCATAAGGAAAAAAGCATTAAGAAATCAAAGGCTACAAGAGTTCTCAATCTTGAAGAAAAATCCCAAAAGAAGCAGTCACCCACATACTTGTTATGGTATGGAAGTAGCAAAATATCGACATGATCAAAATCACAGTGTCTGAACCAATTGGAAATATCCATGGGAGTTTCCTTTGGATCTCTTAACTTGAAGGAAATGGCAGGATCAATAATATGAACTATATGTTGTACAGCATGGTTCAGCCAGCTTCTCATCATGCTACATTGGACAAAACAATAATTAGGGTAGGGTGTAAAGGAGGAGGTACAATAAGGATTGTTTTGCAAACAAATGTGAAATAAAAGACACTTACTAAGGCATTGCAAGAATGATAGAATCTTAGCAATACTCATTCTTATGAGCCAATGCTGGATAAAACAAAAATTAGGGCAGGGTGTAAAGGAGGAGGTACAATAAGGATTGTTTTGCAAACAAATGTAAAATAAAAGACACTTACTAAGGCATTGCAAGAATGATATAATCTTAGCAATACTCATTCTTATGAGCCAATGCTGCCAAGCATGGTTTTGTTAAGTCAAAATTATTCTCTGAAGTTTCATCTTCAATATGGACAACTATGTTAGGGCCCAGCTCCTGCAACCTTCTCTGTATCTGCAGCTCCATCTGTACAGTCTCCACATCTATAGCAGATTTGGATTCTTCTATTTGCTACTTCAGTGACTCCTCTCATAAGCAGCTTTCCCTCTGGTGCTCTTTGAGTGGGTTACTTCAACAACCTTTACCTTATCTACCTTCAATTTTCTTGTAGGTGGAATTAATAAAATGTCTCTCATTTTTATGTCCTGCCATTCCACAGGATGGACCAGCTTGTCATACCTCCATCTCACTCTGGACAAAGTGTTGAAGTCTTTGGTCATCACAGTTACCCTGTGAGCATGGGCTGCTCTACAAGCATTGCATCTTCAAAGTATTTCTCCAAGTAATCCTCTGCCATTTCCTGTAAGGAAAGAATGGCAGTCCTGTTCCACCTGAAACCAAGGTGCCAACTATCACATATTTCTCTCACTAGTCTCTGAAAAGGTGCCTTGGGGATTGCAAAGCCTATAGCTTTTTGTTGCTTCCTGATCTCCTTTAGCACACCTGCAGAATGTTTCAATCTCTTGGAATTTCGCTGGAGCAGGCTCATTGGCTTCCCCTTCCTGCCATGTGCAACTCTTCCCTTTGGAGGCACACTAGATTCCTTGATATCTGCCCCAACTGCTTGCTGCTGCTGCAAGGCCTGGCCCCTTGCCAGCCCTCCTTGAAGTTGCCTTGGTTCTTGCCATCACTCTGAAAAGCTGCATACAAAGCAATGGAAAAAGATTACAGCCATGGAGAACATGGAATGATACAAGAAGGCAATGACAAGGTGGATAAAGCAACATTTATAAATTTGTAACAAAACGCGATTTTGATCATTTGAAATTCCTAATAGCTCACCATCGTGTTTTCCTGCAAATACTTGAAACAACATGCTATTACATTCCTACAGTGAATTCTCTGTCTTTATAACTACAAACAATATGGATTGAGTTTATGCAAGGAGTATACAGCCTTGAATAGCCTAGAAAGACACAAAATCATAATGACAGGGGTGGATGAAGCAGCAGTTTTAAATTTGCAACAAAATGCGATTTGGGCTGTTTGAGCCCCCTCCTCGCGTTTTACTGCAAATTCTTGAGGCAGCATACTAGAGCATACCTTCAGTCATTTCAGTGTGTTTCCAACTTGGTGCAAGATGGATTGAGTCTATAGAAGGCAAGAAGTGATCAAGCTCTCACAATAAGCCCAATATTCAAAAGTCTTCCTGCTTCTCTTTGCAATGGAAAAAGCTAAGGAATGCATATAATATTTATCATAATACCTAAGCTACATCACATCACTCAGTACCTTACCCTAATATACTATTAAACAAGAAGAAAAGGATATAGAGTGTCTTACGGACCTGGAAGCTATCTGTAGGTGTGCTGTGCTGGTGATGAGTACCCTGTGCTGGGGATGAACCTGTGCTGCTGGTCAAGATGCTGATGGTGTAGAGTAGGGAGGTAGAGAGGCAAGAGAGCTGAGTTAGGAGAGATTAAACAGGAGTGAATAGATTATTGCAAAATACAAATAAAGTAGCTAATAAATACCACACGTGTGGAATGTAGTCATTTTTTCACACGTGTGGGTCCCACCCAGATCTTTTGGAATTTGAAATTTGACACGTGTGAAAGTCACTTTTTACCTTGGAAATTGTGCCAATCATGATTTCATAATCAGATCCATTAACACTCTTCCCTCCCCGTCTTCCATCCCTGCCAGCACCCTCCCATCATCCTTTTCCTTCCCCCTCTGATCACTTCCTACCTAACACACTCCATCCACTCTGCAACCTGCCTGAAGACTACTACCACTGCCAGATCTCCAGGTTACCTAGGCTGCAGCTCAAGTTTGGAAGAGAGCATGAGAATCACCAGGGTAACTCCAACAGTATGGAAGAGGAAAAGAAAGGTCAGAGATCTATATTCTTTTCAATGTTTTTTGATATATATTTCTTCCATCTATAGAATTCTTGAATCTTACTGCCTAGGAATCTGGTACATCACCCTAGGATTTGATTAGAGATGGATATGAATAGGACTTAGAAGTTTGCAACAAAATGCGAGGAGAGTGCTTTACATTTTCCAAATGGCCTAAATCGCGTTTTCCTACAAATTCTTATATTAGTTTTAGTTTTCATTTCTTCCTCTTTGTTTTGCTCTCTTTTGCCCTGGGGAATTCCTCCTAGTATCATTTACTGTCCAGAACACTGTAAGATGTTCCTAGCATTTGATTGGAGATGGATGTCAATAGAAATGGAGAATTTGCAACAAAATGCAAGGAGAGTACTTGACATTTTCCAAATGGCCCTGCATCGTGTTTTCTTGCAAATTCTTGTGTACCTTTTGGTTTTCACTTCTTCCTCATTGTTTTGCTTTCTATGTCCCTGGGGATTTCTTTCTTGATGATGAGAAAACTTTTTGCTTTGGAACAGTTGATTCTCAGGCCCCTCCTTTCAAGAGGAAGCTGGACTTTTCTACTGCTATACTCAGACCACAGCAATCACCAGGTGATTCATGTGTGCTCATGAAGAGAGTTGTTTGGTGATATCCTATACATTCCCTGATTGCATATGTCAGCATATAGAATTCATGATATATAAATTTTTGTTCAGGCAAAAGCAAGAGACTGGAGCAGAAAGGTGAGTCTTCCCTTTCAAAACAAAGGGAACTATAAGAGGACAAATCTCCAGATTTGCTCCTATTTGACTTTCTTCACAAGTGCAAGGCTCAGAGGAACTTCCACATATACCACAGTATTTTCAACAAGGAGTTCACTATGAGCTCGATATTGGAGCATCACAGAGATTTTCTTTCAGACCATTGGGATTCCTTCAAACAACTGACAGAGGCACAAAGAATTGTGGAAGGTGAAAAGGTTTTTGTGCATATAAATCATATTGTCTCCTTTGACAGGCTGAGGTACCATGTGAATAGAAGATTTGACAGCCTGCCTGAGGAATATAAATTCAGCTGTAACTTGCACATGAGAAAGTGTAGAGTGCTTGAGGAAACCATGGCATTCCTTATGTACATTGCCTTCCATCAGCAATCTCTAGAAGAGCAAGGGCAGAAGGCTGAAGAAGAAGATATATCTGTAGCGGAGGAAAAATAGGATATTCCTGTGGCAACAGATATGGCAGAGCAGGAAGAAGATATCAACCTCAAGGATGAGGGGCTGCAAGTGGCTACTCTTGACCTTGTTCAACTGAGACTGAAACTCTTAGGGCAGCACAGCCAGTTGAAGATTTTGATGTTCAGAGCAGCAACTATGCAGTGCCCATGCTTCCAGGTGTCTTGATTGGTGGTAAAGATTATGTTTTCCTCCATGATATAGAGTGTATGTTCAATTTGAGGGAGGACTATGCCATTTTCCTTATTGCCCAGGCTTCAAGGCTTGACAAGGAGGTTGGCATAGAGGATAACCATTCACTACTGGCTTTGGAAACAACTTTTGATCCTGTAGAGGCCCTTACTATTTTTTTCAAAGAGACTGAAAATTTCCAAGAGCCAGATGAAGCTGCCTTCTAGCTCACCTAGGAAGCTGTGAATCTCTTAGCACTTCACAAGGGAAAGCTTAAAGAAGAGGCTGGACTGGAGGGGAGAGGAATAAATCTTTGGAAAGATGAACTTCTTGTTGCTGATGAAAATGAGAAGGTATGATCTTATTACTTCAAATCAAATACTTTATCTTTTGTTTAAATGTTTTGTAGTTGTGTATTATTGTCTCACTCCAATCTTTTGATACGTGGCAGCTACAAATTGAGGATGACACATTCCTCCAAAGAACAAGTGGAAGTAGGCCGGCTGGGTTTGGCAAAATGTCAAGCCTAGCTCATTATTCATGATCTAGGTAGTGCTAAGATCTTGATTTACCATAGGCAGTTGAGCAACAATGGAGAAGCCATTGTTTACTTCTTTAAATGTTTGTCTAGGGTTTTAGGTGGACATGATCTTTGTAATAGAGAGGTTGTCCGCCATAGATATATTTGGGGATTATGTGCATAAGCAGGCCTCTAGGGCCTCTTACTTTTTGTCTTACACCTCTTATGCATTAGCATGTGGTGTTAAGGAGCCCAAATGTCTGGAGGGCTATGGAAAACACAAGCTCATAAGGTTTCGAGAGCCACCCATGATTGCATCAGGCCACACAATCCAAGAACAAGAACACATGGAGATAAGCTGAAGACAAGGATACCCCTCTCAGACAAGCAACAGAGGCAAGCATTGATAAACAGACAGTCGATATCAAGCCAACAAGGAAGAAAAAGAGTCCAATCAAGTTCAAAAAGAGAGTTCCGACTGGCAGGCCCTGGGAGTAGGATTTAGTCATCAAATATAGCACAAACATTATGTTGAAGTTGAACTGATTTGTACAAAGTCTTTGATCCTCATTAGTTCCTTGTCTGTATGGACGATCAGTACCCTTTTGCATTTGTCCCATCACCATACGACACTTCAGTACTCTTCCCACACTCAGTAGCTTCTAAAAGCGTTTGACACTCAGTACCTTATTGGTAAGGATCAATAGTGTGTCTAGCATAATTAAGTAGTATTGATTAAATTTTTTGTGTGTAGCTCATGGATGTATTGATGCTTGTTAATATAGATCACATGTTTCACAAAAGAAATACTTTTGATGGAGTCTCAAAACATATAGGCATAACACCAAGAGTCACTTGTTCCACAAAATAAAAATCTATTGATTGAGTTTGAAAACATGTGGACATAACACCAATAAGTTACAAACTGCTATTCATGTTTACTTGTCCATTTATGGTTTCTAAATATCTTCGAATCCCTCCATTGTCTATGTCTCTCTGTTGCCATTGAATTGTCCAAAGTTTGTCTTCGTCTTTGCTTTTGGGCTAGAATAAAAGCAAGCTTGACTTTGGAACTAGCAACTTTTCTTTTAGCATACAGCCTCTGTAGAATGCCTCAGTAAAACCATTGGAAGACTTCTTTCAGACTATTTGCCTTTTGACTCCCTCCATAGTGTTGTGTGTGTCTGAAAAATGCATTACGTGCCATGTGGTGAGACTTCTCCATGCGTTGGGTAGACTAAATTGCTGGGCATCCATACTTTTTGACAAAACAAGGAAGGTGGTTGTAGATGATATGCTGTTTTCACAGAGACATAAGAATGCATAGTAAGTTATAAAAGAAAAGAGGATCACACTTAAGTAAAAGAAGAAGACATCACTTTACCATGTAGTGAGTTATATTGCAGGCTGTCCACGCGTCTTTCATTGACTTCCCAAAATGTTTAATTGCCTCTTCAAAGTTCTTGTAATCACTCTTTGTCCATGTTACATTGTCACAGAACATGAAGAGTTGATCAAGAGACCTCCACACCTCTGCCTTCACATTTCGTGCTTCCCCATCTGCCTCATGATCTTTCACGACATTATGGACTTGCTTTCACAATCCATAATTAATCCTTGAAATTGTTCTACCTTACCTTACTTGCTTACTACTGTGTTTGGGTCGAGACAAGAATCTTCTTGCCTTAACACCACCAATCGAGGGCTTGATTGGTACCTCCTTGCCATTGGTAGACTTTTTAAAATCCTTTGTGATATGAACATCACCTCCATGCAGACCTATATCGGATAACACTTTTTCCAATGCATGAAGAGCATCCTTTCTATTTCTTTCGGGACGGAGTTTCCAAGCAAATCTAATATCCAAAAATACCAATTTCTCAATAATTCGACATAGAGCATGCAATGTGCATATGTGAACATTACATAGTGGAATGTCAAGAATAGCCTTGAAGTTAGGGTCAACTTTATCTCTATTAGGTGCTCTCTTCCACCATTTGGAATCCATTACTTGAGCTGATTCTTTGTAGTAAAGACAAGGAGACTTTGAGTTACCTCCTTTACTAACATTATACATGCACTTAAGTGTTTTAAGATCCCCCGCCATGTGCCACTCTACTTGAAAATCACCTTTTCCTGCAACATGGAGATTCTCTCCTTGCACTTGTCTTTTAATTATTCTTGGTATTTTCGTGTGGTGAAACACCCAATCTAGTGTTTCATGGTCTTCTGTCTTCACCTGTGATTATAGAAAACAAAAGTCTTACTATAAAAGATTTGAAAACATTGACTAAAATCAAGTACGAAATAAAAAATGATCATACCTAGAACGAGCCTAACCACCATATGTGTTTCTCCGACTGCACACTAAAATACTTTGAACTCGCTTCAGTCAATAATGTATCAAGTGCTCCATTCATCAATGTAATAGTAATCCTTTCCATTTTCTTTTCCTTTACAATCTCACACTCATCCAGTTTGATAACAAATTTCAAAATGCCTTTGCATTCTTCAAATGTTATTCCATAAAACTCGACCATTCTTCTTTGAAGTTGTTGTAGATCTACAAATATATTGTTCCAAGGGTCATACACAGTGGTTCCTTTACCACCATGAAATATTTCTTCAATATGGATATATTGTCCAATAAACTCATCTATACTTTCATTCAAATAACCTCTTATCTTCCACACAGTTGCCTCGAGGGGTGCACCTCAAAAAATGTAAGTCTACCACGTGCGATCATTAGGTGGGGTTTTTTAAATCCAAAATATTGGGTAAATTTACAAAAATACAATTACAAGAGGGGTATTTTAATTGTACTTTGGAAAAAAACCCGTAAGTCTATAAAGAAAAAGGGGTAGTTTTATCAGCTCAAAATTCACAGATAAGGGGTTTTTTAAATACCCCTTGTTGAACGCACGTCGTAGGAGGGGCTTCCATAAAGTGCACCCCCCGAGACGGTTGCTGGACTTGGTAGTAAAACTCGTTTAATCCTTTGATCTTTCAAAGTTGAGGATATCGCATGGAAAATCGAACTATATCCCTTCCTACTAACTCCACTAACATCAAGAGCCTCTTGGATTGTAGTACCATCAACTTGATTATTGGATATAAAGTCCTCTACAACATTGCATTTGATTGTTTTGTATTTTTTTTCTTCAATCAAACCTTTTGCTACACCACAAGAAAGCAATCCTTTCATTTGTTTAACTGGAAGAAGGTTGGGATCCATATTTTCTTTTGCAGGCTCCAATAGTTTCCTATAGTAAACAACACAATATGCCTATATTATTCAACACTTCCAATCTTGTTTTGCGTTAATGGACAAAATAGATATAGTCATTTGAGAGCATTTTTTAGTATAAAAAATGAAAAATTACAAACTAGCCTTGCTTCCTGAATTCTTCGCTTGCATCCACCAGTCCCAGCCTTCAAATTTGCAATGTTTTTAATCTTCCTGCTTTGTTGTCTATCTCCAAGCATGGTTCTCTTCCTTCTTGATCTTGTCAACTCTTTTTTACTCTTTGAATGCTCCTCAATTTCATTCTGCAACTGCTGATCCAATTTTGCACGAATGGCTATCTCTTGAATCCTGGCCCCCTTTTCTTGTAGGTACATCATTTTATATGTTTCTGCAAATGCAGACTGTGCTGAAATATAAGGGTGGTTGCAAGATCAGGGTGCCCAGTTTTGTCCACTCAAGCACCCTGTAAACAGTAAAAAAACAGGCATTTGTTTACCTTTAGTAGCTAATCTCTCCTTGTAAATGAAGGAATTTCGTTTCAAGTTCTTTTGTTGGAACATCATATTCAAAGTTAGAAATATAGTTGCATAATTTGATTAAGCATTAGATAGTCAAAAGTCCTTATTTTCTTAGGTACAAAGTTAATGTATACACCCTGTCCCAAATTTGAACTGATTCCATAAAATGCTAATATCTTTTACATATAAACTCATATGACATTCCCACTTTGTAACTTAGATCTTCACATAATATGGAGCTTAACTTGATTTTTTGAGAAAATTTTAAGATATTTGTCTATTTTCTTTAAATATTTCAAGGTCTTTAAAGTGTTATAATATATGCCATTTTTTGTACCCACAATAGCTACCACTTAAAATCCTCAATCTTGTAGATCAAAAGAGTGGGTAGATACTGAGACATTAGTAGAATGTGGTGGTTAGTAAAAATTGCAAATCCAATGGTTTGATTTTTAATGATCTCTTTTTCAAAATTCTTCCAGACTATCAGAAGGCCTGCAAATATTAATAATCTAACTAGTAAAATTACATTTTTGATGTGAATCATCTAAAATCTATAGGGACTAGTGTACTTGTAATGGTGCATCTATTGAAAAATAAATTGGATCACTCTAAGTATGGAAAGATCATTTGTTTATCATTTCATCATATTTTTGATTAATTTTAATTAATTAGACTAATTTATATTAATTTTAGTTATATTGGATTAATTTAAGGACAAACGTATTTTCTATTATTTGCTTGATCTCATTATAAGTACCTTTTTCCCCAAAATTTGCTCTCCAAGAATTGTCCCAGTCCAACAGAAACTGGATAAAACTGGACACCCTGATCTTGCAGCAACCCATAACCAAGAAGTCCATTTTGTCCATCGCCCCCGCAAACCTCAGTAGTGTGGTTGGATTGACAAATGGAGGTGTAGAGTTTTTTACTAGACATTTTGGATATATTCTTCCATCGCACCATAAGTCAATATGTTGGAGCCCTTCTCTTCTCATATTTTCCCGTTGTTGAGCATTCAGCACCGTATCCTTTTGTCTTTTTTGTGCTAGAGCATATTGTTCTTCTAAGTCGATGTAAAGATGGTGTAATCGCTTCTTCTGAGATTGACTCACTAGTATCGGCCATTTTTTGTGCTTCTGAGGTTGCAAAGTTTGCTTGTGAATCTCATAGTCTTTTTGTAACATGAATCGTGGAAGTGTGGCGGTATCAATACAATCATTAAGTTTAGTGATGGATTCTTTATGAGAGGCCTGCACACACATCGTCAAAAGAGATGCAGAATCTTCGGGAAACAAAAAAAACTAAGGAGATATTTAATGAAAAATCGTGTTGGTTAGACAAAAGATTATCTTATTCTTTTCTGAACTGACAGTTCGGTAGTCCTTACTGACAGTTCTGAGCCACGTTTCCATATTTTATTATTTTTGAGGTCTTTTAGGAGAGAAATAAATTGAAAAATAGTGAATTTCTTACAGGGCCCCAAAATGAGCTCCCTTTTTTCCTAATGATAGAATGCAGGTCAGCAAAATCACAGTCTTTGAGTGGACCAGGAGAGTCCTCATCTAGTGGGTCTGTTGATAGACCATGGAGTGGCAGGTTGCGTCATAATACCAGTCCTGCAAATGTGATTAGTACATCACGTAAAGGAAAAGAGAAAGTGGTTGAGCCCCTTGGTATGCCTGACATTTCTGCAGGGTATTCTCGTGTTGATGGAGAGTCTAGTGGCTCAGAGATGAGCCTTGATGAGGAGCTCGGGATCCCAGCTATGAGAACACCAAAGAAGGCTATGGAAGCCATGAATGAAAAGCTGCGAAGATCTGGGAGAGTGAAAAACCATGTGCAGAGGTTTACCTATGATGGTTATGTGGCACATCACTATGCATATATGGCAAAGGTTGTGCAGGTTGTAGAGCCCACATGCATTGATGAGGCTGTTGGAAATGTGTGTTGGGAGAAAGCTATGGATGAGGAGATGGATGCACTATATGGAAATGAAACTTGGGACTTAGTGCAATTGCGTGAAGGCAAGAAAGCCATTGGATGCAAGTGGGTGTACAAAGTTAAACATAACAGTGATGGAAGCATAAACAGGTACAAGGCTAGATTGGTAGCCCAAGGATATGCGCAGACATATGGCATTGATTATGAGAAAACTTTCAGCCCAGTTGCCAAGATGGCAACAGTGAGAGTTGTGATAGCAGTGGCTGCGTCAAAGCAATGGTCTTTACATCAGATGGATGTAAAGAATGCATTCCTGCATGGGGATTTGTAGGAAGAGGTGTATATGTTACAGCCACCTGGTTATGAGGATGTGAGTCACCCCGAGCATGTTTGCAGGTTGAAGAAAGCCTTGTATGGCTTAAAACAAGCACCAAGAGCATGGTCTGACAAGATTTCTGAATATCTTGTCACTATTGGCTTTCATGTAGCTAATGCAGATTTCTCGCTGTATGTGAGACATGGTGATAGAGGGGTTGTGCTTGTTGTCATCTATGTAGATGACTTGATCATTACGGGGGACCATGATGCAGAGATCTTTGATGTAAAGATCTTGCTTAGACAGAAGTTCGAGATGAAGGATCTGGGGGAGCTCACATATTTCTTGGGCATTGAGGTGATTAGGTCACCACATGGTATTGGATTACTACAGAGACAGTATGGCTTGGACATGTTGTCCAAGTATGGTATGACAGGCTGTAAGCCTATTTCTGTGCCATTGGATCATAATGGCAAGTTGAGTGTAGATTCAGGAGAGATCTTAGAGGATCCTACTATGTATAGGCGCATAGTAGGAAGCTTGATCTACATGACGATCACCAGACCAAATTTGAGCTATGCTATTGGGTTGGTGAGTCAGTTTATGCAGGTTCCACAGAAGCCGCATTTGGATGCATTGAGACGCATACTGAGGTATGTGAGGTCTACTTTGCATTGTAGACTATTTTATGAGACTGGGACAGAGATATGTGTATATGGGTACACAGATGCTGATTGGGCTTAGAGTATCTCAGATAGAAGATCTACTAGTGGCTTCATGTTTTCTTTGGGGAGTGCTGCTGTGACTTGGAGCAGCAAGAAGCAGCCTACGGTTGCTCTATCTAGTACAGAGGCTGAGTACAGAATGGAGCTACTATGGCAACATGTGAGGTAGCTTGGTTGAGAAAGCTACTTGTAGATTTGGGTCTATCAGACAAGAAGTCATTTTCTGTGACAACATCAGCAGTATACAGTTGGCTACAGTTGGCCAGGAACCCAGTTTTTCATGCTCGCACGAAGCATATAGAGAAGGTCTTGGCAGGAGACCTTGACCTTGTTTATGTCAGCACAGAGGATCAGGTAGCTGACATCTTCACCAAAGCATTGGGTACAGAGAAGCTCCGTAGATTCAAGGCTTCACTTTTGGTGTACATGAGATGGAGTTGAGCTCGAGGGGGAGTGTTGAGATATCGAGCTCATCTAGTGAGGCGGTGGACACTGACGACCCGCTTGGGGGATAGGTCCCACACTTACACCACTGACATGGTTGGTGAGATCTTGGGTGATATGCGGCTAGTGGGATGACAGGCTGTGTGACAGCCATTCTAGAGACTGGCATAGTTATAGCGCCAGCTCATTTAGTTGGGTTCACACTATAGAGAACCCTCGTATGTATTGGTTGAGTACCTTTCATATTTGGTGTACTCTTATCTTTGTATATGGTGTGTTGAGTGTTGAGTGAAGAAGAAGAAGATTTTCAGCCTCTCACCTTGTGTGTTCTCTATAAAGGTTTTGTGAGTGTGTGTGTTGTTGGCAAGAGCTCAAGCTCTCTTCCTCCTTGCATCTTTTCAGTTTTGACATAAATAAACATGTTCCTTAATTAAGGCCCTTTTTATAAGGTTCGTTAAAACAGCCTCTTTTCACAATACAATAATGCCAAAGACAAGATATATTTATAAAAAGTCTATACAAGAATCAATTCCATACAAGACAAACCGGCTCTCTTATTCTTTTCCTTTATACTGCCGATAATCTAGAATTCGGCCTTTCAGCCTCTACGTGGTAGGCAAAACCTCACGAGACCATACACCTCATCGTTGGCCGCTGCCGCTGGCGAGGACTCAAGTCGGCTTGTCGCCCCCTCAAGCTCCGTCACTCGATCCTCTCGCCCCTCAAGGAATGTCATCAGGGCATTCCATCCTCCCACTTTCCATCCTACTCAAGCGTCAATTTATTTTCTAATTAATCCTACCACACTGTTTGATATAAATAAACATGTTCCCTAATTAAGTCCCTTTTTATAAGGTTTGTTAAAATAGCCTCTTTTCACTGTATAATAATGCCAAAGAGAAGATATATATATAAAATGTTTATACAAGAATCAATTTCATACAAGCCAAACCGGCTCTCTTATTCTTTTCCTTTATACTGCCAATGATCTAGAATTCAGCATTCCAGCCTCTACATGCTGGGCAAAACCCTACCGGACCATACACCTTATCGTCGGCTGCTGCTGGCAAGGACTCAAGTTGGCCTGTCGCCCCCTCAAGCTCCGTTGCTCGATCCTCCCGTTCAGAAGAATGTCTACATGGAGTCTACGCGCTAGGGTGGATTATTCACCACACTAGCTTGGGCCCTTAGAACTAGACAACATCACAATCACTCGCCTCAATCGGTGAACCTCATTCTCCCAATGGTATGAGAGATACCATGGGCCAACTCCGGGCCTTACTAATGTCTCCGTCGTCCAGCTACACAAGCACAAGAATAGGGCAGCGTCAAAATAGGGAGAGGTTGTACATGTACCTTAATTTAACCAAGATAACAATCCATTTACTCTACTAGACCATAGGACTAGAATCCACGTTACCTTGTTAAGAAAACAAACCTTTCACAAAGATTTTAACATTTCAACTTGAGATTGTTGTTGCGATAAGATATTTTTTATTAAAGCATATGCTATTATTTAAAAGAATAAAAACTTGTAAATCAATCAAGTAGATCACTATAAACAATCAATTGAGAAGCCACGGCCATACCTCAACCCCTAAGAATGATATATAATTAAAAAATAATATATATACATACCTTATAGAAATTTATCGTTTATCGCTATATTTGCTCGTTAATAAGAGTTTCAGAACTTGATATATGAGCATAGAGAGTCTTCTAATACCTTCGCTTATGATTGATTGAAATGATTCGATCGTCCCCAAGCTTTATCTCCTCTTACTCGTACTCTGACTTTTCTCCCTTTCGAAGGTCTATGGCAAATTAGCCTTCTCTTCTTGCAAGGCTACGATATACTATTCTTTCTCTAAAAGAAAAGCTATGGGGTAGTAGTCTCTTACTCTAAAGGTCATAGCAAGCTAGCTTTCTTTTCCAAGAGATTAGATAAGAATGAAGGAATATATGCATCTCAAGGTCTAGAATCACCTTGTGGGCTACTAGCCACATTCTTACAGTTTCCTTGTGTAGAGACTTTCACAAAACCAGTGAATTGTTTCGACTATAACTCTCTGATAAAAACTCAAAATATGGTCATGTAACCACTCAAAAGAACCAAAATGTATCTGTTCTACAAGCCATAACAAGTATAATAGGCAAAAACGTCTGTATATAGCTGCAAACATACCATCTTTAGAAACGCATTGCTTTTCCACATTTTTAGTGTGCATGGACTCTAAATATATAAAAGAACTCTAAATATGACCTTCTATCACTTAAATTTAAATTTCTATTTTTAGAGATACTTATCTATTAATAGAACTATTCTTTTCTTATTTCTTTTTAGGATTTTTGGAGCTAATATTTTTACTTTATCACTTTCCTAATGTTTCTAGCCTTATTGTCTCACTCTTCTCTAAGTACACTCTCTTTCCTTCTGGAAATCTATATTAAAAGAGACACATACATGGGAGAGGGACCTTATAATCTCCCCCACTCAAAAGATTTGAGATATCCTCATCTGGCAAGCTGCGGCGGCAGTATCTAAGTAAATCCTCCAAAGTGGTGTTCCCACTAGGTAGAAATGTTCTTTTATCTAAACATTGTTCCTAAAGAGTCCCTTATTTCATGTGTTTGCGCATTTTGTTGTGCCCCCAAAAGGTCTTTATTATTCTAAAGTTAATTGGCCTTATTATCCTAAGTTCATGTATCCATATATCTCTTATATGATATGAATCTTTAAAAAAATAAAAAATAAAAATAAAAAATTCATTATCCTTCCTTATTACGCATTCCTTATTCTATACCCCCATGTAATATGGTACTTCACAAATTGTTATGGAAAAAAATAAGTGAATCAATCCTTTACGCAATCTAAACCATGATAGCAATTGCATAATCTTAGTATCGTCTTCTAAAATGCCTTCATCATGTACATTACTTCACATGTACTTGAACCAATCCTCTTCTATTTACTCATAGAAATACTTGTTGAATTCGAGTATCTTTAGCCCTGCTATCCCTATTTCTTGACCTAATTTTGCTCTAGCTCCTTATTCATTATAGCCAAGGGTGGTCCTGGCGTTCCTCTTGAATTAGGGGACCTCTTCTTGATTAACATGGAAGGACTCATGTCCTTCTCGATACTTTCTATATAACAAAACTTTATCATAGTCTCTGGCTATAAGCTTCTGAAATAGAGTATGGTTTTGCATTCTTGATGAGGTTTTGCAATGGTGGATTAAGCTTCCAAATGAATTGATGGAGAAGAGTTACTTCATCCATCTCTGGAGCTAATCAGAGAAGTTTAGCAAGATTTTGGTGGTATTCTTCTAGGGTCTCCCCTTCTTGGGTTAGCTCCAAAAATTCATTCATTTTATCCTATCGAAATCCTAGAGGACAAAACCTTTCACGAAGGTGTACTTTCATGGCATCACATAATTGATTCTGGTTCCAGTGGTTGGATTGACAATAGTGCTTCCAACTAATTTGGCATTTCTTATGATCTTTAGACGAGCAAGGGTGAACTTGTTTCTTTCATTGTATCCATGAAAAGTTCAAAACTATCAAATACTTATCATAGCACCACATCTGAAGGCACTCAAGATTAATACATCTGGAGCTATAATCTTAATAATTTATAATATGCAAATTAATGAGATATATCCTGAAAATTTCTCTAAACAAAGTTTTAGTCTATCCCTCTAGTCATTCAGTCTCTCACTACTTTCTTAATTTGATCACCCTATGTTACCTTAACAAAATAAAAATAAAAATAAAAAATTCATAATCCTTTGTTATTTACGAATTCCTTATTCTATACCGCCATGTAATATGGTACTTAACAAATTGTTATGGAAAAACATAAGGGAATCAATCCTTTACACAATCTAAACCATGATAGTAATTGCATAATCTTAGTATCGTCTTCTAAAATACCTCTATTCATCCTGTACTTTACTTCACATGAATCTTGCACCAATCCTCTTCTATTTACTCATAGAAATACTTGTTGATTTTGATTATCTTTAACCCTGCTATCCCTATTTCTTGACCTAATTTTTCTCTAGCTTATGATTCCTTATAGCCAAGGGCGGGCTTTACGTTCCTCTTGAATTAGGGGACCTCTTCTTGATTAACATGGAAGGACTCATGTCCTTCTCGACACTTTCTATATAAAAAAACTTTATCATAGTCTTTGGGTATAATTATGGCTTCTAAAATAGAGGATGGTTTTGCATTTTTGAGACGAGGTTATGCAAATTTGGCAGATTAAGCTTCCAAATGAATCGATGAAGAAGAGTTACCTCATCCATCTCTGGAGCTAATCGGAGAAGTTTAGCAAGATTTTGGTGGTATTCTTCTAGGGTCTTCCCTTCTTGGGTTAGCTCCAAAAATTCATTCATTTTATTCTCTTGAAATCCTAGAGGACAAAACCTTTCATGAAGGTATACTTTCATGGCATCTCATAATTGATTCTGGTTCCAGTAGTTGGATTGACAATAGTGCTTCCAACTAATTTGGCATTTCTAACAAGCAAGGGTGAACTTGTTTCTTTCATTGTATCCACCAGAAGCTCAAAACTATCAAATACTTATCATAGCACCACATTTGAAGGCACTTAGGATTAATAATATCTGGAGTTATAATCTTAATAATTTATAATATGCAAATTAATGAGATATATCCTAAAAATTTCTCTAAACAAAGTTTCAGTCTATCCCTCTAGTCATTCAGTCTCTCACTACTTTCTTAATTTGATCACCCTATGTTTTTCCTCAAAAGTTTTCCTCCCCAATCTTATTTCTCAAATTTATTGTACAAATATCTTGCGTGTGCACCCCAAGATATAAGCATAATTTCATAGGATTATTGTCTCGACATGTGAGGATATTCAAGCAAGTTCTATGGCCAGTAGAGATGATTGATTCATCCTCATATGACAAACAATCACTTGTTTTAATCCCTTGATAGTTAACCTTTTCTCTCATACCAATTGTAAGGTTCCCTCCTTCCAAAATACGAAAAAATACTTAAGATGGTCTACTAAGTTTTAACTTGGAGAAAATTTCCTACTCGTCGACACCTTGACCATGCAGAGATTTAAGGATACGATTTGTAGGTAAGACCTAGTTCTATCCCGCAGGGGGAGCATGGTCTTATAAAAATCAAATCACCCATAGGGTAATTGATTATAATTTGGGCAACTACTAATCTTGATTCCTAGAGACAATGCCTTTTTCCTCATCCATGTAAGGCACAGTTGGCCTAGTCTTCTAGAATAGAGTTGCCTAGCGTAAGGATTTCACTTAATCTGTTGGAAAGCTACCCGACTAATCGGGTCCACCCGTTTGTAAGATGGTGCCGTCGTCGGGGCATTCCATGCTCCCACTTTCCACTCTACTCAAGCGTCAATTTATTTTCTAATTAATCCTACCACACTATTTTGACATAAATAGACATGTTCCTTAATTAAGGCCTTTTTTATAAGGTTCGTTAAAAACAGCCTCTTTTCACAATACAATAATGCCAAAGACAAGATATATTTATAAAAAGTCTATACAAGAATCAATTCCATACAAGCCAAACCGGCTCTCTTATTCTTTTCCTTTATACTGTCGATGATCTAGAATTCGGTCTTCCAGCCTAGGCAAAACCCTACAAGACCATACACCTCATCGTTGGCTGCTGGCGAGGATGCAAGTCGGCCTATCGCCCCCTCAAGCTCCATCGCTCGATCCTCCCGCCCCTCAGAGGGATGTCTACGTGGAGTCTACGCACTAGGGCCGGCTTATTCACTACACTAGCTTGGGCCCTTAGAACTAGACAGCATCATCACTCGCCTCAATCAGCGAGCCTCATTCTCCCAATGGTATGAGGGATACCATGGGCAAACTCCAGGCCTTAGTAACGTCTCTGTCGTCCAGCTACACAAGCAAAAGAACGAGGTAGCGTTAAGGTAGAGAGAAGTACATGTACCTTAATTTAGAGATAACAATCCATTTACTCAACTAAGCCATAAGACTAGAATCCACGTTACCTTCTTAAGAAAACAACCCTTTCACAAAGATTTTAACATTTCAACTTGAAATTGTTGTTGCGACGATAAGACATTCTTTATTAAGGCACATGCTATTATTTAAAAGAATAAAAACTTTAACTAGTAAATCAAACAAATAGATCAATATTAAACAATTAATAGAGCAGCCAGGGCCATACCTCAACCCCTAAGAATGATATATAATTAAAAAATAATATATATATATATACCTTATAGAAATTTATCGTTTATCGTTGTCTTTGCTCGTTAATAAGAGTTTCAGAACTTGATATAAAAGAATAGAGAGTCTTCTAATACCTTCTCTTATGATTGAAATCGATCATCCCCAATCTTTATTTCCTCTTACTCGTACTCTGACTTTTCTTCCTTTTGCAGGTCTATGGCAAAGTGGCCTTCTCTTGCCGAACTACAACATGCTATTCTTTCTCTAAAAGAAAAGCTATGGGGTAGTAGTCTCTTTCTCTAAAGGTCTTTGCAAGCTAGCTTTCTTTTCCAAGAGATTAGATAAGATTGAAGGGATATATGCATCTCAAGGTCTAGAATCACCTTGTGGCTACTAGCTGCATTCTTACAGTTTCCCTTTGTAGAGACCTTAACAGAACCAGCGAATTGTTTCGGCCACAACTTTCTCATAAAAACTCAGAATATGGTCATGTAACCACTCAAAAGAACCAAAAGGTATCTGTTCTACAACCATAACAAGTATAATGGGCAAAAACGTCTGTATATAGCCACAAACCTGCCATCTTTAGAAACGCATTGCTTTTCCACATTTTTAGTTTGCATGGACTCTAAATATATAAAAAAACTTTAAATACAACCTCATATCACCTTAATTCAAATTTTTTATTTTTGGAGATACTTATCTCTTAATAGAACTATTCTTGTCTTCTTATTTCTTTTAGTATTTTTGGAGCTAATATTTTTACTCTTTCACTTTTCTAATGTTTCTAGCCTTATTGTCTCACTCTTCTCTAAGTGCACTCTCTTTCCTTCTTGAAATCTATATTCAAAGACACACATACATGGCTTGGGAGGAACCTTACAATCTCCCCCACTTAAAAGATTTGAGATGTCCTCATCTCGTGAGCTGGGGTAGTATCTAAGTAAATCCTCCTGTCTCTTCCAAAGTGGTGTCCCCACCACTAGGTAGAACTCTTCTTTTATCTAAACATTGTTCCTAAAGAGTCCGTTATTTTATGTGTTTGGCTCATTTTGTTGTGCCCCCAAAAGGTCTTTATTATTCTAAAGTTAATTGGCCTTATTATTATAAGTTCATGCATCCATATACCTCTCATACGATATGAACCTTTAAAAAAAATAAAAATAAAAATAAAAAATTCATAATCCTTCCTTATTACGAATTCCTTATTCTATACCCCCATGTAATATGGTACTTAACAAATGTTATGGAAAAACATAAAGGAATCAATCCTTTATCCAATCTAAACCATGATAGCAATTGGATAATCTTAGTATCGTCTTCTAAAATACCTCTATTCATCATGTACATTACTTCACATGAATCTTGCACCAATCCTCTTCTATTTACTCATAGAAATACTTGTTGAAATCGATTTTCTTTAACCCTGCTATCCCTATTTCTTGACCTAATTTTGCTCTTCTATTTACTCATAGAAATACTTGTTGAATTCAATTATCTTGAACCCTTCTATCCCTATTTCTTGACCTAATTTTTCTCTAGCTCATGATTCCTTATAGCCAAGGGTGGGCTTGACGTTCCTTTTGAATTAGGGGACCTCTTCTTGATTAACATGGAAGGACTCATGTCCTTCTCGACACTTTCTATATAAAAAAACTTTATCATAGTCTTCATTAGGAACTCAATGGAGTCTTTTTGGGCCCTTTAATTTGCCATGAGGTTAAGGAAACGTTTAACTTTTTGACAAATAGGAGCCCGCCATGTAAGCAAAAACCATTGGTGATTAAGAGAGGTGTAAGAGTAGTCAAAGGGTGCACTTTTCCCCCAAAAAAGGGGGGGGGGGGGCAATTTTACAATTTTCGGACCTCCATAACTTCTACATACAAGCTCCGATTTGAGCGGAGATTACAGATCCGTGATCTACGCATCAAGAGCTTTCTATAGATATGTTACATGATATGGTTTTATCTGCTAGATTTTAAATTCTATTTTCCCCCCAAAATTCAAATTCGAATAAAGTAGCCGTTTTGAAGCTTCAAATTAGAAAACGTTTCTTCTTAAGAGAAAAGGTTTGACTCCCTTAAACTGCCAAATAAAAGGGCCCAAGAAGACTCCATTGAGGTCCTAATGGCTATAATTATGGCTTCTGAAATAGAGGATGGTTTTGCATTCTTGACGAGGTTATGCAATGGTAGATTAAGCTTCCAAATGAATCATTGGAGCTAATTGAAGACGTTTAGCAAGATTTTGGTGGTATTCTTCTAGGGTCTTCCCTTCTTGGGTTAGCTCCAAAAATTCATTCATTTTATCCTCGCAAAATCCTAGAAAACAAAACCTTTCATGAAGGTGTACTTTCATGGCATCTCATAATTGATTCTAGTTCAAGTGGTTGGATTGACAATAGTGCTTCCAACCAATTTAGCATTTCTTATGATTTTTAGACGAGCAAGGCTGAACTTGTTTCTTTCATTGTATCCATCAAAAGTTTAAAGCTATCAACCAAATACTTATCATAGCACCACATCTGAAGGAACTCACGATGATTAATACATCTAGAGTTATAATCTTAATAATTTATAATATGCAAATTAATGAGATATATCTTGAAAATTTCTCCAAACAAAGTTTCAGTCTATCCCTCTAGTCATTCTGTCTCTCACTGCTTTCTTAATTTGATCACCCTATGTTTTTCCTTAAAAGGTTTCCTCCCCAATCTTATTTTCGAATTTATTGTACAAATATCTTGCGTGTGCACCCCCAAGATACAAGCACAATTTAACAGGATTATTGTCTCAACATGTGAGGATATTCAAACAAGTTCTATGGCCAGTAGAGATGATTTATTCATCCTCATATGACAAACAATCACTTGTTTTAATCCCTTCATAGTTAACCTTTGCTCTAATACCAATTGTAAGGTTCCCCCCTTCCAAAATACGAAAAAATACTTAAGATAGTCTACTAAGTTTTAACTTGGAGAAAATTTCCTACTCATCGACACCTTGACCATGCAGAGATTCAAGGATATGATTTGTAAGTAAGACCTCATTCTATCCTGTAGGGGGAGCGTGGTCTTATAAGAATCAAATCACCCATAGGGTAATTGATCATAATTTGGGCAACTACTAATCTTGATTCCTAGAGACAATGCTTTTTTCCTCATCCATGCAAGGCACAGCTGGCCTAGTCTTCTAGAATAGAGTTGCCCAGCATAGAGATTTCACTTAATCTATTGGAAAGCTACCCGACTAATCGGGTCCACCCGTCTGTAAGATGGTGCCGTCTTGGGGCATTCCATCTTCCCATTTTTCACCCTACTCAAGCATCAATTTATTTTCTAATTAATCCTACCACACTATTTGACATAAATAAACATGTTCCCTAAGTAAGGCCCTTTTTATAAGGTTTGTTAAAACAACCTCTTTTCAAAGTACAATAATGCCAAAGACAAGATATATATATAAAAAGTTTATACAAGAATCAATTCCATACAAGCTAAACCGCTGTCTTATTCTTTTCCTTTATACTGCAGATGATTTAGAATTTGGCCTTCCAGCCTCTACATGCTGGGTAAAACCCTACCGGACCATACACCTCATCGTCGGCCACTTCCAAGGACTCAAGGCGGCTTGTCGCTCCCTCAAGCTTCGTCGCTCGATCCTCCCGCCCCTCAGAGGGATGTCTACCTGGAGTCTATGCACTAGGGTGGGCTTATTCACCGCACTAGCTTGGGCCCTTAGAAGTAGACAGCATCATAATCACTCGCTCAATCGACGAACCTCATTCTCCCAATGGTATGAGGGATAGCATGAGCTGACTCCAGGCCTTACTAACATTTCCGTCGTCCGGCTAAACAAGCACAAGAATAGGGCAGTGTCAAGGTAGGGAGAAGTTATACATGTACCTTAAATTAACCAAGATAACAATCCATTTACTCAACTAAACCATAGACTAGAATCCATGTTACCTTCTTAAGAAAACAACCCTTTCACAAAGATTTTAAGATTTCAACTTGAGATTGTTGTTGCGATAAGACATTCTTTATTAAGGCATATGCTATTATTTAAAGAATAAAAACTTTAACTTGTAAATCAATCAAATAGATCACTATTAACAATTAATAGGAGAAGCTCGAGCCATACCTCAACCCCTAAGAATGATATATAATTAAAAAATAATATATATATATACCTTATAGAAATTTATCGTTTATCATTGTCTTTGCTTGTTAATAAGAGTTTCAGAACTTGATATATGAGAATAGAGAGTCTTCTAATACCTTCGCTTATGATTGAAATCATTCAATCATCCCCAAGCTTTATCTCTTTCTACTCGTACTACTCTGACTTTTCTCCCTTTCGAAGGTCTATGGCAAAGTAGCCTTCTCTTGCAAGGCTACAACATACTATTCTTTCTCTAATAGAAAAGCTATGGCGTAGTAGTCTCTTCCTCTAAAGGTCATAGCAAGCTAGCTTTCTTTTCCAAGAGATTAGATAAGAATGAAGGGATATATGCATCTCAAGGTCTAGAATCACCTTGTGGCTACTACTAGCTGCATTCTTATAGTTTCCTTGTGTAGAGACCTTGACAGAACCAGCGAATTGTTTCGACCATAACTCTCTCATAAGAACTCAAAATATGGTCATATAGTCACTCAAAAGAACCGAAACGTATCTGTTCTACAAGCCATAGCAGTATAATAGGTAAAAACATTTGTATATAGCCACAAACGTGCCATCTTTAGAAACGCATTGCTTTTCCACATTTTTAGTGTGCATGGACTCTAAATATATAAATGAACTCTAAATACGACATCCTATCACCTAAATTCAAATTTCTATTTTTGGAGATACTTATCTCTTAATAGAACTATTCTTGTCTTCTTATTTCTTTTAGGATTTTTGGAGCTAATATTCTTACCCTATCACTTTCCTAATGTTTCTAGCCTTAATGTCTCACTCTTCTCTAAGTGCACCTCTTTCCTTCTTGAAATCTATATTAAAAGAGACACATACATGGCTTGGGAGGGACCTTACAGCACTACGAGTACTCATCCCTCCTCTCACCTCACTTCACTCACACACACTCGCTAGCATGCATTAGGGAGAGAGATTAGCAAGAGGATTAGCAAGAGCAAGACTCAATTGCACAATGGGAGAGTCTCTTGTATTATGAGAGATATTCACTTATATACATGGCCATAAATGTTCATACTCACTTAAACTGTGGCCAGCCAGGCACTTTAGGCTCATAAGAGGCCTATTGCTATTACAATGACTACTCTCATCATATATTCATGAAGTACATCACTTAGGACTTCATCCTAACTTGTACCACAGGCTCTTAAAGCAGGAATTGCCATAAATACTCCGTCACACCATCACAGGCGCTCGTCCAAGTTGTAGCTTTGGATAGTATTGCTTCATATCTTAAATGTATGACCTTTTGGTGTATCTATTGTGACTCCTTGATGTAAGATAATGGCGGTAGCTCTTGTTAACCCTAGAATTGGGTTAACATCCACCCCTTCCTGATGGCGATCGCGTCCTCTCATGATCGCGTTTGAAGACCTTTGTGTGGGGATAATGAACAAGCTTTATCGATGGCTTTGATGTTGAGTGACGTTCAATGGTCTTTGTTCCTCCTAAATAAATAAGAAAAGCTAGTTAGTGAATGAAGAGGTTAGTGGTTTATTGGGAATTCTTAACGGGGTGGGGGGTGGGGTTTTTTGCGAATGATCGCATTTTTATATTTGTGTCAGCCTCCTCCCCCCTCCCCCCGCCCCCCCTTTTTTTAAAAAAATTTTGCTCACTTTGTTTTTGGCAATCATAAGCAATGTTAAATGTGATTTGTGTTAGGGGGGATGCTAAGAGTTGTTAATAATGGGAGAGAAGAGAGGGAAGTATCTGGAGGAACGTAGACTTAATCATCAAGAACGAGATGGTGATTCTCAATTCCTCATTTGATTCATTAAAGCGACATTCATTATTTGAAGAAATTGGCCTTCGATGATGTCTCTTTGTGTGGCAGGATTCTTGTCAAATATTGTGGAGTAGGACCTGTTCGTGCTTTCTTTTGCCCATGTGCTTTTTTTTTTATAGATGTAATTTCTCTTATGAAGCAAATATACATGGAGTACAAGAATTCAATCATATAGACTCTTATTGAACTGCTCTGTGTTAAAGTAGCCACCTGTGAAAGAATTACGTTGACTTATAGATATCTTCACTATGGATTGAGGATCATTGATTGGTGAAGATGGTGGTGTCGTTTGGAGAAGTTTGTAATTTGAAGGAAAATTCTAGGTGATGGGTTGTACCATTGACCAAGCTTTCGCCCACCATGGCCCCCCCATCTAGAGATGTACCTGAAAGTTGTTGCTGGTGAGGCTTTGGTGAAAATGTTCTCCTATGCATGAGTATGGATATGTACTCATGGAGCAGTTGCTACATTAATTTAGCCAAAAGAATAGTAAGCAATAAGCCTAACAAATGTACAATGGCTATTGAAGATCATTGGAAAAGGTTAATGTGTGAGATGGCTTAATCCGTGATGAGGCTTAAATTGTGAAAGCGCAGGTTGTTAAGTCGTGAGACTATAATTCGTGAGAAACCAAAACTCATCAGATTACAGTTTTTTTGCCATGAAGGGAGATTCCATGAAAGTTAATTCTGTGAAATGGTGTTTCCGTGAAAATGCAGGCTGTGACTGGAATTCTGTGAAATGGAATTCCGTGAGATGGAATTCTTTGAAATTGCAAGCTGTGAACTGGAATTCCATGAAGTGTAATTCTGTGAGATGGAATTCCATGAAATTATAGGCCCAGTATTGGAATTTCATGAAGTGTAATTCCGTGAGATGGAATTCTGTGAGATGATTTTTGATTGAAATGATTATATGGGTCAGCTAGAGCATGACATGTAAGCAACAGGTCCTTGTGCACTTATGCTTCACATCCAGAGGGGTGGCAAGAGCATTGTGAGTTTATCTTTGATGCGCTCATAAGTCTCCATTGCAAACATGGAAATTAATGCTAAAATTTTTGCCTCACATGTTATCGAGGCAGTAGATAAGATTGCTTATTGGTTACCATTGGGGTTGCTTGATCACACAAGCTCTTGTGTAGGTGCTAAATGCACGAGAGTGGTTGAGTGACTTGCTTGGTGTTGCTTGCGCCTCCACTCTTGTTGAATTTTAGGTGAAGCTTTTGGGGTTGAAGTACACGCATAGGCTTTTGTGGACAGTGTTGTGGAGTAATTTTCTTTTTCCTTGGCCTCTGAGTGCTGCATTGAGGAAGAGGCTTTTATTGTAGAGGCACCCAAATTTGATTAGCACCTTCATAGTAGCCTTGAGCTACAAGTAGCTACTTCTCCACCCACATCTTGATACTATTACGATACCTTGATTGTGGTTGTCTTGGTGGAGTTTTCTTTTGGGTTGATGTGGGAGGTTTGGGGCCCTCCTTGACTTTGGTTGGCATTGAGGCTATAGTTTTGAGACTCAAGGGAATTTTTGACGATGATGAGGCTATAGTCTCTTGTGGAGTGGTTGTCGATGAACAAGGCCTTCGAGCATGTGGTTGTCTCCTTTGGTGAGTTTTGTTGTGATAAAGATGCATAGGCTCCGAGGCTTTTCCTTTGAGTTCCTTGTTAGAGATAGATGGTTGAGCTATGGGAACTTCTTCAGGAATATCTGTTCATTGTGAGGTTTTGGCATCGAACTTCATAGGTGAGGATGGAGTTGAAGGAGTACATGCTCTAACAGAGTTAGTTGTTGATGCAGATGGTAGGTCATTGTGTAGAGGGGCTTTTGTGGAAGAGGCTTGTAACCTTTTGCGTTCAGCATCATAGAAATCCATTAAATTTGGATCCTCTTCCTTGTAGTATGGTACTGTCAACTTTTTGTCGTTGACCATCATGATGACTCTATCGTTTAGCAAAGCATAGTGGTGCTTGGGCAGCAATAGTCTATTTATGCCCCAAGATCAAATCTTCTTCCAACACATACTCAACCACAAAAAACTTGCAACAAGTAAGGGGGTTAGTTTTAATATACATTGTATGTTCAAAGTACCCCAAACATGGCATATTCAAGTCTTATGTAAAGTTTATTCTTTTTAGATGGGTTGTAAATGTTGGTTGACCTAACAAATCGCATAGCTCGAGGGTCATAAGATTGTGTTCTCATGTTGGATAAAGCTATGCTTGAGCTATGGGGATTTTATGGAAAATTTTTAATCCAACCAGAATCCTAGGGATCTTTTTAGTAAGATATGTTGAAAGCTCTTAGAGCTCCCCCAAGGCCTCTTCCTCTCGTAATAGCAATTGTACATTGCCTGCAAGAGTGTTCAAGGTGACTGTTTGCATGGATTCATCTACTGAATACAACGATTCACCTATCCAAGTTCCACCAAGGATGACATCATACTCAAGCGAATCTAGGGTAACATGGAATGTGAATTCCATATCGCCATCGATTGTTTGAGTATTGTAGTTAAAGTAACCTGGAACTTCCATGTTTTGTCCATTGGCTCCTCTTACAAGACTATTGTCTGTAGGGAGGAGTTTAGGTTGTCCCAATGACACCCAAGTGTTTATTTTCATGATGTTATGACTAGCGTGAGGGCTAATCAATGCGCATTTGCGCTTAACATCATTGTCTGTAGGGAAATACAAATAAAATATTATATATCTATATGTGAGTGCATGTGTTTATATGTATGTATGTATGTATGTATATGTATATGTATACACCTACATATATACATACAAATAAAATATTATATATTTACATGTGAGTGTATGTATGTATATATGTATGTATATATATATAAACATACATACATATATACAAATAAAATATTATATATCTATATGTGAGTGTATGTGTTTATATATATGTGTGTGTGTGTGTCTATATATACATACATATATATATATATATATATATACATGTACATGTATATTATATATATATATATAATATACATGTACATATATATATATATATATATATATATATATATATATATATATATATGTACATGTATATTATATATATATATATAATATACATGTACATGTATATATATATATATATATATGTATGTATATATATATACATACATACATGTACATGTACATGTATATTATATATATATATATATATATACATACATACATATATATGTGTGTATATGTGTGTATATGTGTGTGTGTGTGAGTGTGTGTGTGTGTGTGTGAGGGCTTTCCATAAAGCTCTTGACAATCTCCAACAAACGTGCTTGAACAAGAAGTTATGGGCCCAAAAAAGGGATGATTTCCCATACTTTTGTCATCAATAATTGTCTTATCTTTGGGGCCACTAGGGGGCATCAATTTATAGGGAATTATTGAGGTTGAGGGGTTTAGTGGGCCGCCAAGCCTCCCGAGCGGCCCTGTGGTGGGGTGTCGGGGCCACCACCACAGGCCCCCGATGGCAGAATGTTGGAGATGCAATCCACAATTCTAGAGAGAACCAGGTCATGTGGTGAGACTGGGTTTAAATCTTGGCAAGTTGAGGCTTCTACAAATTGGATTACCGAAGCTCACCTAACACCTTAAGGTTTTGGGGTTTGGATGGCTAGACCAATTTGTGGAACACCTCAGTTAAGTGCACTTACGCAGGAACACAGCTGGGATGGGTGACCTCCCGGGAAGTGGGAGAATCCATGTTTCCGACATGGTATCAGAGCCTAGCTTAGGATTCCGCTAATTTTAAGCCTAATCACCTTGCTAATCATGGATTAGGAGTTAATAGACTTTTTTACCTAATCTTCTGCACCCCCAGCTGGTGGAGGGGCTTGATCTCCCTCCAGCCTTTAAATTAGGCAAAAATCTATTAGCCACATCTAGGTAGCATTCCCATGCATCGGCGTGCCACATCAATTCGTCAAATCGCTCAGAGATGCTGTCGATTTTTGTCGATTTGGAGGCACCTTTTTCTAGAGCAAATCCTAGATCTACACTCCCACAAGTGGAATTGATCTAATTCCTCTCAACCCGAGGGATTTTCAAGGGTGCTCTACACGCCTATGATCTCAGATTTCAGAAATGCATCAAGGAGAAGTGGCATCAAACTCTGGATCAAATATGCAAGTGACTTTGGTAAAACAGAGATTAAGCATTCAATATTTGATCAAATATTATTTTTTTGGGCTTGATCCTCTACTAGACTAATGCTATTGATGCCTTTGAAAGTGTTTGAGCTCATTTGAACTCTAAGGCACCAGATCTGGCCTCCTGGGACACTCTACTTTTTGCACACAAAATAGGAAATTAATCTCACTAATTAGTGATTAATTAGCATTAATCACTACATTTTGGTGTAATTAGTGGTTCAAACTTACCATTGGGTATCTGATATAGATCTCTATCACTTTAGATTGCAATTTGAAGTTGGTTTGATGTCCCAATCATCCAGTACAAAACCAACTATCCTTGGCTTTATGTAATTTTTGGTGTATTCATGCTTGTAAACTTGTTGTAATCATTTAAACACCAAATTGGAGTTGTAAAAGGGTAGACACTATCTTTGAATCTTGAATTGTATCAAGAGGTAAGACCCCCTTCGCATCATCATGAGCATAGCACAAGAAGTAGCTAAATTCAATGGGGAGCAAGTTCATTCATGGCAAACAAAGACCATGTATTTGCTCATGAGGAAGAATCTATGGGGGCTAGTTGAGGGAAGAGATGAATGTCCATAGGAGAATGGAGAGAATGAGTGGAGGAAAAGAAATGATAAAGCATTAGGACTCATTGCACTTAGCTTAAATGATGAAATCATTCACCACATTGCAAGGATACAATAAGCTAAAGATACATGGAATGAACTTTACAAATTATTTTGCACTCAAGCAAAGAATTCAAAGATAAATCTGCTAATGCAATTCTAAAAACTTGACATGAAGGAAAGTGAACCTCTAACCACACACTTGAGCAAATACAAAAGCATCAAACAACAACTAGCAGCCATTGGGAAGAAAGTAGAAGATGACGAGGCACTAGCAGTGCTTCTAAAGAGTGCGGACAAGGGAGAGTATGAGAACATTGGGGCAACCTTAAAGAATGTACCAAATTTGAAGCTGCATGAGATAGAAGGAGCTCTACTAGAGCAAGAGGACAAGGTCGAAGAGAAGAAAGGATTGGACCCAACAACTGGAGAGGAGAAAGCACTCTACACTCGAGGAGGCCTCACATGAGGATGAGGACGAGGAAGAGGCAGGGGAGGAGCAAGGATCTTCACTTGCCCCCACAACTATGGGAAGCCAAGACACATGGCTAGAGACTACTTTACAGCAAACCAAATGAAGAAGGATTGGCATCGGCAAACTTCATAGTGGAGACTCCTAAGATAGAGGAGTAAGAATATCTTCTTTGATATAGGAAAAGAGAAACCCCACAACCCAATGTAACCTACCCCAATAGAGTAAAACCACCTCTGAGCCATCGATGATGTAGGCCATGTGGTAGATGTATGTGTGAGCACTTTAGTCAAAGTTACGAGCACTTGTAGTAGCCTTGGACACATAGAGAGAGTGTGTCAAGGACTATGAGTTAGGGACTTGAGGCACTAGTCGCGGGCTACCAAGTAAAAGGGAAACTTGGTATAGGGTCCAAGTGTGCTAGAATTATTCACTTGAGGGGAGGTGTTGAAATATGCAAGTGAATGGGTGTGTGCGGGAACAAACCCTTAGCTAGAGACTGTAAAAGGGAGTCTATAATTGAGTGGGTAGCAGTGAAAAGGTAAGAAGAATCTACTAAATGAGAGAATCAAGGGTAGCATGAGTGATTATAGGGGTGTGAAAAGATTCTAGTAAAAGGTGCCTCAGCAGATGTAGGAGAGGTGGCACAAATCAAGGAGAAATCGATGGGATTAGGTGCTTGGCACCTTGTGGATGTAAAAGCTACAAATTGAGGCATTGGCCTAATGAGAATTAGCTAGTTTTGAGTATCCATGCCTACATTATACTATTAGACTAATTATGCACTAAACTTACCTTAATCACTTGCTAATTACTTACTAATCATGTTGATTCTTGCATTTGATCCACCATAGCTCATCACATTGCTGCAAATTTAACATGGTATCAAAGCCCAGATTATGATGTTGGAAGCTAAGAACTCAACCAAAGTGTGGCTTGAGGGGGGGTGTTGGAGATGCAATCCACACTTCTAGAGAACCAGCTCACATGGTGAGACTGGTGGGTTTGAATCTTGGCAAGTTGAGGTTTCTACAACTTGGATTACCGGAGGTCATCTTACACCTTAAGGTTTTGGGATCTGGATGGCTAGACCAATTTGTGGAACACCTCAGTTAAGCGTGCTTGCTGCGGAGGAATGCAACTAGGATGGGTGACCTCCCGGGAAGTGGGAGGATCCAAGTTTCCAACACGGAAGGGGTTTGGGGGGCTGCCTCGATAAGCCCTCGGCCCGATGGTATGACCCATGTAACAATTTTTATGGCATAAAATCATTAAAATATCATTAACACTAGTTTGGTACCAAAACAAGACACTTAAGTGTCCTTTTTTGGGGGTTGCGAAAAAAAAAATCAAACTCCTAATGTAGGCTTTAAAAACCAAAATGCTAATGTAGGCTTTAAAAACCAAAATGCTTCATTGGGTATGTAGAACATAACCCTATGCTTATGTAAAAAAATGCTAAATATATAAAATGCCTTTTTTAGTTGGAAGTACATAAGCAACAAAGTAGCATATGTCTTGAAAATGAACATTTTTCAGGATTTTTCTAAATATGCAAGCATCATTCTCTCAAAAAAAAATCCAATGATATCAATAGCATTTTTCCCAAGATATTTTGATAGCATACATCAGTCCAAGGAGGTAGAAGTTCACCAAAAAAAATCATTTTCCTTTCTTAGAATTTTTTCCAAAAAAAGTTACATAAAATCAGCAAAAGTAACGCGTATTATCAAAACTCAATCACGCCACTAAAAAATAATGTAGCCCTATCAATGAGAATGTTGATTATTGGTTTTCATGCTTGAGATGAGATAAATAAGCCATAATTTGATGTGTATGACACTAAGTTAGCCTCCACTTAAGTAGGTTCTTATGGCCTAGTTCTAAAAAAACTGTAAAAAATAAAAATGCAAAATTTGATCATCTTTTATCAAAAACTAATCATAACTATGCTTGCACAAGTAGTCTAGACCTATAGTTACAACAAATAATGCACTTACACAGCTTTTTCCTTTGATGAAAATCAAAATTAGGCTCATAATTAGATATTTTATGTATTAAAAACAGGTTGCGCAAAAGGCCACATATGAGAAGAGGCCCAAAAAGTGGCTCTAAAGTTTTGGAAAATTCAAAACAAAGAGTATTTACCCTATATAACATGGGTGTACCTCAAGTTTTACATTATTAGCTTGCATATGGAAGGAGAAAAATTCATGCTCCACCGTATAAAAAACGTCATTTCAATATTAGCGAGTCAAAAATTTATCCAATAATTGTCGTTTGATTATTCCAGGATTTAGTTTACATGATGGGCTTTCCATCAAGCCAAGTTTCATGATCAAACTATGTCCCATCTAAAAGTTATGTCCAAATTACTACTATTTTGAAAACAGCAAAAATCATGCATTTTATCAGCATGTGTCTAAGAAAATTAAAATATTGCCTTGCAAAAGCTAAGAAAAGTGCAATTTAAAAAATCTCAAGGATTTTTTAGGTCTTGAGGAACATCTGTGGATGTTAAGCATTTCAAAACTCTTAATAAATTGCCCACAAAAATTCAAGAACTTTTCAGGACACTTTAGTGTCTCAGGACACTTAAGTGTCCAATTACAGAACTAGTGTTAAAGAAAAATTCAAAATACTATATAATGTTTTTTTTGAAATGTAGGTAGTTATTATAATTATGCTTATCGTTATGTGTGGGGGGGGGGCTACGGCCCAAAAAGAAACAAAACGTGTGACCGGCCTTTGATGATTTACCATTAAAAGTCACTATCTCACATTTGGCCCAAAAAATTAAAAAGAAAACATTTCATTCTTTGTGTCTACAGTGTGGAGAAGCAAAATGCAGGGAGAAGAAAAACGCAAGGAGAAGGAGTCCTCTTGTTCTCCAAGAACGAAGCTTTTCGAGCGACAAGGAAAAAATCAAGTGACACATTTCAAGAAATGGGTTTCGACAGTAGCACTCCATAGGTAATGAGAACACCATAAGTAATGAGAACACCATAAGTAATGAGAACACCATAGGTAATGAGAAAAAAGCAAGTGACAATATTTAAGTGCACACCATAGGTAATGAGAGCACCAAATGTGTGCAGCATAAATTCACCACAAAATGACAATAACACAAGCACATATCGATTTTTAAACATTAAGCTTTTTGAGACATTGGATTAAGCTTTTTGAGACATTGGATGTATCCTTATAAGCCACATCAAATTATAAACAAACTAGCCACCACAAACTAGCCACAATACAAAAAAGATATAGTCAAAATAAAACATAGAATGCCAAGTAGGGCATGTATCCATATACGTCAATCAATCAAATGTACATTCATCAACAAAGGGATTGCATCTTGAGGAGGACTCTTGAGTATTTGCATCATAACATCGATCAATTGAAGCCATCACCTCTACATACTCTAGCAGTACACTTCAACAACATGTCGAAAGGGGAGAATAAATTTATGTCACACATAACTCAACGGAATATTCAAACCAATGGAGAAACAAAAATCCATAAATCCATAATGTAATCTAGAAAAATATGGCAATCTAAAACCAAGTGGCATGGGGAAGCTCACTAGTCATAGGGATTCTCTCCAGCACATACATCTATATCATCTCCAACATCCCCTGAGGTCCCTACATATGCCTGCTTCCCTAGACTCCTATGCAACATAGGGATCACAAAAGAAAGAGATGATATGCTCATCCCTATCAACAACTGCACAAGCACGGCATGTGCATAGGGACGCTCGAAACTATCCCACAACCGAGCTCCAAAAAATAAGTAATAGAAGGTACACATTTGTAAAGAGGCTAGGATTGTTACCTCCTGTGGAGACCATCACAAGCAGCAATCTAGAATCCGATAACGTAGAAGCTACCCAGTGAAACACCATAGCAAACATGATCCTCTAACTGCACATCCCACTATGGATGTGGCACGTGTTCGTGGAGGACTCCACCAAATGGGAGATCTAAGAACACCAAATATGCAGCCCATGGCACTAATCTTCCCTTCCTAGAATATTGTCTGCCCTTACTTGCACACCTAATAAGAATCTTCATGTTGGGAAGAGAAAACTCGGAACAACTTTGATCTTCATCTCTAACACCTTAGCTAACTTTCTCTGATAGCATGTTGACCTAAACTGACCCTAGCTGATCACACACTGACTGTTATCTGATTCACTGCTATTGACCTCTGTCATATTCTTGTTCTTTAGACCTTCCAAATTTCCTCTAGAACCATCAATCCTCAAGTCCCTTCCTCCAGAACCCTACTGAATGTGTCAACACCCTTCTTCTACCTGTAATCTATCTTCTACCTAACCTAGCTGACTCAGCTGATTCAAAACTGTCCTCTCATGTTTCCTCTAACACTCATAAACCCCTAGACAACCTAGAATCCACACTGATCCAGCTTTACAACTCTTCTTCTGCCCCTGTAATCCAACTCATACCTGACCCTATTGACTCAGAACTTTCATCTCATGTTTCCTCTAACATTCATAAAACCCTCTCATCGGTTACCTTCTTGGAGCTCCAAAATCCATCAAATTCAGATGATAACTCAGTCACCACCATCAAGTTCCCCTGCAACTCATGGGTCTACAATCCTACCCTCTTGAAAGGCCCTCGTATTTTCTTTAGTGATTGAGTGGGCGAATCGATCATGCTCTCTCTTAATCACGCTATGATTTCCTATGTATTAATCATCAGTTTCTTGATAAAAATTTCACTTAGTAATATGGATAAATGGACTCGGTAGCACTCACATTATTTTATTGGTTAGATAACCAATCAATGATGTTTTGCATGCGCTTCAATCATCAACTCTTGAACAAGCAAGCACTTAATGATAATGGACTGATGTGTGAGTGGATTAATCACATCTGTTTTGATTACATGAATGACCATTGAAGAATGTTCTATGTATTGTAAGATAATCACTCACTAATTATATGGAGTTATGGGTGGATTAGCTTCTTGATTACCTTGTTTTGTTGATAGTGTTATCTTCTTGGGCAAACACCACCTGGGCTGAGGCGACTTAGAATGTTAGAACTGGAGAATTTGCGCGGAGATGGAACTGGGCAGAGGGTGGAGTCAGCACCATGTGTACAACTACGCTGTGTACAACAACGATTATGAATTTCTTAAAAAATAAGCCATTGGAATAGCCATGAATTTCTAAAAAAATAAACCCAAAGGAGGGCACGCCCTCTTTTGGGCTAAATTTCTTAAACATATTATGGTCTTGCGCTATGCTTCTTCCTTCATCACCACGGGTAACCACGGCGCCTCCTCGGCCTTCGGCATTGCCAATAATAGGGCACTTGCACTTGCTAGGAACCAAGCCATAGAAAACGAACTCCTAGGAGAATTGATGCACTTCTCCTTCCAATCACCAGCTGACTCTCTTCCGTGCCCAAAGCAACCAAGCCATAGAAAACAAAAATTTAAACTAGAATGCTTGATAGCCTTAATGGCCTGTACAAGTGCACAAGTGTGCTCAAACAATTATGTAGTTGAATTCATACTAACACAGAACATTCACTGTGGATAGATCTTCTCTTCAGAATGCCTCTTATGATGGCATTCGCTGTCAAAGTGAGGCTCATTGTCACATCTATGATTCTAAGAAGTTGGGTATATAGCTGGTTGCCTATTTTTAGCAACCGATGAATGTAATCTAGAAGTAGGGGTACTATAGTTTCTTGCTTGGTCATATTCGTTTTGCAATTATAGCAATCACACTAGTGTGCTTTAACAGTGCACTTGCTAGCGTGTACATTAGTCGTGCAGCATTCACTTTCAATACGATGCCACCTTGTTAGAAATGAACACATACCACATCTAGGACATAGTGCAATGTTGCTGGCAACAATATTACACTCAAAACATGATTTCTCAAATAAAATCCCCACGTTATACCACGTGGATGTATTTGGCATTACTAGTTGTTTTCTTTCCTCGAAGTACTAATTTCTGCAATATGTCTTCTTCGTAGGTGTGTATTTCCCAAGTTTCCATTTGCCATGTTACCCATAGCAAATGTTTTGGCATTTTTGATTGACATATCTCAAAGGCAAAGTTTAAAATTAAGAAACATACAACCGTGCAGTTTTACTTATAAATACCTTGAAGTGATTGAACGAGCATGAATCTGTAAACATACTTGGAAAGTGTGCTAGAGACACGTTCATGTTGATGAACCACACGCCTACGCTTATGATCGATGGAGATCTTGAAGCACCTCGTAAAAAAAGGATAGTTTTAAATTGGTTAGCACATCTAAATCTAAGTTACACATCATTTTTTGAATAATACTAATTTTGTGCTTGTTTGTGCAAGTGGAAAAAAAAACCATACATAAAGTGCGATGGGGAGTTGGCACAATCCTCCCCAAAATTTTATAAGCATAAGGGAACATGCCCTTCCCCCATTTTCCAAATATCCCTCTTGGGTACCCTTATCCTCTTGATTTCTTGCACGCGTTGTCGTGCCATGGCACGTCTATGGTGTGAAACCATGCATATGAGACTATCAAATGCAAATCTAGATGTATGGGATTAAGTGCTATGACGAGTCATTATATGATGCCCATGTACATATGTTCATGTTGTAAATGAGGTTCAATAAGATGAGCTGAGGCTGAGTCAGGTCTCGAAGTTTTGTATATGAGTGTGGTGTGAAATATGGAGCCTTATGCTTATGGTAGATCTTGCAGTAGGGAACACCCCTCTCAACATGTATGGAAATGTGAGAGCATGTATGATATGAGGATTGGTTTTGAAGAATACCCTTTGGAGATATCGTGGAATGAGCAAAACAAGAAGAACTTTAATAAGATACTGCACACATTCAAAGTTCTTGTGCATCCTCGTAGGCAGAATGATCCCTTCAATAATATCTTCATGCCCATGGATGGTGAACCTAGTGGCAGCTATGCTAGTGAGAGCTATTTCAAAATGACTCTTGTGAGTGTGGTGGTGATGGTTCTGCTGTTACTCAGACCTCATGGGTAAGTTGGAAACACTCAGTTATATACATGGTCTGCGTGGCTATGTAAATGATGGTATGAGTGGCTCGCCAAAGGGATATGTTAATGATGTTAATGGCTACCCATGTGCATAATGTGTAGTAGCTTCTCTATGGTATCGATGGGCCGAGTCAATGAATACCTCTTACGGGAGTGCAAGCATGAGCTTTAGTAGACTTATGACATGTATATGATGTTTGATGTAGCTTTGGTCCAAGCATTTTTCATATGAGAAATAGACATATCATATGTATTGAAGCTTATGAGGGCAGCTTGCGTGGCAGCAAAAGAAGAAATATCCGAAAACAATGTAAAAAGAAAGGTGGCGCATGAGTTTTTTCGAACTGGGGAAATACGTGAAAATAGCTGCAAAAGGCGGGTGCGCCCGATTTCCTTGCGGGAAAGGGGAGAAAAACCAGAGAAGCGGCGTGCGCAGATAGAGGTGTGCAGAAAAATGATAACCAGGGGTGCTTTCTATCAGTAATGAAAAAAATCAGAACTGCAGCTGCTGTATTAAGCATGTTGGGGTTAGAATTAAAGAGAAAAATGCGTGCTATCCAAGGAGATGGTTTTCAAATAATACCTATTCTCTGCCTTGCGCGGTCTGCAGTGAAGCGACCATATGGGAATTAGCAAAAATCAAGAAAAATTCGCCTTGTTTACTTTCAGATAAGTGATGGTTTTTTTTATTTTTATTCACTAACCTACCTACGATTTGGAAAATCGTAAAGCCTATAAACCTTTAAAGGTTTTGTAAATTAAGAAGAACTTGGATTTGAAGATACGTGGAATCAAAGCATCAAAAATACAGTAAGGCTTCTGGAAATTGGATTTTGCTTTCTACTCAAATGGATTTTGGAATGCAAGTCATGGAGTTTCTTAGAATCACATGAGCATGTTATAGATATGCCATATGTCATCTTTTGTTTGTGAGTTGCTGGAATTTAAAAGCAGGTTTTCAGGAGATAAAGAGACACCTTGAAATGATGGATTTGGAGTCACTTGATGTATGTGATGTGAATGGCCACATGTATGTGGGAATTTTTTGAAGATTATGTTGTGCCTACATGTGAATGGTTTGAGGCATTTGGAAAAAGGAGTCAGTAAATCTATGCTTGGAACGGGACATGCATTTGATACACAATTTATGTGCAACTATCAGGCTGAATTTGGGAATGTATTGAGGTGAATTGGAACATGTTTATGTCATCAAAAATGGAGATGTCCTATGATCCTTGGAGAGTTATGTGTGTGAGTTTCCTTGTGGGAATCAGAAGCTACTCTCACAGCTAGAAGTCTCGTACTTTTCCAGCGACATCACCCACGTCACGACAGTTTTTGGTAAACCCGACGTGAAACTGCTGGGGTGAGAGTGTGGTGAAATATACAGGGAAGCTATGGCTGAGAATCTTGAGGGTCAGGGGGTTCATTTTGACCCTGGGGTTATGCAGATGTTTCAGATGTTTACTATGTATATGCAACAGTAGCAAGCTGCTGAGAGGGGACAGATTTCCACGACCAAAGCACTGCAATCAATTGTGAAAAAGGCAGATCAATTTGATGGAAAGGATATCACAAAGTACCTACGCAATTACATAAAGGAAATGGAGCTAAACAGGGTGACTGAGGATATGGTTCGAAGCTTTGAACTGGTATGTGTTCCTGAAATAAGAGAGCGCATAAGAGGATTGCAGACAGCACATGGTGGCAGAAATTGGGAGGAGTTCAAGCTTGCTTTAAAGGACGAATATTTCATGGAGGATTCTGAGTGAGTGACCAAACGAACTTTCTTGGAATGGGTCACAAAACCCAAAATGGGAATTTCTGCCACAGAGTTGCTAAGAGAGTTTGAGAAGCGCTATGCCCAGCTGTCAAGGATAGAGCGCACAACTTTGGACAGAGAAAAAACAGAGCTCTTCTTACAAGCAGCTGGGAAAGATCTCCAAGAAAAACTAGAAATTCTCCTTGAGGATAAGGATACAGAGCAGGGACTAAAGAGTGATTGGAATGATGTTGAGGATGCGGTCACCATGCTAGCAAAGCGGCAACGAAGGAGGGATAAAATGGTGATGAGCTCGGCAACTCCTATAACTGCTGTTACCCCTGAGAATCTACCAAAACCAGCTGCTGTAATCCCAAAGGTAGAAGGGCCGATGGAAGAACTTATTAAGGGCATGCGAGACCTAAAATTGAAGATGTCCAGGATTGAAGAAAAGGGGCTACCATTAGGGCAGGCTTCTATGCAAAGGCCTCAAAGCAAGGAAGGGTTTACATACAGATGCATATGGTGTGATGACCCAGAACATGCAAAGAAAGATTGTGCTAGCTATAAAGAAGCCCTCAAAAATCAACTTGTGTTTTTCAAAGATGGAAAAATCCACCTTACAGAGACTGGTCTTCCATTAAGTACAAACTTTGGAAAAGGAGGGATGAAAAAGCTGGTTGAGGATATGGCTGCTAGTCATGCCATCTCTATGGTTGAGGCAGCAACCTATGGATTAAAGGCTGGTCAATCAAAGCAGGGATCTGAGAATGATGAAGATTATGAGAATGAAGATTTTTGGCCATCAACAATGGAATTAATTGCGTCAAAGAAGGTGTCTAAGCAAGCTTTGCATGAGGCAGGTGACTGTATACGTCTTGAGACTGGCTGGGAGGAGCCTGTGGATTCTTTATCTGTTCATGCCTACATTGCTAAATGCCAGAATAATGAGGCACAGGTAGAGGAGAAGCGTAAAAGGGAAAATGAGGAAGGAGGGGCATCAAAAAGGGTCACTCGTGGTAGTGAAAAGAAGGATCCTGGGCCATCACATATGTCTCCACCGCATAGCAGACCTCCACAGGAAGTATCAATGGAAGAAGTGCCAGCAAAAATGAAGCATGAGAAGGAGAAGGGTAAAGGGAAAAGTCCACTCTACAAGCTTCAATCTGATATTGAAGCCGCAACAGATCTCAAAAAGGTGCTTGAAGAGAGGATTCTAAACAGCAGGGTGGAATTTACACTAGGGGAAGTCTTGGGGATTGCAAAGAAAGAATTCCATGATGAGATAATTGATATTATACGAAGGAAAAGGCAATCCATAATTGAATCTATTCCATCACAAGGGGAGGCAAGCACTTCCAAGGCTCATGGAGTACAGGTACAGCAAAAGGAAGAGAGAGAAGATGTGGTGGAATGTAATCACTCTGCTGATGGGGCACGACAAGTGCGCTTTGTGGAAGAGGATGATGAAAAAGAAGTTCTTACAAAGAGTCATTACTCCAGGAGCCATTGGGCAAGGGCCACCACACTGAAACCCTTGTCAAGATAGGTGACTTGGAAGAGCCGTATGTTGCTCTAATCGACCATGGGTCTGAAATAAATCTTATGGCTAAAAATCTCTACAACAAATGTAAGTGGCCAATGGATGTAGATCATGGGTGGATGATTAAAGCAGCTAATAACTCATCTGGAGAGCTCTATGCAGCATGTCCAAATGTAAGGGTAACTATAGGGGATGTGAAAGATGATCAGAACTTCTTTGTTCAAGAGATGTCATCGTATCCCCTCATCCTTGGGCAACCCTACATTACAGCTGTGAGGATGGAAACAAAAGTTTTGGATGATGGCTCGGCATATGCAAGAATAAGGAGTAAAGATGGCAAGAAAGCTGTTCAGTTCTTGATAGTTTGCAATTAACCATGAAAGAAACCGTGAGTCTCTTCGAGCACAGTCACTCCCAAAGATAAATAGAGAATTCATGAACTACAGGGAGATGAGGGATTTTGGCCAGGTGCCATTGTAAAGCGGGATTCCAATAATACAAAGGAAAATGAGTTCTCGCAGGACTCAATCAATGTAAATAACTTTTCAGCAAATTTCCATGGATTTTCTAGCTATGGGTCACTGGTCTTTGTAAAAAGCAAGGATTTGAAGCGTGGCATGCGTAGACATGTACAAAATGAACAAAAAAGTCTTGAGCAGTGTGGTCTTTTGGAGAAGAATGAGTTTATTTCGGGGGTGCTTGATGAGGTGTCATTTGTAGATACTATGGAAGTGCTTTTTGATATGGGAAGAGCATGCTTACAGGGTGAAAATGAAATGATAGAGGTGTCATCTGTGGAGATGTATGATATAATCCGGGAATTTGAGGGGGTGGAATGTAAAAACATGAATTGCGAGATGGATGCTCATGTTGACACAAAGATAAAACAGTTGCAAAGAAGGTGAAACCAGTTGCCTTGCCCTTGCCACCAGGAAGCAAGGAAAAATTAGATGAAGCCTCTATGCAACCGAATCTCAGAGATCCAAAGAAAATTGGGCATAAGTTTACACAGGAAACCCTAAAAGAGCTGAAGATTGGTGAAAAGGATTTTTTGTTGCCAGTTGAAAGGAAATTCTTTGAGGAGATGCTTGTAAAACATGGGAAGGCCTTTGCTTTTCAGCCACATGAGATAGGCTGTGTTGATCCAAGCATAATAGCACCAATGGTGATCTTCACTGTTCCACATGTGCCTTGGAACCTGCGGCCAATTCCAGTACCAAAGGCTCTCTTGCCAAAGCTGATGGAATTACTAAAAGAAAAGATTAGGATGGGAATTTTGGAGCCATCATGCGCTCCATATTCCAACAGATGGTTTACCGTGCCAAAGAAAAATGGAACATTACGCTTCATTCAAGACATGCAACCTGTAAACAAAGTCACAATCAGGAATGTGGGAGCAGGTCCGATTGTGGATGAGTTTGCAGAAGCATTTGCAGGGAAAGCTATATACTCTATGGGTGATCTGTAGTCGGGATATGATCAGTTCCAGCCGGATATACAAAGCAGGGACTTGACCACAATGAAAACTCCTTTGGGATTAGTAAGGATGTGTACCTTACCACAGGGAGCCACCAACTCAGTGGCACATATGATGAATGGAATGAATAAAGTCTTGCGAGACTTCATACCACAAATAACTATGCCTTTTCTGGATGATGTGCCAATAAAAGGCTGTGATGAGAAAGACAAAGATGGGGATTTGGATTCAAAAGGGTGCCGCAAGTTTGTGGCAAATCATATAAAGGATTGTGATATGATTCTATCCAAGCTTGAAGAGGTGAATCTTACTTTATCTGGACTGAAATCAGTGTTTGGGGTTGGTGAAGTGCTAATAGTGGGACATCTTTGTAGTACTAGTGGACGCCGACCTTGTCCAGCCAAGATAGATGCAATACAAAGAATAAAAGAGATATGCATTAATGTTACAGAGCTGAGGAGATTTCTTGGTGCATGTGTCTTTTATGTTATATGGATTCCGCATTATGCACATGTAGCAAATCCTCTTTATCAACTTTTGAGGAAAAATCAAAAATTTTTGTGGAGTGCAGCACATACTAAAGCTATGCGGAAGCTGAAATATCTGCTTCAATCATCACCTACTCTAAGGAAGGCAGATTATGAGTGTGGCAGGCCTGTGATTGTTACAGTTGATACTAGTCCTACTGGGATAGGATGGGCAATAGGGCAAGATGATGAGGATGATCACAGGTATGTAATCAGATTTGGAGCAAAGGTATTAAGCATTCGACAACGAAAATATCCGCAGATCAAGAGAGAGTTATGGGGAATAGTCACTGCTCTAAAATGTGAAAAAGAATATCTTATTGGGACATCTGTACTTGTGGAAACTGATTGCTTGCCACTTCTTGGGATGATAGCAAGCTGTACCACTCCAGATATTGCTATGCTTAGGTGGATTGCCTATATCAAGTCACTAAATCCTGAGTTTGAGCATATTGCAGGAAAAGATAATCTAGTTGCAGATATGCTATCAAGAGCCAAGTATGAAGATGAAAAAGAGATGATTAGTGACATTGATGATGTGGGTACAAAGTTCTACACTACTGCATATGCAAAAGGGAACCATACTTGCCTATCAAATGCACTTGAGTCTTTTGCTGAGGGAATGTATGAAGGAGATTGGTTGCTTATTGGTCAATACTTGAGTACTCTGACAAGATAGGAAAATTGGTCTGACTCAGAATTTAAGAGGGTCCGCAGAAAGGCATATGGTTATTTTCTAAAGGATGGGTACCTCTGGAAGCATCCTAAGCAGAGGAATGCTATGCCGCAGAGAGTCATATGTGATAAAGAGACTCAAGGGAAGCTTGTAAAAGAATTCCATGAGAGTCTCTGGGCTGGACATCGAAGTGTGTGGGCCACCTTTACCAAAATAAAGGAAAAATATTGGTGGAAAGGAATGTACAAGGATACTTTCCAATATGTGGAAACATGCATATATATATGGTATGTCAAATGTACTCAAATGTGCGACATCGTGATGGCTTGCAACCAACCTACCCACCTGCCATGCACTACAAATGGGTAGTGGATCTAGTTACAATGCCTTTGGGAATTTGGCAGATGCGATACATAGCACTTGCAAGAGAAGATTTGACAAATCAGGTAGAGGGGCGTGCTCTTAGAACAAAGAGTATGGAAACAGTATGCAAATTTCTCTTGGAAGATGTGATTTGCCGGTATGGTTGTGTTGGAAAAATAACAGCTGATAGGGGTGAGCTAGATGTTGAAGAAGCAAGAGAATTCTTCTCTAGGATTGGCATCAAACTGTCCCTAACATGTGCTTACAATCCTGAGGGCAATGGTAAAAGTGAGCGAGGACATCCTTCAATCATTAAAGCTTTGGCTAAGGCATGCAGAGAAAGAATGCGAGAGTGGCCAAGGCTGCTACCATATGCTTTGTGGGCTGACCGTACAACTCATAGCTCAGTGGTGACAGGATACATGCCTGCACAATTAATGTATGGTCAGAAGCCAGTAATGCCAGTTGAAGAAGTAGTTCCAACTTGGAATATATTGCCCTGGGTGGAAGGATTGAACAGGGAAGACCTCCTTGCATTGCGAATAAGGCAGCTGGAGAGGAGGCCTGAAGATGTAGAGCTTGCTAAAGCTCGCTTGAAAGATGCAAGGTTGAAAAATAAAGAAAGATTTGATAGAAGACACAGACTCCGGCCAAAACCTATTGAAAAAGGTGATTGGGTTCTAATGTATGATAGTAGCCTTGACAACCAGTTCACTGTTCAAAGGAAGTTTGCAAAAAGATGGTTTGGCCCTTACATTGTCAAGCATGTGCATGGAAATGCCACGTATACCCTGTGTGAGCTTGATGGAACAGAGATAAAGAATCTTGTAGCAGGCAAAAGGATCAAGATGTTTAAAAGAAGGCATGATATTGATCCTTTTGATTCACAGGGAACTCAGGATGAGAGGCTTGACAGCGATAGTATGGGTATGGTTGAAGAGGAAGAGGATGATCTTCCTGGTAATGTAGAAGAAGAAGATGACATCCAGTTATATGTGGATCTTGATGATGATTTGGCACATACCAGAGGATGTGCAGGTTTAGAGGGGGTGGATGTCGTGCCATGGCACGTCTATGGTGTGAAACCATGCATATAAGACTATCAAATGCAAATCTAGATGCATGGGATTAAGTGCTATGACGAGTCATTATATGATGCCCATGTACATATGTTCATGTTGTAAATGAGGTTCAATAAGACGAGCTGAGGCTGAGTCAGGTCTCGAAGCTTTTGTATATGAGTGTGGTGTGAAATATGGAGCCTTATGCTTATGGTAGATCTTGCAGTAGGGAACACCCCTCTCAACATGTATGGAAATGTGAGAGCATGTATGATATGAGGATTGGTTTTGAAGAATACCCTTTGGAGATATCGTGGAATGAGCAAAACAAGAAGAACTTTAATAAGATACTGCACACATTCAAAGTTCTTGTGTATCCTCATAGGCAGAATGATCCCTTCAATAATATCTTCATGCCCATGGATGGTGAACCTAGTGGCAGCTATGCTAGTGAGAGCTATTTCAAAATGACTCTTGTGAGTGTGGTGGTGATGGTTCTGCTGTTACTCAGACCTCATGGGTAAGTTGGAAACACTCAGTTATATACATGGTCTGCGTGGCTATGTAAATGATGGTATGAGTGGCTCACCAAAGGGATATGTTAATGATGTTAATGGCTACCCATGTGCATAATGTGTAGTAGCTTCTCTATGGTATCGATGGGCCGAGTCAATGAATACCTCTTACGGGAGTGCAAGCATGAGGCATGCTTTAGTAGACTTATGACATGTATATGATGTTTGATGTAGCTTTGGTCCAAGCATTTTGCATATGAGAAATAGACATATCATATGTATTGAAGCTTATGAGGGCAGCTTGCGTGGCAGCAAAAGAAGAAATATCCGAAAACAATGTAAAAAGAAAGGTGGCGCATGAGTTTTTTCGAACTGGGGAAATACGTGAAAATAGCTGCAAAAGGCGGGTGCGCCCGATTTCCTTGCGGGAAAGGGGAGAAAAACCAGAGAAGCGGCGTGCGCAGATAGAGGTGTGCAGAAAATGATAACCAAGGGTGCTTTCTATCAGTGATGAAAAAAATCAGAACTGCAGCTGCTGTATTAAGCATGTTGGGGTTAGAATTAAAGAGAAAAATGCGTGCTATCCAAGGAGATGGTTTTCAAATAATACCTATTCTCTGCCTTGCGCGGTCTGCAGCGAAGCGACCATATGGGAATTAGCAAAAATCAAGAAAAATTCGCCTTGTTTACTTTCAGATAAGTGATGGTTTTTTTTATTTTTATTCACTAACCTACCTACGATTTGGAAAATCGTAAAGCCTATAAACCTTTAAAGGTTTTGTAAATTAAGAAGAACTTGGATTTGAAGATACGTGGAATCAAAGCATCAAAAATACAGTAAGGCTTCTGGAAATTGGATTTTGCTTTCTACTCAAATGGATTTTGGAATGCAAGTCATGGAGTTTCTTAGAATCACATGAGCATGTTATAGATATGCCATATGTCATCTTTTATTTGTGAGTTGCTCGAATTTAAAAGCAGGTTTTCAGGAGATAAAGAGACACCTTGAAATGATGGATTTGGAGTCACTTGATGTATGTGATGTGAATGGCCACATGTATGTGGGAATTTTTTGAAGATTATGTTGTGCCTACATGTGAATGGTTTGAGGCATTTGGAAAAAGGAGTCAGTAAATCTATGCTTGGAACGGGACATGCATTTGATACACAATTTATGTGCAACCATCAGGCTGAATTTGGGAATGTATTGAGGTGAATTGGAACATGTTTATGTCATCAAAAATGGAGATGTCCTATGATCCTTGGAGAGTTATGTGTGTGAGTTTCCTTGTGGGAATCAGAAGCTACTCTCACAGCTAGAAGTCTCGTACTTTCCCAGCGACATCACCCATGTCACGACAGCGTATATTGTCAACGTACTTTGAAAGAATGTGTGTCCTTCCGTTCACGCATGAACATCTTGAAGCGCTTGAATGAAAATAGACACTATAACCCATACCATTTCTGCAGCACGTCTTCTTTGCATGCGTTTCTTTCTCAAGTTTAGATGAACAACTTATAGAGCTCAAACAAGCATGAACACAAGCCTATGATTATATTCAACGTGATGAATTGATGGATGTCGATAGAGATCTCAAGGTACATTGCAAGGTTGATAATTCTAAATTCATTACCACATTTGAATCTGAGTTACACGTCATTCATCAAGTCATACGATTTTCGTACTCGTTTATGTGAGTGAAATTATGTTTAAAAAAACCATACATAAAGTATGGCACCGAGAGCTGGCACAGTCCTCCCTGAAATTTTATAAACATAGGAGAACGCACCCTTTCCCTGCTTCCCAAATAGCACTTTCGATATCGAAAGTGGACCAAAACACCTTCAGTGTTGAAGGCGACCATTAGTCCTACGTATTGATTCATGATATAAAACTGATTTTCAAATGTGGTAAATGAATTTATAATTTTCTAATTTGCGAGGTACTTTTGAATCCCGTCGAACATAAGAAGAGGCTTTAAGCTCATCGATTGCGGATGTCAATCTAGCATTGCTTCCAAGTATGCTTTCAAATTCATGTTCATGCGAGCATTTCAAATATTCTCTACACTACACGAAGAATGCTACCCAAGCACTCACACAAAACATGATAAAAGAATTTAAAAAAGCAATCTTGTTTTGCAAGCTTCATAGCATGGAGTGCACCTGGTTTTGATAATGATGATGATGTGTGTGTCTCTCTGTGTGTGTGTGTGTGTGTGTGTGTGTGTGTGTGTGTGTGAGGGAGAGAGAGAGAGAGTACCTGGTTGCATTTATGCACGAAGACATCTTGTGCATGAGGTAGTTGGGGATTCTCAAGTATATACAAGCTTGCAAAATGTACCAAGTGGACACGTGTTATATGTACATTATGTGTGCTATGTTATATACACATTATGTGTGCATATACTAGGAGGCTTACCCACATTAGGCTTGTGAGCATGGGAGCATGGGAACAAGCTCTAGTGGAGCATGGGTTAGGACTAACCTTAAGGGTTAAGGTTAGGGTCAGGCATCCAAGGGTCACACATGGGGAATGGAAAGTCAAGAGTCACTTGAGGGCCCTCCTATATAATAGGAGCATGGGGCACACTCAAGGGGGCTTGGGGGCTTGGAGGCTTATGCTATGGTCTCTTGTGCAGAGGTCCATATCTACTCATCTACCATTTCACACTATAGCTACATGCTATTGGATTGGAATTATACCTCTTGATGATATGGGACATCAAGGTAGAGTTATGATGTATTTCATTTATGATTCATGTGTGATCCCTTGGGCTCGGGGGTGGTTGGGTGGTTGAGTTTATGCCTGATTTATGCTGTTTATGCATATCGATTATCTAGAGAGATCTTAGGCTTTTAACAGTGGTATCAGAGCAATCTCTATTTAATTGTTGTTGACTTTTTTTTGTAAATTTTAATATTTACTAATAAAAATATTATTTTATTGATTTGTGTTGATGAATTACACGTGGATCGTCGATATGGTGCTTGGAATGCGTGTTACTACAATTCAATGGACGAATCAACGTTGCAGGGGAATTCCGTGAGTTTAAAACTATTATTCTCTATTTTTATGGTTTAAATCAAGCATTAATGGAATTTTTTACAAAAACTCCACATATTTTATGGTGGATATTTTTGGTAGAATGGATTCCCTGAATTTCTAGTCTAGTTTTTTTAGGAATTTTTTGAGCATTTATATGATTAAAAATGTATTTTTTATACAATTTTGTGAGTTTTTTCCACAGGTATGCGATCAAATTTCTGTCGATTTTCTACTGAAATTCAGTAGGGGGAAGCGTGTTGATGCATGAAATGCTCTCTCGTGTGCGTGGGACTCTCTCCACCTCTCAAATCTGATTTTTTTCTTCTTTTTTTCGTGAGAAATTCTCTTTAAAATGATTTTTCAAACATTAATCATAATTGATGATTATGATTAAGTATTGTTTAATTAAAAACTTTAATCAAAGATTAAAGTTAATCTCTCTGATTAACAGAGAGGGGAGGAAAGAGAATGGAAGGAAGAAGAAGAAGAGGAAAGAGGGGAGAAGAAGGAGAGGAGGGAGTTTTCTTACTCCCTCCCTCTCTCACTCATCTGCGCGCAGACGGGGGGCTGCGCTGCAGCCCAACCGGCGAAAAATCGCCCCCCCTTAAAAAATCATATTCCTTCATAGGCTAATAAAAGCTTATTTTATTTTATTTTTTTATGAGTTTTTTATCATTAAAAAAAAGCTTTTGATAATATTTCAAAAAAAGCTTGAAAAAAGCCTGAAAAATAGTGAGAAATTATGGGATTTGAGGAAAACATCTCCGAAAAATTTCTGAAAATTTCTTCTTGAAACTTTTTTGGCTTTTCATCTTTTGGAAAACCTTTGGCTTTCCGTTTTCCCAAAACCTTTTGGCTTTCCAAATTTTAGAAAATCTTTTCACCTTCCGTATTCTGGAAACTTTTGACCTTTCACATTCTGATTTTTTTTGTCTTTTCATTTTCCCAAAACTTTTGGCGTTCCGTATTCCAAGAAAACCGTTGGAATTTGGAAATTTTTTGACCGTTCGTATTCTAATGCGCTCGGGGTTGATTAAAAATTTTTAAAAATTCTTAAAAACTAGTAAAAACTTAGACAAAGGTTATTTTAAATTTCGCGAAAATGTGGGATTGGTGTTTGGTATGTGGTGTGTCCATTCGGGCTCCCGTGACCATTCAAATTCCTTTAAAATATATATTTTTGGACCCAAAAATTAAAAAAATCCATTAATTTTAAAAATTTTCATTGGATTTGAGAATTGTTGGGCAGAATTGGAAATTTCGTGAACGATGGGATTCTCAAGAGAAATTAGGAATATTCTAGACATTATTTTTAGAAATCCTTAAAAATTGATATTTTTAAAATTTCAATGGTATTTTGGCAAATTAAATTGCTTAAAATTTTCTGAAAAAATATAGGTTTGGAATGCCATAAGATAGGTTTGGTGGAATTCAAAATTATCATATTTTGAGACCCTATAAAATTAGAAAAAATTAGAAAAAAATCATGATAATTCTTTTTCTCGAGAATTTAATATTTTTGAGGTTATTTAATGTTGAAGTACATTTTCTCGTAGTGACATTAGATAGATGCGGGTTATTCGCATATTATTAATACGATTATACCTCGTATTAATGGATATTTATGTTTGGATTAATTTTAAACGATGTATTCATGATTTTTTACCATTGTTTAGCCATTCTTTTTGGACATGTTCCTTAATTTCTTTTGATGGCTATAATTTGCGTTCAAAGTGTGTTTCACATTTGATAATTTTTCATGATAATTTATGTTGCACTTATTTAAGTGTGGTTTGTGCTTAATTTCTTGGGCCTAAGACAAATTCTATCATGGGTTAGTTGATCAGTTTGTTTTGGTGGATTTTTATTAGATGTTTTTCAAGTTTTATATGGACTCATCAGGTTTTGCCTAGATCACTTGTGTCTAGGGGTTTTTTATTGAGTGCTACACATATGTGTTTCACTTGCTTACTTTGGAGTTTTGCTTGAACGACATAATGTTCATATACTCTAGATTAATGAGTTGGCCACCAATTTTAATGTTTCTTTTGGCATGATGAACGTCCATTAGATGGTATGCATTGATTTTTATGATCAACTATGGTCTTTATGGATTCGAGGAGTTTCTATGCTTTTATCCATGGTTTTATAAGGATCTTTTGATCTTTTGAATGTGCTTTGAAGGTAGCATTTTCCTTCGTTTTTTGCTTTATGGATTCGAGGAGCTTCTATGCTTTATGGATTCGAGGAGCTTCTATGCTTTTATCCATGGTTTTATAAGGATCTTTTGATCTTTTGAATGTGCTTTGAAGGTAGCATTTTCCTTCGTTTTTTGCACGTAATTTTGGAGTATATTACTTATACTCTTGTTCTTATTCCAACTCGGATACCTAGTTGGTTATATATCTAGGTGAGTTATTTTTCTACCCTAACTTTATTGTATTTTAGGTAGTTATCATTAGAAAGGCACCAATAATTCAATTTCTTTTCTAATGATGTACTCAAAAGGAGTTATTCCTTGATGTAGTCTCAAGTATAAAGAGTCAGGTTTAGTATGTGAAAGTCTAGATAAGGCCATCTTATTCCTTTTATACAGGATTTTATTCATATTTCCTAGACGGCATACTAGGGAGTTTTCAAATTGTTAAGGTATGTATGGGTGGTATCATGGTGGTATGGGGGACACTAGTGATCCCTCACATATATTATCTTATGGGATAATTTGGACTCAAGATTGTTGCTTTGCTTACATCACTTAGCATGTTGACCTCAACATTCAAAGACAATCTCATTTTCTAAATTCACTAGAAGTTATAGTATGGAGTTCAAACAAGTTTATCTTGTTGTGTTCGGATAAGGAAATTTGGATTCTTCCTTTGTTGGCATTTCTTTCTCTAGTTCCCTACTTTAGGTGATTTATATAGTCAACCTGATTGTTTATGGATGGACATATGTGACTCATCGAGACGCTGATGACTCTCTATGTTGATATGGGTAACTCGAGACGTCGATTATTCCATATGCAGATGTGGGTATATCGGGACACCGATGAATCCCTGGTTTCTGCTGTTATAATGCCATGTTTTTCTACTTTATTCCGAATGGTTTACAAGGAGGAAGTTACTTTGAATGTGAATTGCTCTGATCATCTCGGCAGTCTGATGGAAAAACAGAGCGTATGAATCAGATTATAGTGTATATGCTTCGTGCATATGTCTCTAGAAAATCATCATATTGGAAAAAATATCTTCCAATGATGGAATTTGCCTATAATAACAGTTTTAAATATACGGCTATTGGTTTTTAGTTCGTGAATACTTATGTATGGGTTTTAACCAAGGGCACCTACTATTGATGTCGGTCTTAAGGACATCGAGCTTGATGCATCAAGGGATTTCCTGCATGATATGTAGGAAATGCTGACCGAAGCTCGGGATTCTATCAGGAGGAGTGCTCAAGATAGGGCACGTTTTTATGCTGATAGGGGACGCTCATCTCGGTCTTTTACACCAGGAGCGTTGGTTTATTTTAATGTTCCTAAAGATTCTCAAACTTTGTCAATAGAAAAATGCTCGAATTTATCTCCTAGATATTATGGTCCATTTTCGAGTTATACATCGAACTGGCACGGTTGCGTTTGAACTTAGAACTTGTTAGAGTTCATCCAGTCTTTCATATCAATAGATTACACAGTTACTCCTCAAGAACTCGTTGAAGTCAAAGAATTATCCTATGGTCCACATGAACCTGATAAGGTACTTGAATTCAAGGAAAGAAAACTTTGTAGTTGACTAATCCTTAAGGTTAAAATTAGGTGAAAAGATAGGAAAATAGAGGATTCAGCTTGGGAGTCGGTTAAGATTGTTCAGCGCAGTTCTCCTTCTTTTCATTGCAAGAGTGAAATGTTTTGAGAGAGGAGAAGTATGTTATATGTACATTATGTGTGCTATGTTATATACACATTATGTGTGCATATACTAGGAGGCTAACCCACATTAGGCTTGTGAGCATGGGAGCATGGGAACAAGCTCTAGTGGAGCATGGGTTAGGACTAACCTTAAGGGTTAAGGTTAGGGTCAGGCATCCAAGGGTCACACATGGGGAATGGAAAGTCAAGAGTCACTTGAGGGCCCTCTTATATAATAGGGGCATGGGGCACACTCAAGGGGGCTTGGGGGCTTGGAGGCTTATGCTATGGTCTCTTGTGTAGAGGTCTATATCTACTCATCTACCATTTCACACTATAGCTACATGCTATTGGATTGGAATTATACCTCTTGATGGTATGGGACATCAAGGTAGAGGTATGATGTATTTCATTTATGATTCATGTGTGCATCCCTTGGGCTCGGGGGTGGTTGGGTGGTTAAGTTTATGCCTGATTTGTGCATGTTTATGCATAACAATTATCTAGAGAGATCTTAGGCTTTTAACAGTGGTATCAGAGAAATCTCTATTTAATTGTTGTTGATTTTTTTTTGTAAATTTTAATCTTTACTAATAAAAATGTTATTTTATTGATTTGTGTTGATGAATTACACGTGGATCATCTATATGGTGATTGGAATGCATGTTACTACAATTCAATTAACGAATCAACGTTGCGAGGGAATTTCGTGAGTTTAATGCTATTTTTTCCTATTGTTATGGTTTAAATAAACCATTAACAAACTTTTTCACAAAAATTCCACATATTTTATGGTGGATACTTTTGGTACAATGGATTCCCTGAATTTTTAGAATTTTTAGAAATTTTTTCTAAATTTTTAGGAATTTTTTGAGCATTTATATGATTAAAAATGTATTTTTTATACATTTTTGCGGGTGTTTTCCACGGGTATGCGATCAAATTTCTATCAATTTTCTACTAAAATTCAATAGGGGAAAGTGTGTTGATGCATGAAATGCTCTCCCGTATGCATGGGACTCTCTCCGGCTCTCAAATCTGATTTTTTCTTCTTTTCTCCGTGAGAAATTCTCTTTAAAATGATTTTTTAAACATTAATCATAATTAATGATTATGATTAAGTATTGTTTAATTAAAAACTTTAATCAAAGATTAAAGTTAATCTCTCTGATTAACAAAGAGGGGAGGAAAGAGAATGGAAGGAAGAAGAAGGAGAGGAAAGAGGAGAGAAGAAGGAGAGGAGGGAGTTTTCTTACTCCCTCTCTCACTCATCTGCGCGCGCAGACGGGGAGGCTGCGCTGCAGCCACAGCCGGCAAAAAATCAGCCCCCCTTAAAAAATCAAATTCCTTTATAAGCTAATAAAAGTTTTTTTAAAAAAAAATTAATGAGTTTTTTATTATTTTAAAAAAAAGCTTTTAATAATAATTCAAAAAAAGCTTGAAAAAAGCCTGAAAAATAGTGAGAAATTATGGGATTTGAGGGAAAAATTTCTGAAAATTTCTTCTTGAAACTTTTTTGGCTTTTCATCTTCCGGAAAACCTTTGACTTTCCGTTTTCTCGAAACCTTTTGGCTTTCCAAATTTCAGAAAATCTTTTGACCTTCCGTATTCCGGAAACTTTTGACCTCACATTCCGATTTTTTTGTCTTTTCATTTTCCCAGAACTTTTCGCTTTTTGTATTCTGGGAAAACCGTTGGAATTTGGAATTTTTTTGACCGTTCTTGTTCTAATGCGTCGGGGTCGATTAAGAATTTTAAAAAATTCTTAAAATTTAGTAGAAAATTAGACAAAGATTATTTTAAATTTCGAGAAAATGTGGGGTTGGTGTTTGGCATGTGGTGTATCCATTCGGGCGCCCGTACCAATTCAAATTCCTTTAAAATATATTTTTTGACCCAACATTTTAAAAAATTCATTAAAATTAAAAATTTTCATTGGATTTGAGAATTGTCGTGCGGAATTGGAAATTTCGTGAATGATGGGATTCTCAGGAGAAATTAGGAATATTCTACAAATTATTTTTAGAAATCCTAAAAAATTGGTATTTTTAAAATATCAATGGTATTTTGGTAAATTCAATTGCTTAAAATTTTTTGAAAAAATATAGGTTTGGAATGCCATAAGATAGGTTTGGTGGAATTCAAAATTATCATATTTTGAGGCCCTATAAAATTAGAAAAAATTAGAAAAAAATCATAATAATTTTTTTCTCAAGAATTTAATATTTTCGAGGGTTATTTAATATTGAAGTACATTTTCTCGTATTGACATTAGATAGATGCGGGTTATTCGCATATTATTAATATGATTATATCTCCTATTAAGAGATATTTATGTTTGGATTAATTCTAAACGATGTATTCATGATTTTTTACCATAGTTTAGCCATTCTTTTTGGACATGTTCCTTGATTTCTTTTGATGGCTATAATTTGCGTTCAAAGCGTGTTTCACCTTTGACACTTTTTCATGATAATTTATTTTGTACTTATTTAAGTGTGGTTTGTGCTTAATTTCTTAGGTCTAAGACAAATTCTATCATGGGTTAGTTGATCAGTTTGTTTTGGTGGATTTTTATTGGATCTTTTCCAAGTTTTATATGGACTCATCAGGTTTTGCCTAGATCACTTGTGTCGAGGGGTTTTTTATTGAGTGCTACACATATGTGTTTCACTTGCTTACTTTGGAGTTTTGCTTGAACGACACAATGTTCATATACTCCGGATTGATGAGTTGGCCACCAATTTTAATGCTTCTTTTGGCATGATTAATGTCCATTAGATGGTATGCACTGATTTTTATGATCAACTATGGTCTTTATGGATTCGAGGAGCTTCTATGCTTTTATCCATGGTTTTATAAGGATCTTTTGATCTTTTGAATAATTACATGTGCTTTGAAGGTAGCATTTGCCTTCATTTTTTGCATGTGATTTTGAAGTATATTTCTTGTACTCTTGTACTTATTCCAACTCGGATACCTAGTTGCTTATATATCTAGGTGAGTTATTTTTCTACCCTAACTTTATTGTGTTTTGGGTAGTTATCATTAGAAAGGTGCCAATAATTCAATTTCTTTCCTAATGATGTACTTAGAAGGAGTTATTCCTTGATGTAGTCTCAAGTATAAAGAGTCAGGTTTAGTATGTGAAAGTCGGGATAAGGCCATCTTATTCCTTTTATATAGGATTTTATCCATATTTCCTAGATGGCATACTAGGGAGTTTTCAAATTGTTAAGGTATGTATGGGTGGTATCATGGTGGTATGGGACGCTAGTGATCCCTCACATATATTATCTTTTGGGATAATTTGGGCTCAAGATTGTTGCTTTGCTTACATCACTTAGCATGTTGACCTCAACATTCAAAGACAATCTCATTTTCTAAATTCACTAGAAGTTATAGTGTGGGCGTTCTCTAGATAAACTTCTTTTATCTATAGCCTTCATGTTTTGATGAGGGTAATCTCATCGACATTTTCACTTTGTTGAAATCTCTTTCTTTAGAGTTCAAACAAGTTTATCTTGTTGTGTTTGGATAAGGAAATTTGGATTCTTCCTTTGTTGGCATTTCTTTCTCTAGTTCCGTACTTTAGGTGAATTATATAGTCAACCTGATTGTTTATGGATGGACATATGTGACTCATCGAGACGCTGATGACTCTCTATGTTGATATGGGTAACTCGAGACGTCGATTACTCCATAGACAGATGTGGGTATATCGAGGCGTTGATGAATCCCTGGTTTCTACTGTTATAATGCCATGTTTTCCTACTTTATTCCATATGGTTTACAATGAGGAAGTTACTTTGAATGTGAATTGCTCAGATCATCTCGGCAGTCTGATGGGCAAACAGAGCGTATGAAGCAGATTATAGTGTATATGCTTCGTGCATGTCTCTAGAAAATCATCATATTGGAAAAAATATCTTCCAATGATGGAATTCGCCTATTATAGTTTTAAATATACGGCTATTATTTTTTAGCTCGTGAATACCGATGTATGGGTATTAACCAAGGGCACCTATTGATGTCGGTCTTAAGGACATCGAGCTTGATGCATCGAGGGATTTCTTGCGTGATATGTAGGAAATGCTGACCGAAGCTCGGGATTCTATCAGGAGGAGTGCTCAAGATTGGGCACGTTTTCATGCTGATAGGGGGCGCTCATCTCGGTCTTTTAAACCAAGAGCGTTTGTTTATTTTAATGTTCCTAAATATTCTCAAACTTTGTCAATACAAAAATGCTCAAATTTATCTCCTAGATATTATGGTTCATTTTTTAGTTATACATCGGATTAGCACGGTTGCGTTTGAACTTAGAACTACCTCCACATGTTAGAGTTCATCCAGTCTTTCATATATCAATAGGTTCAAGGGAAACTTGGAGGTGACGATAACACAGGTACTCCTCAAGAACTCATTGAAGTCAAAGAATTATCCTATGTTCCACATGAACCTGATAAGGTACTTGAATTTAGGGAAAGAAAACTTTGTAGTTGACTAATTCTTGAGGTTAAAATTAGGTGGAAAGATAGGGAAATAAAGGATTCGACTTGGGAGTCGGTTAAGATTGTTCAGCACAGTTCTCTTTCTTTTCATTTGCAAGAGTGTAATGTTTTGAGAGAGGAGAAGTATGTTATATGTACATTATGTGTGCTATGTTATATACACATTATTTGTGCATATACTAGGAGGCTAACCCACATTAGGCTTGTGAGCATGGGAGCATGGGAACAAGCTCTAGCGGAGCATGGGTTAGGACTAACCTTAAGGGTTAAGGTTAGGGTCACCCATCCAAGGGTCACACATGGGGAATGGAAAGTCAAGAGTCACTTGAGGATCCTCCTATATAATAGGGGCATGGGGCACACTCAAGGGGGCTTGGGGGCTTGGAGGCTTATGCTATGGTCTCTTGTGTAGAGGTCCATATCTACTCATCTACCATTCCACACTATAGCTACATGCTATTGGATTGGAATTATACCTCTTGATGGTATGGGACATCAAGGTAGAGGTATGATGTATTTCATTTATGATTCATGTGTGCATCCCTTGGGCTCGGGGGTGGTTGAGTGGTTGAGTTTATGCCTAATTTATGCATGTTTATGCATAAGAATTATCTAGAGAGATCTTAGGGTTTTAACAGTGGTATCAGAGCAATCTCTATTTAATTGTTGTTGATTTTTTTTTGTAAATTTTAATCTTTACTAATAAAAATATTATTTATGAATTGCACTTGGATCATCGATATGGTGATTGGAATGCATGTTACTATAATTCAATGAAGGAATCAACGTTGCGGGGGAATTCCATGAGTTTAATGCTATTTTTTTCTATTTTTATGGTTTAAATCAACCATTAACGAAATTGTTTACAAAAATTCCATATATTTTATGGTGGATACTTTTGGTAGAATGGATTCCCTGAAATTTTTAGAAATTTTAGAATTTTTTTCTAAATTTTTAGGAATTTTTTGAGCATTTATATGATTAAAAATGTATTTTTTATACATTTTTGCGGGTTTTTTCCACGGGTATGCGATCAAATTTCTGTCAATTTTCTACTGAAATTCAATAGGGGAAAGTGTGTTGATGCATGAAATGCTCTCCCGTGTGCATGGGACTCTCTCCGACTCTCAAATCTGATTTTTTCTTCTTTTCTCCGTGAGAAATTCTCTTTAAAATGATTTTTTTAACATTAATCATAATTGATGATTATGATTAAGTATTGTTTAATTAAAAACTTTAATCAAAGATTAAAGTTAATCTCTCTGATTAACAGAGAGGGGAGGAAAGAGAATGGAAGGAAGAAAAAGGAGAGGCATATTAATCTCCTCCAACGCATGACTGACATGTGGGCTGCCCTCCATAAAAACTGCCTTGATCACAGTGGTACATACTGTTGGCGCAACCACCCAAGAGACCCATGCAAGTCGTCGGAAGCATGACATGGCAAAATATGCTGACGTGAAAGGGGTTGCGAATATGTCACCAGAAACATCCACCTGGCAGAGTTCCATGATGTCTGCTACATCCAAGAAACTTTAGACGTCACCGAACACCTGACCAAACACCTGACCATTCTGGACCAAGCGAGGCTATGAATCACTAGTTTGCTTGTTGACTCTGAGTAGAACTTCCTCCCATTCATGAGAGTCCAGCATAGGCCCATAGTAAGGCTTGAGCCTAAATCCATTGAGAGAAGGGAGTTTTCTTACTCCCTCCCTCTCTCACTCATCTGCGCGCGCAGATGGGGGGGCTACGTCCACAGCCGGCAAAAAATCGGCCCCCCTTAAAAAATCAAATTCCTTTATAAGCTAATAAAAGCTTTTTTTATAAAAAAAAATTAATGAGTTTTTTATTATTTAAAAAAAACTTTTGATAATAGTTCAAAAAAAGCTTGAAAAAAGCCTGAAAAATAGTGAGAAATTATGGGATTTGAGGGAAAAATCTCTAAAAATTTTCTGAAAATTTCTTCTTGAAACTTTTTTAGCTTTTCATCTTCCGGAAAACCTTTGGCTTTCCGTTTTCTTGAAACCTTTTGGCTTTCCGAATTTCACAAAATCTTTTGACCTTCCGTATTCCGGAAACTTTTGACCTTTCACAATCCGATTTTTTTTCTTTTCATTTTCCCAAAACTTTTGGCTTTTCGTATTTCGCGAAAACCGTTGGAATTTGGAAGTTTTTTGACCGCTCCTATTCTAATGCGTCGGGGTCGATTAAAAATTTCAAAAAATTCTTAAAAATTAGTGGAAAATTAGACAAAGATTATTTTAAATTTTGGAAAAATGTGGGGTTGGTGTTTGGCATGTGGTGTGTCCATTCGGGCGCCCATACCCATTCAAATTCCTTTAAAATATAGTTTTTGACCCAAAATTTTAAAAAATTCATTAAAATTAAAAATTTTCATTAAATTTGAGAATTGTCGGGCGAAATCGAAATTTCGTGAATGATGGGATTCTCAAGAGAAATTAAGAATATTCTAGAAATTATTTTTAGAAATCCTAAAAAATTGATATTTTTAAAATATCAATGGTATTTTGGTAAATTAGATTGCTTAAAACTTTTTGAAAAAATATAGGTTTGGAATGCCATAAGATAGGTTTGGTGGAATTCAAAATTATCATATTTTGAGGCCCTATAAAATTAGAAAAAAATAGAAAAAAAAATCATAATAATTTTTTTTCTCGAGAATTTAATATTTTCGAGGGTTATTTAATGTTGAAGTACGTTTTCTCGTATTATTGACATTAGATAGATGCGGGTTATTCGCATATTATTAATACGATTATACCTCGTATTAAGAGATATTTATGTTTAGATTAATTCTAAACGATGTATTCATGATTTTTTACCATAGTTTAGCCATTCTTTTTGGACATGTTCCTTAATTTCTTTTGATGGCTATAATTTATGTTCCAAGTGTGTTTCACCTTTGACACTTTTTCATGATAATTTATTTTGCACTTATTTAAGTGTGGTTTATGCTTAATTTCTTAGGTCTAAGACAAATTCTATCATGGGTTAGTTGATCAGTTTGTTTTGGTGGATTTTTATTGGATGTTTTTCAAGTTTTATATGGACTCATCAGGTTTTGCCTAGATCACTTGTGTCTAGGGGTTCTTTATTGAGTGCTACACATATGTGTTTCACTTGCTTACTTTGGAGTTTTGCTTGAACGACACAATGTTCATATACTCCGGATTGATGAGTTGGCCACCAATTTTATGCTTCTTTTGGCATGATTAATGTCCATTAGATGGTATGCATTGATTTTTATGATCAACTATGGTCTTTATGGATTCGAGGAGCTTCTATGCTTTTATCCATGGTTTTATAAGGATCTTTTGATCTTTGGAATAATTACATGTGCTTTGAAGGTAGCATTTGCCTTCGTTTTTCGCACGTAATTTTGAAGTATATTTCTTGTACTCTTGTACTTATTTCAACTCGGATACCTAGTTGCTTATATATCTAGGTGAGTTATTTTTCTACCCTAACTTTATTATGTTTTAGGTAGTTATCATTAGAAAGGTGCCAATAATTCAATTTCTTTCCTAATGATGTACTCAAAAGGAGTTATTCCTTGATGTAGTCTCAAGTATAAAGAGTCAGGTTTAGTAAGGCCATCTTATTCCTTTTATATAGGATTTTATTCATATTTCCTAGACGGCATACTAGGGAGTTTTCAAATTGTTAAGGTATGTATGGGTGGTATCATGGTGGTATGGGACGCTAGTGATCCCTCACATATATTATCTTATGGGATAATTTGGGCTCAAGATTGTTGCTTTGCTTACATCACTTAGCATGTTGACCTCAACATTCAAATACAATCTCATTTTCTAAACTCACTAGAAGTTATAGTGTGGGCGTTCTCTAGATAAACTTCTTTTATCTATAGCCTGCATGTTTTGATGAGGGTAATCTCATCGGCATTTTCACTTTGTTGAAATCTCTTTCTTTAGAGTTCAAACAAGTTTATCTTGTTGTGTTTGGATAAGGAAATTTGGATTCTTCCTTTGTTGGCATTTCTTTCTCTAGTTCCGTACTTTAGGTGAATTATATAGTCAACCTGATTGTTTATGGATGGACATATGTGACTCATCGAGACGCTGATGACTCTTTATGTTGATATGGGTAACTCGAGACGTCAATTATTCCATAGGCAGATGTGGGTATAGTGGGGCATCGATGAATCCCTGGTTTCTACTATTATAATGCCATGTTTTCCTACTTTATTCCATATGGTTTACAATGAGGAAGTTACTTTGAATGTGAATTGCTCTGATCATCTCGGCAGTCTGATGGGCAAACAGAGCGTATGAAGCAGATTATAGTGTATATGCTTCGTGCATATGTCTCTAGAAAATCATCATATTGGAAAAAATATCTTCCAATGATGGAATTTGCCTATAACAGTTTTAAATATAGGGCTATTGGTTTTTAGTTCGTGAATACTTATGTATGGGTATTAACGAAGGGCACCTATTGATGTCGGTCTTAAGGACATCGAGCTTGATGCATCGAGGGATTTCTTGCGTGATATGTAGAAAATGCTGACCGAAGCTCGGGATTCTATCAGGAGAAGTGCTCAAGATAGGGCACGTTTTTATGCTGATAGGGGGCGCTCATCTCAGTCTTTTGAACCAGGAGCATTGGTTTATTTTAATGTTCGTAAAGATTCTCAAACTTTGTCAATAGAAAAATGCTTGAATTTATCTCCCAGATATTATGGTCCATTTTCGAGTTATACATCAGATTGGCACGGTTGCGTTTGAACTTAGAACTACCTCCACATGTTAGAGTTCATCCAGTCTTTCATATCAATAGGTTGAAAGGAAAACTGGGAGGTGACGATAACACAGTTACTCCTCAAGAACTCGTTGAAGTCGAAGAATTTTCCTATGTTCCATATGAACCTGATAAGGTACTTGAATTTAGGGAAAGAAAACTTTGTAGTTGACTAATCCTTGAGGTTAAAATTAGGTAGAAAGATAGAGAAATGAAGGATTCGACTTGAGAGTCGGTTAAGATTGTTCAGCGTAGTTCTCCTTCTTTTCATTGCAAGAGTGTAATGTTTTGAGAGAGAAGAAGTATGTTATATGTACATTATGTGTGCTATGTTATATACACATTATGTGTGCATATACTAGGAGGCCAACTCACATTAGGCTTGGGAGCATGGGAGCATGGGAACAAGCTCTAGTGGAGCATGGGTTAGGACTAACCTTAAGGGTTAAGGTTAGGGTCACGCATCCAAGGGTCACACATGGGGAATGGAAAGTCAAGAGTCATTTGAGCGCCCTCCTATATAATAGGGGCATGGGACACACTCAAGGGGACTTGGGGGCTTGGAGGCTTATGCTATGGTCTCTTGTGTAGAGGTCCATATCTACTCATCTACCATTTCACACTATAGCTACATGCTATTGGATTGGAATTATACCTCTTGATGGTATGGGACATCAAGGTAGAGGTATGATGTATTTCATTTATGATTCATGTGTGCATCCCTTGAGCTCGGGGGTGGTTGGGTGGTTGAATTTATGCCTGATTTATGCATGTTTATGCATAACAATTATCTAGAGAGATCTTAGGGTTTTTACTGTGGTATCAGAGCAATCTCTATTTAATTGTTGTTGATTTTTTTGTAAAATTTAATCTTTACTAATAAAAATATTATTTTATTGATTTGTGTTGATCAATTACACCTGGATCATCGATATGGTGATTGGAATGCATGTTACTATAATTCAATGAACAAATCAACGTTGCGGGAGAATTCTGTGAGTTTAATGCTATTTTTTCCTATTTTTATGGTTTAAATCAACCATCAACAAAATTTTTTACAAAAATTTCACATATTTTATGGTGGTTATTTTTGGTAGAATGGATTTCCTAAATTTTTAGAAATTTTTTCTACTTTTTTAGGAATTTTTTGAGCATTTATATGATTAAAAATATTTTTTTATACATTTTTGCAGGTTTTTTTCGCGGGTATGCGATCAAATTTCTGTCGATTTTCTACTGAAATTCAATAGGGGAAAGTGTGTTGATGCATGAAATGCTCTCCCGTGTGCATTGGACTCTCTTCTGCTCTTAAATATGATTTTTTCTTCCTTTCTCCGTGAGAAATTCTCTTTAAAATGATTTTTTTAACATTAATCATAATTGATGATTATGATTAAGTATTGTTTAATTAAAAACTTTAATCAAAGATTAAAGTTAATCTCTCTGATCAACAGAGGGGAGGAAAGAGAATGAAAGGAAGAAGAAGGAGAGGAAAGAGGGGAGAAGAAGAGGAGGGAGTTTTCTTACTCCCTCCCTCTCTCACTCATCTGTGCGGAGAAGACTGCGTTGCACAGCCGACGAAAAATCGGCCCCCCCCTTAAAAAATCAAATTCCTTTATAAGCTAATAAAAGATTTTTTTTTTTTAATTTTTTTTAAATGAGTTTTTTATTATTTAAAAAAACTTTTGATAATATTTCAAAAAAAGCTTCAAAAAAGCTTGAAAAATAGTGAGAAATTATGGGATTTGAAGGAAAAATCTCAGAAAAATTTCTAAAAATTTCTTCTTGAAACTTTTTTGGCTTTTCATCTTGCGGAAAACCTTTGGCTTTCCGTTTTCTCAAAACCTTTTGGCTTTTTGAATTTCAGAAAATCTTTTGACCTTCCGTATTTCGGAAACTTTTGACCTTTCACATTCCGATTTTTTTTGCCTTTTCATTTTCCCAAAACTTTTGGCTTTTTGTATTCTGGGAAAACCGTTGGAATTTGGAAATTTTTTGACCGTTCTTACTCTAATGCGTCGGGGTTGATTGAAAATTTCAAAAAATTCTTAAAAATTAGTGAAAAATTAGACAAAGATTATTTTAAATTTCGAGAAAATGTGGGGTTGGTGTTTGGCATGTGGTGTGTCCATTCGGGCACCCGTACCCATTCAAATTCCTTTAAAATATATTTTTTGACCCAAAAAATTTAAAAAATCATTAAAATTAAAAAATTTTCATTGGATTTAAGAATTGTCGGGCTGGAAATTTCGTGAATGATGGGATTCTCGGGAGAAATTAAGAATATTCTCGAAATTATTTTTAGAAATCCTAAAAAATTAGTATTTTTAAAATATCAATGGTATTTTGGTAAATTAAATTGCTTAAAATTTTTTGAAAAAATATAGGTTTGGAATGCCATAAGATAGGTTTGGTGGAATTCACAATTATCATATTTTGAGGCCCTATAAAACCAGGAAAAATTAGAAAAAAATCATGATAATTTTTTTTCTTGAGAATTTAATATTTTTGAGGGTTATTTAATGTTGAAGTACGTTTTCTCGTAGTGACATTAGATAGATGCGGGTTATTTGCATATTATTAATACGATTATACCTCGTATTAAGGGATATTTATGTTTGGATTAATTCTAAACGATGTATTCATGATTTTTTACCATAGTTTAGCCATTATTTTTGGACATGTTTCTTAATTTCTTTTGATGGCTATAATTTGTGGTCAAAGTGTGTTTCACCTTTGATAGTTTTTCATAATAATTTATTTTGCACTTATTTAAGTGTGGTTTGTGCTTAATTTCTTAGGTCTAAGACAAATTCTATCATGGGTTAGTTGATCAGTTTATTTTGGTGGATTTTTATTGAATGTTTTCCAAGTTTTATATGGACTCATCAGGTTTTGCCTAGATCACTTGTGTCTAGGGGTTCTTTATTGAGTGCTACACATATGTGTTTCACTTGCTTACTTTGGAGTTTTGCTTGAACGACACAATGTTCATATACTCCGGATTGATGAGTTGGCCACCAATTTTAATGCTTCTTTTGGCATGATTAATGTCCATTAGATGGTATGCATTGATTTTTATGATCAACTATGGTCTTTATGGATTCGAGGAGCTTCTATGCTTTTATCCATGGTTTTATAAGGATCTTTTGATCTTTTGAATAATTACATGTGCTTTGAAGGTAGCATTTGCCTACGTTTTTCGCACGTAATTTTGGAGTATATTTCTTGTACTCTTGTACTTATTCCAACTCGGATACCTAGTTGCTTATATATCTAGGTGAGTTATTTTTCTACCCTAACTTTATTGTGTTTTGGGTAGTTATCATTAGAAAGGCACCAATAATTCAATTTCTTTCCTAATAATGTACTCAGAAGGAGTTATTCCTTGATGTAGTCTCAAGTATAAAGAGTCAGGTTTAGTATGTGAAAGTCTGGATAAGGCCATCTTATTCCTTTTATATAGGATTTTATTCATATTTCCTAGACGGCATACTAGGGAGTTTTCAAATTGTTAAGGTATGTATGGGTGGTATCATGGTGGTATGAGACGCTAGTGATCCCTCACATATATTATCTTTTAGGATAATTTGGGCTCAAGATTGTTGCTTTGCTTACATCACTTAGCATGTTGACCTCAACATTGAAAGACAATCTCATTTTCTAAAGTCACTAGAAGTTATAGTGTGGGCGTTCTCTAGATAATCTTCTTTTATCTATAGCCTGCATGTTTTGATGAGGGTAATCTCATCGGCATTTTCACTTTGTTGAAATCTCTTTCTTTAGAGTTCAAACAAGTTTATCTTGTTGTGTTTGGATAAGGAAATTTGGATTCTTCCTTTGTTGGCATTTCTTTCTCTAGTTCCGTACTTTAGGTGATTTATATAGTCAACCTGATTGTTTATGGATGGACATATGTGACTCATCGAGACGCAGATGACTCTCTATGTTGATATGGGAAACTCGAGACATCGATTATTCCATAGGCAGATGTGGGTATATCGGGGCGTCGATGAATCCCAGGTTTCTGCTGTTATAATGCCATGTTTTCCTACTTTATTGCATATGGTTTACAGCGAGGAAGTTACTTTGAATGTGAATTGCTCTGATCATCTCGACAGTCTGATGGGCAAACAGAGCATATGAATCAGATTATAGTGTATATGCTTCGTGCATATGTCTCTAGAAAATCATCATATTGGAAAAAATATCTTCCAATGATGGAATTTGCCTATAATAGTTTTAAATAGGCTATTGGTTTTTAGTTTGTGAATACTTATGTATGGGTATTCACGAAGGGTACCTATTGATGTCGGTCTTAAGGACATCGAGCTTAATGCATCGAGGGATTTCTTGCGTGATATGTAGGAAATGCTGACCGAAGCTCGGGATTTTATCAGGAGGAGTGCTCAAGATAGGGCACGTTTTTATGCTGATAGGGGGCACTCATCTCGGTCTTTTGAACCAGGAGCGTTGGTTTATTTTAATGCTCCTAAATATTCTTAAACTTTGTCAATAGAAAAATGCTCGAATTTATCTCCTAGATATTATGGTCCATTTTCGAGTTATACATCGGATTGGCACGGTTGCGTTTGAACTTAAAACTACCTCCACATGTTAGAGTTCATCCAATCTTTCATATCAATAGGTTAAAAGGGAAACTGGGAGGTGACGATAACACAGTTACTCCTCAAGAACTCGTTGAAGTCGAAGAATTATCCTATGTTCCACATGAACCTGATAAGGTACTTGAATTTAGGGAAAGAAGACTTTGTAGTTGACTAATTCTTGAGGTAAAAATTAGGTGAAAAGATAGGGAAATAAAGGATTCGACTTGGGAGTCAGTTAAGATTGTTCACTGCAGTTCTCTTTCTTTTCATTGTTGCAAGAGTGCAATGTTTTGAGAGAGGAGAAGTATGTTATATGTACATTATGTGTGCTATGTTATATACACATTATGTGTGCATATACTAGGAGGCTAACCCACATTAGGCTTGTGCACATGGGAGCATGGGAACAAGCTCTAGTGGAGCATGGGTTAGGACTAACCTTAAGGGTTAAGGTTAGGGTCACGCATCCAAGGGTCACACATGGGGAATGGAAAGTCAAGAGTCATTTGAGGGCCCTCCTATATAATAGGGACATAGGGCACACTCAAGGGGGCTTGGGGGCTTGGAGGCTTATGCTATGGTCTCTTGTGTAGAGGTCCATATCTACTCATCTACCATTTCACACTATAGCTACATGCTATTGGATTGGAATTATACCTCTTGATGGTATGGGACATCAAGGTAGAGGTATGATGTATTTCATTTATGAATCATGTGTGCATCCCTTGGGCTCGGGGGTGGTTGGGTGGTTGAGTTCATGCCTGATTTATGCATGTTTATGCATAACAATTATCTAGAGAGATCTTAGGGTGTTAACAGTGGTATCAGAGCAACCTCTATTTAATTACAGATTTTTTTTATAAATTTTAATCTTTACTAATAAAAATATTATTTTATTGATTTATGTTGATGAATTGCACGTGGATCGTCGATATGGCAATTAGAATGCATGTTACTACAATTCAATGAACGAATCAACGTTGCCGGGGGAATTCCTTGAGTTTAATGCTATTTTTTACTATTTTTATGGTTTAAATCAATCATTAATGAAATTTTTTACAACAATTCCACATATTTTATGGTGGATATTTTTGGTAGAATGGATTCCCTGAATTTCTAGAATTTTAAGAAAGTTTTTCTAATTTTTAGGAGTTTTTTGAGCATTTATATGATTAAAAATGTATTTTTTATACATTTTTATAGGTTTTTTCCGTGGGTATGCGATCTAAGTTCTATCGATTTTCTACTGAAATTCAATAGGGGAAAGTGTGTTGATGCATGAAATGCTCTCCCGTGTGCATGGGACTCTCTCCGGCTCTTAAATCTGATTTTTTCTTCTTTTCTCCGTGAGAAATTCTCTTTAAAATGATTTTTTAAACATTAATCATAATTGATGATTATGATTAAGTATTGTTTAATTAAAAACTTTAATCAAAGATTAAATTTAATCTCTCTGATTAACAGAGGGGAGGAAAGAGAATGGAAGGAAGAAGAAGGAGAGGAAAGAGGGGAGAAGAAGGAGAGGAGGGAGTTTTCTTACTCCCTCCCTCTCTCACTCATCTGCATGCAGACGGGGAGGCTGCGCAGCAGCCACCAACAGCCGGCGAAAAATCGGCCCCCCCTTAAAAAATCAAATTCCTTTATAAGCTAAAAAAAGCTTTTTTTAAAAAAAATCTTAATGAGTTTTTTATTATTTAAAAAAAAGCTTTTGATAATATTTTAAAAAAAGCTTGAAAAAAGCTTGAAAAATAGCAAGAAATTATGGGATTTGAGGAAAAAATCTCTGAAAATTTCTTCTTGAAACTTTTTTGGCTTTTCATCTTCCGGAAACCCTTTGGCTTTCCGTTTTCTCGAAACCTTTTGGCTTTCCGAATTTCAGAAAATCTTTTGACCTTTCGTACTCCGGAAACTTTTGACCTTTCACATTCCGATTTTTTTTGTCTTTTCATTTTCCCAAAACTTTTGGCTTTTTGTATTCCGAGAAAACCGTTGGAATTTGGAAATTTTTTGACCGTTCTTACTCTTATGCGTCGGGGTCAATTAAAAATTTAAAAAAAATTCTTAAAAATTAGTGAAAAATTAGACAAATATTATTTTAAATTTTGAAAAAATGTGGGGTTGGTGTTTGGCATGTGGTGTGTCCATTCGAGCGCCGGTACCCATTCAAATTCCTTTAAAATATATTTTTTGACCCAAAAAATTAAAAACTTCATTAAAATTAAAAATTTCATTGGATTTGAGAATTGTCGGGCGGAATTGGAAATTTCGTGAACGATGGGATTCTCAGGAGAAATTAAGAATATTCTAGAAATTATTTTTAGAAATCTTAAAAAATTGGTATTTTTAAAATATCAATGGTATTTTGGTAAATTAAATTGCTTAAATTTTTTGAAAAGATATAGATTTGGAATGCCATAAGATAGGTTTGGTGGAATTCAAAATTATCATATTTTGAGGCCCTATAAAACTAGGAAAAATTAGAAAAAAATCATAGTAAATTTTTTTCTCGAGAATTTAATATTTTTGAGAGTTATTCAATGTTGAAGTACGTTTTCTCATACTGACATTAGATAGATACGGGTTATTCGCATATTATTAATACGATTATACCTCGTATTAAGGGATATTTATGTTTGGATTAATTCTAAACGATGTATTCATGATTTTTTACCATAGTTTAGCCATTCTTTTTGGACATGTTCCTTAATTTCTTTTGATGGCTATAATTTGTGATCAAAGTGTGTTTCACCTTTGACACTTTTTCATGATAATTTATTTTGCACTTATTTAAGTGTGGTTTGTGCTTAATTTCTTAGGTCTAAGACAAATTCTATCACGGGTTAGTTGATCAGTTTGTTTTGGTGGATTTTTATTGGATCTTTTCCAAGTTTTATATGGACTCATCAGGTTTTGCCTAGATCACTTGTGTCTAGGGGTTCTTTATTGAGTGCGACACATATGTGTTTCACTTGCTTACTTTGGAGTTTTGCTTGAACGACACAATGTTCATATACTCCGGATTGATGAGTTGGCCACCAATTTTAATGCTTCTTTTGGCATGATTAATGTCCATTAGATGGTATGCATTGATTTTTATGATCAACTATGGTCTTTATGGATTCGAGGAGCTTCTATGCTTTTATCCATGGTTTTATAAGGAACTTTTGATCTTTTGAATAATTACATGTGCTTTGAAGGTAGCATTTGCCTTCGTTTTTTGCACGTAATTTTGGAGTATATTTCTTGTACTCTTGTACTTATTCCAACTCGGATACCTAGTTGCTTATATATCTAGGTGAATTATTTTTCTACCCTAACTTTATTGTGTTTTGGGTAGTTATCATTAGAAAGGCGTCAATAATTCAATTTCTTTCCTAATGATGTACTCAAAAGAAGGAGTTATTCCTTGATGTAGTCTCAAGTATAAAGAGTCAGGTTTAGTATGTGAAAGTCTCGATAAGGCCATCTTATTCCTTTTATATAGGATTTTATTCATATTTCCTAGACGGCATACTAGGGAGTTTTCAAATTATTAAGGTATGTATGGGTGGTATCATGGTGGTATGGGACGCTAGTGATCCCTCACATATATTATCTTTTGGGATAATTTGGCTCAAGATTGTTGCTTTGCTTACATCACTTAGCATGTTGACCTCAACATTCAAAGACAATCTCATTTTCTAAATTCACTAGAAGTTATAGTGTGAGCGTTCTCTAGATAAACTTCTTTTATCTATAGCCTACATGTTTTGATGAGGGTAATCTCATCGGCATTTTCACTTTGTTGAAATCTCTTTCTTTAGAGTTCACACAAGTTTATCTTGTTGTGTTTGGATAAGGAAATTTGGATTCTTCCTTTGCTGGCATTTCTTTCTCTAGTTCCGTACTTTAGGTGATTTATATAGTCAACCTGATTGTTTATGGATGGACATATGTGACTCATGGAGACGCTGATGACTCTCTATGTTGATATGGGTAACTCGAGACATCGATTATTCCATAAGCAGATGTGGGTATATCGGGACGTCGATGAATCCCTGGTTTCTGCTGTTATAATGCCATGTTTTCCTACTTTATTCCATATGGTTTACTTTGAATGTGAATTGCTCTGATCATCTCGGCAGAGTCTGATGGGCAAACAGAGTGTATGAAGCAGATTATAGTGTATATGCTTCGTGCATATCTCTCTAGAAAATCATCATATTGGAACAAATATCTTCCAATGATGAAATTTGCCTATAACAGTTTTAAATATACGGCTATTGGTTTTTAGTTCGTGAATACTTATGTATGGGTATTAACCAAGGGCACCTATTGATGTCGGTCTTAAGGACATCGAGCTTGATGCATCGAGGGATTTCTTGCGTGATATGTAGGAAATGCTGATCGAAGCTCGAGATTCTATCAGGAGGAGTGCTCAAGATAGGGCACATTTTTATGCTGATAGGAGATGCTCATCTCGGTCTTTTGAACCCGGAGCCTTGGTTTATTTTAATGTTCCTAAAGATTCTCAAACTTTGTCAATAGAAAAATGCTCGAATTTATCTCCTAGATATTATGGTCCATTTTCGAGTTATACATCGGATTGGCACGGTTGTATTTGAACTTAAAACTACCTCCACATGTTAGAGTTCGTCCAGTCTTTCATATCAATAGATTGAAAGGGAAACTGGGAGGTGACGATAACACAGTTACTCCTCAAGAACTCGTTGAAGTCGAAGAATTATCCTATGTTCCACATGAACCTGATAAGGTACTTGAATTTAGGGAAAGAAAACTTTGTAGTTGACTAATCCTTGAGGTTAAAATTAGGTGGAAAGATAGGGAAATAAAGGATTCGACTTGGGAGTCGGTTAAGATTGTTCAGCGCAGTTCTCCTTCTTTTCATTGCAAGAGTGCAATGTTTTGAGAGAGGAGATTTATGTTATATATACATTATGTGTGCTATGTTATATACATATTATGTGTGCATATACTAGGAGGCTCACTCATATTAGGCTTGTGAGCATGGGAGCATGGGACAAGCTCTAGTGGAGCATGGGTTCGGACTAACCTTAAGGGTTAAGGTTAGGGTCAGGCATCCAAGGGCACACATGGAGAATGGAAAGTCAAGAGTCATTTGAGGGCCCTCCTATATAATAGGGACATGGGGCACACTCAAGGGGGCTTGGGGGCTTGGAGGCTTATGCTATGGTCTCTTGTGTAGAGGTCCATATCTACTCATCTACCATTTCACACTATAGCTACATGCTATTGGATTGGAATTATACCTCTTGATAGTATGGGACATCAAGGTAGAGGTATGATGTATTTCATTTATGATTCATGTGTGCATCCCTTGGGCTCGGGGGTGGTTGGGTGGTTGAGTTTATGCCTGATTTATGCATGTTTATGCATAACAATTATCTAGAGAGATCTTAGGGTTCTAACAGTGGTATCAAAGCAATCTCTATTTAATTGTTGTTGATTTTTTTTATAAATTTTAATCTTTACTAATAAAAATGTTATTTTATTGATTTGTGTTGATGAATTGCACGTGGATCGTCAATATGGTGATTGGAATGCATGTTACTACAATTCAATGAACGAATCAATGTTGCGGGGGGAATTCCGTAAGTTTAATGCTATTTTTTCCTTATTTTATGGTTTAAATCAACCATTAACGATATTTTTTTCAAAAATTCCACATATTTTATGGTGGATATTTTTCGTAGAATGGATTCTCTGAATTTCTAGAATTTTTAGAAATTCTTTCTAATTTTTTAGGAATTTTTTGAGCATTTATATGATTAAAAGTGTATTTTTTTTACATTTTTAGTGGGTTTTTTTCGTGGGTATGCGATCAAATTTCTGTCGATTTTCTAATGAAATTCAGTAGGGGAAAGTGTGTTGATGCATGAAATGCTCTCCCGTGTGCATGGGACTCTCTCCGGCTCTTAAATCTGATTTTTTCTTCTTTTCTCCGTGAGAAATTCTCTTTAAAATGATTTTTTAAACATTAATCATAATTGATGATTATGATTAAGTATTGTTTAATTAAAAACTTTAATCAAAGATTAAAGTTAATCTCTTTGATTAACAAAGAGGGGAGGAAAGAGAATGGAAGGAAGAAGAAGGAGAGGAAAGAGGGGAGAAGAAGGAGAGGAGGGAGTTTTCTTACTCCCTCCCTCTCTCACTCATCTGCGCGCGTAGACGGGGGGGCTGCGCTGCAGCCAACCGGTGAAAAATCAGCCCCCCTTAAAAAATCAAATTCCTTTATAAGCTAATAAAAGCTTATTTTATTTTTTTAATGAGTTGTTATTATTTTAAAAAAAAACGTTTGATAATATTTCAAAAAAAAGCTTTAAAAAAGCCCAAAAAATAGTGAGAAATTATGGGATTTAAGGAAAAAATCTCTGAAAATTTTCTAAAAATTTCTTCTTGAAACTTTTTTGGCTTTTTATCTTCTGGAGAACCTTTGGCTTTCCATTTTCCCGAAACCTTTTGGCTTTCCGAATTTCAGAAAATCTTTTGACCTTCCGTATTCTGAATACTTTTGACCTTTCACATTCCAATTTTTTTGTCTTTTCATTTTCCCATAACTTTTGGCTTTCCGTATTCCGGGAAAACCGTTGGAATTTGAAAATTTTTTGACCATATTCTAGAAATTATTTTTAGAAATCCTAAAAATTTGGTAATTTTAAAATATCAATGGTATTTTGGCAAATTAAATTGCTTAAAATTTTTTGAAAAGATATACGTTTGGAATGCCATAAGATATGTTTGGTGGAATTCAAAATTATCATATTTTGAGGCTCTAAAAAATTAGGAAAATTTAAAAAAAACCATGATAATTTTTTTTCTTGAGAATTTAATATTTTTGAGGATTATATAATGTTAAAGTACGATTTCTCGTACTGACATTAGATAGATGCGGTTATTCACATATTATTAATACGATTTTACCTCGTATTAATGAATATTTATGTTTCGATTAATTCTAAACGATGTATTCATGATTTTTTACCATTGTTTAGCCATTCTTTTTGGACATGTTCCTTAATTTCTTTTGATGGCTATAATTTGCATTCAAAGTGTGTTTCACCTTTGACTCTTTTTCATGATAATTTTTTTGCACTTATTTAAGTGTGGTTTGTGCTTAATTTCTTAGGCCTAAGACAAATTCTATCATGGGTTAGTTGATCAGTTTGTATTGGTGGATTTTTATTGGATGTTTTTCAAGTTTTATATGGACTCATCAGGTTTTGCCTAGATCACTTGTGTCTAGGGGTTTTTTATTGAGTGCTACACATATGTGTTTCACTTGCTTACTTTGGAGTTTTGCTTGAACGACACAATGTTCATATACTCCGGATTGATGAGTTGGCCACCAATTTTAATGCTTCTTTTGGCATGATGAATGTCCATTAGATGGTATGCATTGATTTTTATAATCAACTATGGTCTTTATGGATTCGAGGAGCTTCTATGCTTTTATCCATGGTTTTATAAGGATCTTTTGATCTTTTGAATAATTACATGTGCTTTGAGGGTAGCAATTGCCTTCATTTTTTGCACGTAATTTTGGAGTATATTTCTTGTACTCTTGTACTTATTCCAACTCGGATACCTAGTTGCTTATATATCTAGGTGAATTATTTTTCTACCCTAACTTTATTGTGTTTTGGGTAGTTATCATTAGAAAGGCACCAATAATTCAATTTCTTTCCTAATGATGTACTCAAAAGAAGGAGTTATTCCTTGATGTAGTCTCAAGTATAAAGAGTCAGGTTTAGTATGTGAAAGTCTGGATAAGGCCATCTTATTCCTTTTATATAGGATTTTATTCATATTTCCTAGACGGCATACTAGGGAGTTTTCAAATTGTTAAGGTATGTATGGGTGGTATCATGGTGGTATGGGACCCTAGTGATCCCTCACATATATTATCTTATGGGATAATTTGGGCTCAAGATTGTTGCTTTGCTTACATCACTTAGCATGTTGACCTCAACATTCAAATACAATCTCATTTTCTAAATTCACTAGAAGTTATAGTGTGGAAGTTCTCTAGATAAACTTCTTTTATCTATAGCCTGCATGTTTTGATGAGGGTAATCTCATCAGCATTTTCACTTTGTTGAAATCTCTTTTCTTAGAGTCCAAAAAAGTTTATCTTGTTGTGTTCGGATCAGGAAATTTAGATTCTTCCTTTGTTTGCATTTCTTTCTCTAGTTCCGTACTTTAGGTGATTTATATAGTCAACCTGATTGTTTATGGATGGACATATGTGACTCATCGAGACGCTGATGACTCTCTATGTTGATATGGGTAACTCAAGACATCGATTATTCCATAAGCAGATGTGGGTATATCGGGGCGTCAATGAATCCCTGGTTTCTGCTCTGTTATCATGCCATGTTTTCCTACTTTATTTCTAATGGTTTACAACGAGGAAGTTACTTTGAATGTGAATTGCTCTGATCCTCTCGGCAGCCTGATGTGCAAACAGAGTGTGTGAATCAGATTATAGTGTATATGCTTCGTGCATATGTCTCTAGAAAATCATCATATTGGAAAAAATATCTTCCAATGATGGAATTTGCCTATAACAGTTTTAAATATACGGCTATCGGTTTTTAGTTCGTGAATACTTATGTAGGGGTATTAACCAAGGGCACCTATTGATGTCGGTCTTAAGAACATCGAGCTTGATGCATCGAGGGATTTCTTGCGTGATATGTAGGAAATGCTGACCAAAGCTCAGGATTCTATCAGGAGGAGTGCTCAAGATAGGGCACCTTTTTATGCTAATAGGGGACGCTCATCTCGGTCTTTTGAACCAAGAAAACTTTGTTAATCCTTGAGGTTAAAATTAGGTGGAAAGATAGAGAAATAGAGGATTGGACTTGGGAGTCGGTTAAGATTGTTCAGCGCAGTTCTCCTTCTTTTCATTGCAAGAGTGCAATGTTTTGAGAGAGGAGAAGTATGTTATATGTACATTATGTGTGCTATGTTATATACACATTATGTGTGCATATACTAGGAAGCTAACCCACATTAGGCTTGTGAGCATGGGAGCATGGGAACAAGCTCTAGTGAAGCATAGGTTAGAACTAACCTTAAGGGTTAAGGTTAGGGTCAGGCATCCAAGGGTCACACATGGGGAATGGAAAGTCAAGAGTCACTCCTATATAATAGGGGCATGGGGCACACTCAAGGGGGCTTGGGGGCTTGGAGGCTTATGCTATGGTCTCTTGTGTAGAGGTCCATATCTACTCATCTACCATTTCACACGATAGCTACTGGATTGGAATTATACCTCTTGTGTAGAGGTCCATATCTACTCATCTACCATTTCACACTATGCTATTGGATTGGAATTATACCTCTTGATGGTATGGGACATCAAGGTAGAGGTATGATGTATTTCATTTATGATTCATGTGTTCATCCCTTGGGCTCGGGGGTGGTTGGGTGGTTGAGTTTATGCCTGATTTATGCATGTTTATGCATAACAATTATCTAGAGAGATATTAGGGTTTTAACAATGGTATCAGAGCAATCTCTATTTAATTGTTGTTGATTTTTTTAGTAAATTTTAATATTTACTAATAAAAATATTATTTTATTGATTTATAATGATGAATTATACGCAGATCGTGGATATGGCGATTGGAATGCGTGTTACTACAATTCAATGGACGAATCAATGTTGCGGGGGAATTCCGTGAGTTTAATGCTATTTTTTCCTATTTTTATGGTTTAAATTAAGCATTAATGGAATTTTTCACAAAAATTCCACATATTTTATGGTGGATATTTTTGGTAGACTGCATTCCTTGAATTTCTAGAATTTTTTGATTTTTTTTAAATTTTTTAGGAATTTTTTGAGCATTTATATGATTAAAAATATATTTTTATACATTTTTGCGGGTTTTTCCCACGGGTATGCGATCAAATTTCTGTCGATTTTCTATTGAAATTCCGTAGGGGAAAGCCTGTTGATGCATGAAATGCTCTCCCGTGTGCGTGGGACGATCTCTGCCTCTCAAATCTGATTTTTTCTTCTTTTTTACGTGAGAAATTCTCTTTAAAATGATTTTTTAAACATTAATCATAACTACCTCCCTCTGTCACTCATCTGCGCGCAGACGGGGGGGCTGCGCTGTAGCCAACCGGTGAAAAATCGGCCCCCCTTAAAGAATCAAATTCCTTTATAAGCTAATAAAATCTTTTTTTATTTTATTTTTTAATGAGTTTTTTATTATTTTTAAAAAAACTCATTAAAAAAGCTTGAAAAAAGCCTGAAAAATAGTGAGAAATTATGGGATTTGAATAAAAAATCTCTGAAAAATTTTTGAAATTTCTTCTTGAAACTTTTTTGGCTTTTCATCTTCCAGAAAACCTTTGGCTTTCCGTTTTACCGAAACCTTTTGGCTTTCTGAATTTCAGAAAATCTTTTGACCTTCCAAATTTCGAAAACTTTTGACCTTTCACATTCCGATTTTTTTTGTCTTTTCATTTTCCCAAAACTTTTGGCTTTCCGTATTCCGAGAAAACCGTTGGAATTTGGAAATTTTTTGACCGTTCGTATTCTAATGTGTTCGGGGTTGATTAAAAATTTCAAAAAAAAATCTTAAAAATTAGTGAAAAATTAGACAAAGGTTATTTTAAATTTTGGAAAAATGTGGGGTTGGTGTTTGGCATGTAGTGTGTCCATTCGGGCGCCTGTGACCATTCAAATTCCTTTAAAATGTATTTTTTGACCCAAAAATTTTAAAAATCCATTAAAATTAAAAAATTTCATTGGATTTGAGAATTATCGGGCAGAATTGGAAATTTCGTGAACGATGGGATTCTCAGGAGAAATTAGGAATATTCTAAAAATTATTTCTAGAAATCCTAAAAATTTGGTATTTTTAAAATATCAATGGTATTTTGGCAAATTTAATTGCTTAAAATTTTCTGAAAAAATATAGGTTTGGAATGCCATAAGATATGTTTGAAATTTCATTGGATTTGAGAATTGTCAGGCAGAATTGGAAATTTCGTGAACGATGGGATTCTCAGGAGAAATTAGGAATATTCTAAAAATTATTTCTAGAAATCCTAAAAATTTGGTATTTTTAAAATATCAATGGTATTTTGGCAAATTTAATTGCTTAAAATTTTCTGAAAAAATATAGGTTTGGAATGCCATAAGATATGTTTGGTGGAATTCAAAATTATCATATTTTGAGGCCCTATAAGACTAGGAAAAATTAGAAATAAATCATGATAATTCTTTTACTCGAGAATTTAATATTTTCGAGGGTTATTTAATATTGAAGTACGTTTTCTCGTACTGACATTAGATAGATGCGAGTTATTCGCATAATATTAATACAATTATACCTCGTATTAATGGATAGTTATGTTTGGACTAATTTTAAACGATGTATTCATGATTTTTTACCATTGTTTAGCCATGTTCCTGAATTTCTTTTGATGGTGGCTATAATTTGTATTCAAAGTGTGTTTCATCTTTGACACTTTTTCATGATAATTTATTTTGCACTTATTTAAGTGTGGTTTGTGCTTAATTTCTTAGCCCTAAGATAAATTCTATCATGGGTTAGTTGATCAGTTTGTTTTGGTGGATTTTTTTTGGATGTTTTCCAAGTTTTATATGGACTCATCAGGTTTTGCCTAGATCACTTGTGTCTAGGGGTTTTTTATTGAGTGCTACACATATGTGTTTCACTTGCTTACTTTGGAGTTTTGCTTGAACAACACAATGTTCATATACTCTGGATTGATGAGTTGGCCACCAATTTTAATGCTTCTTTTAGCATGATTAATGTCCACTAGATGGTATGCATTGATTTTTATGATCAACTATGGTCTTTATGGATTCGAGGAGCTTCTATGCTTTTATTCATGATTTTATAAGGATCTTTTGATCTTTTGAATAATTACATGTGCTTTTAAGGTAGAAATTGCCTTCCTTTTTTGCACGTAATTTTGGAGTATATTTCTTATACTCTTGTACTTATTCCAACTCGGATACCTAGTTGCTTATATATCTAGGTGAGTTATTTTTCTACCCTAACTTTATTATGTTTTGGGTAGTTATCATTAAAAAGGCACCAATAATTCAATTTCTTTTCTAATGATGTACTCAGAAGGAGTTATTCCTTGATGTAGTCTCAAGTATATAGAGTCAGGTTTAGTATGTGAAAGTCTGGATAAGGCCATCTTATTCCTTTTATACAGGATTTTATTCATATTTCCTAGATGGCATACTAGGGAGTTTTTAAATTGTTAAGGTATGTATGGATAGTATCATGGTGGTATGGGACGCTAGTGATCCCTCACATATATTATCTTATGGGATAATTTGGGCTCAAGATTGTTGCTTTGCTTACATCACTTAGCATGTTCACCTCAACATTCAAAGACAATCTCATTTTCTAAATTCACTAGAAGTAATAGTGTGGGCGTTCTCTAGATAAACTTCTTTTATCTATAGCCTGCATGTTTTGATGAGGGTAATCTCATCAGCATTTTCACTTGTTGAAATCTATTTCTTTAGAGTTCAAACAAGTTTATCTTGTTGTTTTCGGATAAGGAAATTTGGATTCTTCCTTTGTTGGCATTTCTTTCTCTAGTTCCGTACCTTAGGTGATTTATATAGTCAACCTGATTGTTTATGGATGGACATATGTGACTCATCGAGATGCTAATGACTCTCTATGTTGATATGGGTAACTCGAGACGTCAATTATTCCATATGCAGATGTGGGTATATCGGGGCGCCGATGAATCCTTGGTTTCTGCTGTTATAATGCCATGTTTTCTTACTTTATTCTGAATGGTTTAAAACAAGGAAGTTACTTTGAATGTGAATTGATCTGATCATCAGCAACCTGATGGTGGGCAAACAGAGCATATGAATCAGATTATAGTGTATATGCTTCGTGCATATGTCTGTAGAAAATCATCATATTGAAAAAAATATCTTTCAATGATGGAATTTGCCTTTAACAGTTTTAAATATACGGCTATTGATTTTTAGTTCGTGAATACTTATGTATGGGTATTAACCAAGGGCACCTATTGATGTCGGTCTTAAGGACATCGAGCTTGATGCATCGAGGGATTTCTTGCGTGATATGTAAGAAATGCTGACCGAAGCTCGGGATTCTATCAGGAGGAGTGCTCAAGATAGGGCACGTTTTTATGCTGATAGAGGATGCTCATCTCGGTCTTTTGAACTAGGAGCGTTGGTTTATTTTAATGTTCCTAAAGAATCTCAAACTTTGAAATAGAAAAATGCTCGAATTTATCTCCTAGATATTATGGTCCATTTTCGAGTTATACATCGGATTGGCACGGTTGTGTTTGAACTTAAAACTATCTCCACATGTTAGAGTTCATTCAGTCTTTCATATCAATAGGTTGAAAGGGAAACTGGGAGGTGACGATAACACAGTTACTCCTCAAGAACTCGTTGAAGTCGAAGAATTATCCTATGTTCCACATGAACCTGATAAGGTACTTGAATTCAGGGAAAGAAAACTTTGTAGTTGACTAATCCTTGAGGTTAAAATTAGAAGGAAAGATAGGGAAATAGAGGATTTGACTTGGGAGTCGGTTACGATTGTTCAGCGCAATTCTCCTTCTTTTCATTACAAGAGTGCAATGTTTTGAGAGAGGAGAAGTATGTTATATGTACATTATGTGTGCTATGTTATATACACATTATGTGTGCATATACTAGGAGGCTCACCCACATTAGGCTTGTGAGCATAGGAGCATGGGAACAAGCTCTAGTGGAGCATGGGTTAGGACTAACCTTAAGGGTTAAGGTTAGGGTCAGGCATCCAAGGGTCACACATGGGGAATGGAAAGTCAAGAGTCACTTGAGGGCCCTCCTATATAATAGGGGCATGGGGCACACTCAAGGGGGCTTGGGGGCTTGGAGGCTTATGCTATAGTCTCTTGTGTAGAGGTCCATATCTACTCATCTACCATTTCACACTATAGCTACATGCTATTGGATTAGAATTATACCTCTTGATGGTATGGGACATCAAGGTAGAGGTATGATGTATTTCATTTATGATTCATGTGTTCATCCCTTGGACTCGGGGGTGGTTGGGTGGTTGAGTTTATGCCTGATTTATGCATGTTTATGCATAACAATTATCTATAGAGATCTTAGGGTTTTAACAATGGTATCAGAGCAATCTCTATTTAATTGTTGTTGATTTTTTTTAGTAAATTTTAATATTTACTAATAAAAATATTATTTTATTGATTTATAATGATGAATTATACGCGGATCGTGGATATGGCGATTGGAATGCGTGTTACTAAAATTTAATGGACGAATCAATGTTGCGGGGGAATTCCGTGAGTTTAATGCTATTTTTTCCTATTTTTATGGTTTAAATTAAGCATTAATGGAATTTTTTACAAAAATTCCACATATTTTATGGTGGATATTTTTAGAAGACTGCATTCCTTGAATTTTTAGAATTTTTAGAATTTTTTTTAAAATTTTTTAGGAATCTTTTGAGCATTTATATGATTAAAAATGTATTTTTTATATATTTTTGCGGGTTTTTCCCACGGGTATGCGATCAAATTTCTGTCGATTTTCTATTGAAATTCCGTAGGGGAAAGCTTGTTGATGCATGAAATGCTCTCCCGTGTGCGTGGGACGATCTCCCCCTCTCAAATCTGATTTTTTCTCCTTTTTTTCGTGAGAAATCCTCTTTAAAATGATTTTTTAAACATTAATCATAACTGCCTCCCTCTCTCACTCATCTGCGCGCAGACGCGGCTGTGCTGCAGCCAGCCGGTGAAAAATCGGCCACCCCTTTAAAAATCAAATTCCTTTGTAAGCTAATAAAATCGTTTTTATTTTATTTTTTAATGAGTTTTTTATTATTTTAAAAAAAACTTTTGATAATATTTCAAAAAAAGCTTGAAAAAAGCCTGAAAAACAGTCAAAAATTATGGGATTTGAATAAAAAATCTCTGAAAATTTTCTAAAATTTCTTCTTAAAACTTTTTTGGCTTTTCATCTTCCAGAAAACCTTTGGCTTTCCATTTTACCGAAACCTTTTGGCTTTCCGAATCTCAGAAATTCTTTTGACCTTCCAAATTCCGGAAACTTTTGACCTTTCACATTCTGATTTTTTTTGTCTTTTCATTTTCCCAAAACTTTTGGCTTTCCGTATTCCGAGAAAACCGTTAGAATTTAGAAATTTTTTGACCGTTCGTATTCTAATGTGTTCGGGGTTGATTAAAAATTTCAAAATAATCTTAAAAATTAGTGGAAAATTAGACAAAGGTTATTTTAAATTTTGGGAAAATGTGGGGTTGGTGTTTGGCATGTGGTGTGTCCATTCGGGCGCCTGTGACCATTCAAATTCCTTTAAAATATATTTTTTGACCCAGAAATTTAAAAAATCCTTTAAAATTAAAAAAAAATCATTGGATTTGAGAATTGTCGGGCAGAATTGGAAATTTTGTGAACAATGGGATTCAAGGAGAAATTAGGAATATTCTAGAAATTATTTTTAAAAATCCTAAAAATTTGGTATTTTTAAAATATCAATGGTATTTTGGCAAATTTAATTACTTAAAATTTTCTGAAAAAATATAAGTTTGGAATGCCATAAGATATGTTTGGTGGAATTCAAAATTATCATATTTTGAGGTCCTATAAAACTAGGGAAAATTAGAAAAAAATCATGATAATTCTTTTACTCAAGAATTTAATATTTTCGAGGGTTATTTAATATTGAAGTACGTTTTCTCATACTGACATTAGATAGATGCGAGTTATTCGCATATTATTAATACAATTATACCTCGTATTAATGGATAGTTATGTTTGGATTAATTTTAAACGATGTATTCATGATTTTTTACCATTGTTTAGCCATGTTCCTAAATTTCTTTTGATGGCTATAATTTGTATTCAAAGTGTGTTTCACCTTTGACACTTTTTCATGATAATTTATTTTGCACTTATTTAAGTGTGGTTTGTTAGGCCTAAGACAAATTCTATTATGGGTTAGTTGATCAGTTTGTTTTGGTGGATTTTTATTGGATGTTTTTCAAGTTTTATATGGACTCATCAGGTTTTGCCTAGATCACTTGTGTCTAGGGGTTTTTTATTGAGTGCTACACATATGTGTTTCACTTGCTTACTTTGGAGTTTTGCTTGAACAACACAATGTTCATATACTCTGGATTGATGAGTTGGCCACCAATTTTAATGCTTCTTTTGGCATGATTAATGTCCATTAGATGGTATGCATTAATTTTTATGATCAACTATGGTCTTTATGGATTCGAGGAGCTTCTATGCTTTTATCCATGGTTTTATAAGGATCTTTTGATCTTTTGAATAATTACATGTGCTTTGAAGGTAGCAATTGCCTTCCTTTTTTGCACGTAATTTTGGAGTATATTTCTTGTACTCTTGTACTTATTCCAACTCGGATACCTAGTTGCTTATATATCTAGGTGAGTTATTTTTCTACCCTAACTTTATTATGTTTTGGGTAGTTATCATTAAAAAAGCACCAATAATTCAATTTCTTTTCTAATGATGTACTCAGAAGGAGTTATTCCTTGATGTAGTCTCAAGTATATAGAGTCAGGTTTAGTATGTGAAAGTCTGGATAAGGCCATCTTATTCCTTTTATATAGGATTTTATTCATATTTCCTAGACGGCATACTAGGGAGTTTTTAAATTGTTAAGGTATGTATGGGTAGTATCATGGTGGTATGGGACGCTAGTGATCCTTCACATATATTATCTTATGGGATAATTTGGGCTCAAGATTGTTGCTTTGCTTACATCACTTAGCATGTTCACCTCAACATTCAAAGACAATCTCATTTTCTAAATTCACTAGAAGTTATAGTGTGGGCGTTCTCTAGATAAACTTCTTTTATCTATAGCCTGCATATTTTGATGAGGGTAATCTCATCAGCATTTTCACTTGTTGAAATCTCTTTCTTTAGAGTTCAAACAAGTTTATCTTGTTGTTTTTGGATAAGGAAATTTGGATTCTTCCTTTGTTGGCATTTCTTTCTCTAGTTCCGTACTTTAGGTGATTTATATAGTCAACTTGATTGTTTATGGATGGACATATGTGACTCATCGAGACGCTAATGACTCTCTATGTTGATATGGGTAACTCGAGACGTCAATTATTCCATATGCAGATGTGGGTATATCGGGGCACCGATGAATCCCTGGTTTCTGCTGTTATAATGCCATGTTTTCTTACTTTATTCCGAATGGTTTACAACAAGGAAGTTACTTTGAATGTGAATTGATCTGATCATCAGCAGTCTGATGGTGGGCAAACAGAGCGTATGAATCAGATTATAGTGTATATGCTTCGTGCATATGTCTCTAGAAAATCATCATATTGAAAAAAATATCTTCCAATGATGGAATTTGCCTATAACAGGTTTAAATATACGGCTATTGGTTTTTAGTTCGTGAATACTTATGTATGGGTATTAACCAAGGGTACCTATTGATGTCGGTCTTAAGGACATGGAGCTTGATGCATCGAGGGATTTCTTGCATGATATGTAGGAAATGCTGACCGAAGCTCGGGATTCTATCACGAGGAGTGCTCAAGATAGGGCACGTTTTTATGCTGATAGGGGATGCTCATCTCGGTCTTTTGAACCAGGAGCGTTGGTTTATTTTTAATGTTCCTAAAGATTCTCAAACTTTGTCAATAGAAAAATGCTCGAATTTATCTCCTAGATATTATGGTCCATTTTTGAGTTATACATCGGATTGGCACGGTTGTGTTTGAACTTAAAACTACCTCCACATGTTAGAGTTCATTCAGTCTTTCATATCAATAGGTTGAAAGGGAAACTGGGAGGTGACGATAACACAGTTACTCCTCAAGAACTCGTTGAAGTCGAAGAATTATCCTATGTTCCACATGAACCAGATAAGATACTTGAATTCAGGAAAAGAAAACTTTGTAGTTGACTAATCCTTGAGGTTAAAATTAGGTGGAAAGATAGGAAAATAGAGGATTCGACTTGGGAGTCGGTTAAGATTGTTCAGCGCAATTCTCCTTCTTTTCATTACAAGAGTGCAATGTTTTGAGAGAGGAGAAGTATGTTATATGTACATTATGTGTGCTATGTTATATACACATTATGTGTGCATATACTGGGAGGCTCACCCACATTAGGCTTGTGAGCATGGGAGCATGGGGACAAGCTCTAGTGGAGCATAGGTTAGGACTAACCTTAAGGGTTAAGGTTAGGGTTAGGCATCCAAAGGTCACACATGGGGAATGGAAAGTCAAGAGACACTTGAGGGCCCTCCTATATAATAGGGGCATGGGACACACTCAAGGGGGCTTGGGGGCTTGGAGGCTTATGCTATGGTCTCTTGTGTAGAGGTCCATATCTACTCATCTACCATTTCACACTATAGCTACATGCTATTGGATTGGAATTATACCTCTTGATGGTATGGGACATCAAGGTAGAGGTATGATGTATTTCATTTATGATTCATGTGTGCATCCCTTGGGCTCGGGGGTGGTTGGGTGGTTGAGTTTATGCCTGATTTATGCATGTTTATGCATAACAATTATCTAGAGAGATCTTAGGGTTTTAACAATGGTATCAGAGCAATCTCTATTTAATTATTGTTGATTTTTTGTAAATTTTAATCTTTACTAATAAAAATGTTATTTTATTGATTTGTGTTGATAAATTGCACGTGGATCGTCGATATGGCGATTGGAATGCATGTTACTACAATAAAATGAACGAATCAACGTTGCGGGGGAATTCCGTTAGTTTAATGCTATTTTTTTCTATTTTTATGGTTTAAATCAACCATTAACAAAATTTTTTACAAAAATTACACATATTTTATGGTGGATATTTTTGGTGAAATGGATTCCCTGAATTTCTAGAAATTTTAGAAATTTTTTCTAAATTTTTAGGAATTTTTTGAGCATTTATATTAAAAATGTATTTTTTATACATTTTTGCGGGTTTTTTCCGCGGGTGTGCGATCAAATTTCTGTCGATTTTCTGCTGAAATTCAATAGGAGAAAGCGTGTTGATACATGAAATGCTCTCCCTTGTGCATGGGACTCTCTCTAGCTCTCAAATCTGATTTTTTTTTTCTTTTCTCGGTGAGAAATTCTCTTTAAAATGATTTTTTAAACATTAATCATAATTGATGATTATGATTAAGTATTGTTTAATTAAAACCTTTAATCAAAGATTAAAGTTAATCTCTCTCATTAACAGAGAGGGGAGGAAAGAGAATGGAAGGAAGAAGAAGGAGAGGAAAGAGGGGAGAAGAAGGAGAGGAGGGAGTTTTCTTACTCCCTCCCTCTCTCACTCATCTACGCGTAGACGGGGGGGCTGCGCTGCAGCCACAGCCGGCGAAAAATCGGCCCCCCTTAAAAAATCAAATTCCTTTATAAGCTAATAAAAGCATTTTTTTTAATTTTTTTTATGCGTTTTTTATTATTTAAAAAAAACTTTTGATATTATTTCAAAAAAAGCTTGAAAAAAACCTGAAAAATAGTGAGAAATTACGGGAAAAATCTTTGAAAAATTTCTGAAAATTTCTTCTTGAAACTTTTTTGGCTTTTCATCTTCCGGAAAACCTTTGGCTTTCCGTTTTCTCGAAACCTTTTGGCTTTCCGAATTTCAGAAAATCTTTTGACCTTCCATATTCCGGAAACTTTTGACCTTTCACATTCCGATTTTTTTTGTCTTTTCATTTTTCCAAAACTGTGTTCTTTTCGTATTCCGGGAAAACCATTGGAATTTGAAAATTTTTTGACCGTTCTTATTCTAATGCGTCCGGGTCGATTAAAAATTTTAAAAAATTCTTAAAAATTAGTGGAAAATTAGACAAAGATTATTTTAAATTTTGAGAAAATGTGGGGTTGGTGTTTGGCATGTGGTGTGTCCATTCGGGTGCCCGTACCCATTCAAATTCCTTTGAAATATATTTTTTGACCCAAAAAAATAAAAAATTCATTAAAATTAAAAATTTTCATTGGATTTGAGAATTGTCGGGCGGAATTGGAAATTTCGTGAACTATGGGATTCTCGGGAGCATCGCTCTGGTCTATCAAAAAAAGGTGTGTGCCCACCTAGAGTGGAGATGAGTATCATCATCCACGCTCTTCTACCGTAGCACAACACTCTCATCAAGCATGTCAAGTGTGCACATATGCTCTACACTACACGAAGAATGCTACCCAAGCACTCACACAAAACATGGTAAAAGAATTAAAAAAAGCAATCTTGTTTTGCAAGCTTCAGAGCATGGAGTGCACCTGGTTTTGATAATGATGATGTGTGTGTGTGTGTGTGTGTGTGTGAGAGAGAGAGAGAGAGACAGAGAGAGAGAGAGAGTACCTGCTTGCATTTATGCACGAAGACATCTTGTGCATGAGGTAGTTGGGGATTCTCAAGTATATACAAGCTTGCAAAATGTACCCAGTGGATACTGCACGATGCACTGGCCATAGACCCCACTGCAAGGAAGGGGAAACCACCAAGCCCTTGCATCTTGGAGGGGCTTAGCCGAAGTGGGTAAGGTCAAGTTTTGGCACTGCCCTTCCAAAGACCTCCGAAGACATTTTAGGAAGCATATAAATAACATAATTTCAACAGATTTTTTAAAAAAAAGCACAGGCAAGACAAATTGAGGTTTCTAAAATACAGTGAGGGTATGCCCAAAAAAAACACGCAACAACTGCAATGAGAGAAAAGTATTGAGAAATCACGACGTTGGTGGGGGGGGGGGAGAGAGAGAGAGAGAGAGAGAGAGAGAGAGAGAGAGAGAGAGAGAGGTATGTGCACGCACAGGTGCGAGAGTGTGTGTGTTTTTTCGAAGGGAGCAACGACTAACTTGGGATGTGAAGGGAGTTGACGGGTGGGTGGCAGATAGTGATGAGTACCAGAGCCTGTAGAACTTTCCACCAGATGTTAGAGAGACCCAACAACAGAGAGTTGAGTAGGACAGCCATGCCCGTGTTGTGCCCTCCCCCCCCTCATGAGGACCAACTCCAAACAGGCGTGAAGGCTCACTGATTCGCCCCCACCTAAATGTGTGTGGAATGCTAAAGGTTGTTGCTACTATATATGGCATGCTTTCCTCTCACCTAGGTCTCACCTATATATAAGTGACTTATCATCAATACAATTCATTCTTTCGGGAGCGTACATGATGTCTCTATAGTCTTCTTGTCTCCTTCTCAACATGGTATCAGAGCATGGTGATGATAACAGGGATAGCTAAAAAAAACAGTTTTCATTGTGTAGAGCATGTTGTGTACTTTTATCCTGTTCAAACGGTTTGTTAATCCGAGTTCTTTGTCAAAAGTTACGCCCGTTCAGGTAAACAGTACTCTGTTAATCCTGTTCAGGTAAACAGTACTCTGTTAATCCTTGCAACAGCTTCTTCACACAGGACAGTAGCTTCATCGCCTGTTTTGGTTCGGTTTTCATTACGTCTTTGTTATTTTTAGCAGATTTGCTTTTTCACGATTTCTATTTTGGGCCTTCCAATCGTGGTCGCCTTCCCTCCCGTCACGTTCCGTATGTTCTCCTACTTCATCGTTCTACTCGTCTGTTCTGGGCTCTCATATTCAACTGCAGGATCTCATATTCAACTGCGGTTTCATATTCATCATTGTGCTCGTCTGACAATCCTGCAGTCTCATATTCAACCGCAGTATCATATTCAACGTCTTCATATTTCACCGTTGTGCTCGTCTGACAGTCCTGCGGTCTCATATTCAACTGCGGTGATGAACTTTCTCATATTATCCTTGGTACTTCCACTTGTCCATTGCAACCTACTGAGATGAGGCGCAGAATAATGCTCATGTGATTACCCGTTCCCTTTTTTGAGCAATGGAAAAGTGATGATGATGCTTGGATTCGTCTCGTGACAAAGCTGCTCGTCGATATATTCTATTTGCTCTTCTCGATTCAATCATGTTGGATGTATTTCATCTTTCTTCTTCACATGCTATATGGGATTATCTTCTTACTACATTCGAGAAGAAGTCTATTACCGAAATATTACATCTTCGCACTCTCTTGAAGGCCGAATATAAAGTGGGCACATCCATGACATCTCATATTGCGTCTTTCAAAAGGATCGTCCAATCAGCTTGTTGCGGCTCGAGATCCCATTCCACGGAAACAGTTGGTATCCTATCTTCTTGAAACTATGAAAAATCCGCTTTATGATAACCTTGTTACCATCTTGTCTAACAAGGATGGCATTGATTTTGATCATACGTGTATTTCCGTCATTGAGTATGCTCAACGTCATTCGAGCATATGCAGTGCAATGTACTTCAACTTCAAAGCAACCCAATCTGCATGAAATCAATTCTATTCAATGTGATGTTTCTCCTGATACCATACTTCATGTTCTCGTGATGGATCCTCCTTTATTATTGATTATGGTGCCACTGGTAATATGACTTATCAGTTACAATGGTTTCATAATTATCATTCTCTTCCATATAAAAAGCTTGTTTATCTTGCTGATGACACTACTTGTGAAGTCTTGGGTGTTGGAGATTTATATATTGGTACAGTTACTTCCACAAGAATTTTACGAGGTGTATTCTATGTTCCAGAACTTCAACGCAATCTACTTTCTGTTGCACGACTTGTTGATCTTGGACTATTTGTTGGCTTTTATGACACCACCTGTCGTATTGAAAAGAACGGACAATCTATTGCACTTGCTCCTCGACATGGTAATCTTTTTGAGCTTTCACTCAACGATGATATTGTCAATTTGGTTACATCCTCTGGACACCTTATTGTGGCATCATCGATTTGTTCATTCTTACTTTGGAAAGCTACTTGACCTTTCTCGTCGTGGTCTTGTTGAAGGAATGGAGCTTACATCCCGTCATCATATGGGCATTTGTGAGTATTGTGCCCTCGGTAAGCATCATCGCAAACCTTTTCCTCCTTCTACTTCAACTCATTCCAAGGATCTATTGGATCTCATCCACACAGACATATGTGGTCCTTTTCCTTTGTCAAAATATCAGTATCGTTATTTTTTAACCTTGATTGATGACTTTTCCCGATATACCACTGTCTTCCTCTTGCGGCACAAAGATGAAGCTTTGTCCAAGTTTTAACAGTATCATAAGGCAGCAGAACTTCATACAGGTCATCGTATCAAAGTGCTTCGTAGTAGTGATAATGGTGGGGAGTATGTTTCTCATCTCTTTGATGACTATTGTGTTGCTCATGGCATTCAACATACTTACACTAACATACTTACACTATTCTATATTCTCCACAATAAAACGGTGTTGCAGAGCGCAAGAATCGCACTATTCTTAATGCTATTCGTCGATGTATGCTCATTCATTCTGGTTTATCTCGAAGCTTTTGGCCCGATGTGGTTTTAACAGTTGTGTTCGTCCAAAATCATATTGCAACAAGTGCTCCGGCTGGCAAGATACCCTTTACAATTTGGATGGGTAAGAAACCTTCAGTTTCATATTTTTGTACCTTTGGTTGCATTGCTTATATTCATGTTCCAAAGGAGACACATCACAAGCTAGACTCTCCTGGCATTATTTTCATTGGCTATTCTGAGAATTCCAAAGGCTACAAATTTTATGATCCTACATCCCAAAAAGTCATCTCCTCAATCGTGATGCGGTTTTTTTTTATGATGAGCAAACAATGGGTGGATCGTGATCCAATGATGATGCCGATGACACTCAATCTTTACTTCATGCTTTCCCATTCCTGTTTGCTCGTGATATTTTCTCTAAAGGTATGGATATATCTTCTTCTCTAGCAATTCCATCTGCAGAATCTTGGATTCGTTTCCACACACAAATGCTTTTGATAATCATGTCAACATCTACATTGATCTTCCCATTGACTTTGAGCATGATGTAAACCATGTTTATGAGGATGTTTCTTTCGATCTATTTGATTGTGCTTTGGCTACTTCTTCTAATGATCCCACCTCTCATGAGGAGGCTATATCTTCTCCGCACAAAGCTCAATGGCAAGAGGCTATGCAAGCTGAATACGATTCACTTATTTCCAAAGGTACATGGGTTATTACTAAACTTCCTATTAGTCATACTCCAATAAAATGCGAGTGGGTCTATAAAACAAAGACAAAAGCAGATGGTTCTTTTGACAAGTTTAAAGCTCGCTTGGTTGCCAAAGGGTACTCTCACAAATTACAGGCATTGATTACCATGACACTTTTGCACCTGTTGTGCGTACTACAAGTATTCGTGTTCTTTTAGATTTTGCCACTCAGCATGATCTTGAGATTCATCAAATGGATGTCAAGAATGCATTTCTTAATGGTGATCTCAAGGAAGAGATTTACATGGAGCAACCTAAAGGCTTTCAAATTCCTGGTCAAGAGGATTCGTATGAAGGTACTTATTTTGTGATACTTGCTCTCTATGTGGATGATACTATTCTCATCTCCAACCAAGTTTGGTTCTTACAACATATAAAGAAGCTCTTATCATCCACCTTTGACATGGTTGATCTTGGTGAGATTCATTCATGTCTTGGTATTGAAGTTTTACGCTATCGTGAGAGCGACAAAGGAGGTCTTCTTCGTCAACTATTGGACTTCAACAAAACGTGTATTGAAGTATTTGAAAGGCAAGGATTTTGGTCTTTTATATCATCGCCAACAATTATCCAATGGTTCTTCTTCTTCTCTCTCTTTGGTGGGATATACAGATGCCGATTGGGCAAGTTGTCATCTTTCAATGCGCTCAACAAGTGGCAATTGTTTCTTCATCAATGGTTGTTTGGTTTCATGGGCAAGTAAGAAGCAGCGTTGTGTTTCTATTTCCACAATAGAATCGGAGTATGTGGCTGCATCTCTCGCAGCTCGTAAATTGGTATGGCTTTGTCAATTGCTTTTTTCTGATATTGGACATCCACCTTTGTCATGGACTCCTTTGCGTTGCGACAATCAAAGTGCTATTAGCTTGGTCAAAGACTATGTTCAATGCCACAAGTCCAAGCATATTGTTGTTCATTATCATTATATTCGTTATGAGGTTCAGAAAGGCACTATCATGATTGATCATTGTCCAACTGATCAAATGATTGCAGACATCCTCACTAAAGGGTTAAGTGAGGCACGCTTTACATTACTACGATCAGTGCTTGGAGTTGTTGTAGTCTCCTTCTTCAGCAACTAGGATCTTTGCCTTGTACATAGCCTTGTTATAGGAAGTATCGTATCATGTTAGGTATCTTTCACATCACATCACATTAGATTATTTTCTGGATCTTTGGATCATTGTAACAATGTATATAGAGCACTAGCACTACACACAGCCATTGAATCTTTGGATCATTGTAACGATGTATATAGAGCACTAGCACTACACACACAGCCTTTGAACAATAATTCCTCTTTGAACAACTTTGTAACATTTGTATATAGGGGCACAGGTTTTTCCCTTCTACTCCCAAAGGGTTTTTTCACCTATTGCTGAGACCTTTGTTTGAGTGGGGGTGTTGCTACTATATATGGCATGCTTTCCTCTCACCTAGGTCTCACCTATATATAAGTGACTTATCATCAATACAATTCATTCTTTCGGGAGCGTACATGATGTCTCTATAGTCTTCTTGTCTCCTTCTCAACAAAGGTGTCTACCTGCCAGTTGCCTTACCCATCAAACACATAGAAGTCTGTTATCTACCCACTCAGAAAGCTTGGCCCTGATCCTCCTGATGTGTAATGGAACTTTTCACTAGCATGTCAAGTGTGCACATAGAGGAAGAGGATCTAGCTAATGTTGTGTGGTGGCACATCGTGACAAGAAAGTGGAGAGCAAGAAGAGGAGCATCGCTCTGGTCTATCAAAAAAAGGTGTATGCCCACCTAGAGTGGAGAGCACGACATGGCAGCATCATCATGCGTGGAAGCATGGAATAGTAAGGGACTATAAAGGAGGTCACCCAAACTACAAGAAATGATGTGTAAATATTTACAACATGCTGGATGATGGCCGCCAATCGGCATGACCTACAACACGCCTGACAAGGTTGTAGCCTCTTGAGCCATCCACTTCATGCAGGAGCGACTAGAGGGACCTTTGCCACGACATCCACACGGGCCACCTTAGCGATGCCATCACGGGGTGTGCAGTTGCAAATCTCTTGTGAGGCGCCGAGAGCCAGGCTTATGTGGATGCTCTCAACCCCACTACTCCGCCTCCCGCGCCATTTGCATCACCTTCATGCACCCATGGCCTCGCCAACCACATCAATGCTCCCACATCTCCCCATGCACCATGCGCGCCTCTGCCGTAGCCATCCAGGCTCTTCTACCGTAGCACAACACTCTCCACAAGGGTGGCGATGATGCACCCCTGCTGCTCATTGGCAACTGCCGATTCAGTTTGCTGCCGGTGCCTTCTACAACGTCGTCCGCAGCGATTAAATCTACTTCTCCCTTGACGCCTAGCTACTGAATAAATCTTAGGGGAAAATTCCTTATACCCATAGTACTTCCGCGACGGCTCGATCCAAACCCAGGGTCCACAAACGTCGCGCTCGAACTGCATGCACCTCCGCAACACGATGGAACGTATATGTAAAAGAGAAAGTCAAGTCTTGTTCCCTCGTGTTGCATTCGTTCCTCAGCTTGGTTGCAACGTATGTTCAGTGCTTCCTTGGCCTGCTGTTCGTGTTGTTTTGTTTATACTGGTTGCTGCAGCGTGGTCGTGTGGCTTTTTACCTTAGCGTTGTCGTGGCGTTTTATCGTTTTTTTACCAATGTCCGTTTATCGGCTTTTTTTTAAGAATTTCCATTTTTATGAGACCCCACTCCACCACGTGGCTTAACAAACCTTGCTTGCTTTTGTGTAGGCTATCCAAGGTTTTAAAAAAAGCCCCCGCGCCTAGCCCACTAGGCCCTTTTTTTTTTACAATTGTTGTTTAGGATTTTATTTGAAGGGAAAGTTTAGGATTTTTGTTGTAAGAAAATTTAAAATTTAAAAAAAGGAAAGTTTATTGGAAGGAAAGTTAAGTTGAGGATTTTTGTTTAGGACTTTTGCTGTAAGAAAATTAATTTTTTTTTTAAAGGCCTAGTGAGTAAGCCACGCGCGCGACGCCTGCCTACCACAGGGCCTTTTTTTTAACTTTTTAAGGATTTTATTGAAAGGAAAGTTAAGGATTTTTGTTGTAAGAAAATTTAAAAAAATTAAAAAAAGGTGAGTTTATTGAAAGGTAAGTTTAGGAAAAAGGAAAGTTTATTAAAAGGAAAGTTAAGTTTAGGATTTTTGTTTAGGAAATTTTAGGAGTTTGTTGTAAGAAAATTAAAAATTTTATTAAAAGGCCCTGTGGTGGCACAGCCTACCCATGGGGCCTTTTTAAATATTTTTTGTTTTCTATGGATTTTCTTATAGCAATAAAATTCTTTTAAAAAAATTTTAAAAAGGCCCCATGGGCAGGCTGTGTACGGGGCCTTTTTTAATTTTTGTTTAGGATTTTATTGTTGTAAGAAAAGCCTTCGTAAACAAAAATCTAAAAAAAGGCCCTCTGGCCTACCTACCCACAGGGCCTTTTTTTTTAAATGTTTGCTCCCGTAGATTGTACCTCTTGCTTAATAAGAGTTCATGGTAAGACTATGTAGGCCTACACGTAAGCTGATCTTAGTGAGAGCCACTAATTGGGGAGGACTAAGAACCTATGAAAAGTTGGCTGGCTCTGTAGCATTAGAAATAGTGGGAGCTGTAGATAGAAGGTGTCAACCTGCTAACGGTGATAAGGAGGATGGAAGAATCTCCAACTGCCCAGCTGATTCTGAATGTCCTGTTAATTCCAACTGGTCAGTTGATTCCAAATGACCTACTGATTCTGATTAGCTGATTCCGTTTAGTTGATTCCAGCTAATTATATCCAATTGATTCTGTCGTCCTGTTGATTCCGAACAACTGATTTCGACATGCTGATTCCGAACTACTGATTCTGACATGCTAATTCCTACTGATTCCGACATGCTGATTCCAACATGTGATACTTGGCCTTTGTATTCTTACATGTCATTATGGACTCGATAACATTTCTTAGACTGGACAATTTCAAGGCAAAGGATTTTCATCAAGGATTATCTTCAAGTCTTCAAAGCTAATTTCGACTGCCTGGCTGAATCCAACAGCCCACTGAAATCTGACTGCCCGGCTGATCAACCGATTCCAAATGTCTTGCGAATTCTGTCCAGCTGATTTTGTCCAACTGATTCCAAACTGCTAACTCCAACATGTTGATTCCGACCAGTTATTCTAACATGCTAATTCCAACCACAATATGTTGGAAGGTGACCTGCAGCACACCTTTGGTGATTATTCTCTATTGAGGAACCTGATTTTCCTCCTTCTTCTCGGCTACAATCAATTAACTTGCTCTATCCCAGTCTCCTTTGGTATCTCAACTCCTAGTTTGAGCATCATTCAACTCTCCCAACAACAACCTTACATGAGCCATCCCAAGCACTTTTAAGCTACTTCCTGCTCTCTCCAATCTGATGATGTAGCGACAAAATTTTTCTTCCTCACTATGTTTTTAACATTATTTTCATTGATCTCGTGAAAAGTGTGGATCTATCTTACTTGTAACTATATTTATTCCACGTACTTTCTAGCGTATTTGAACCTCTCTTGCAATACGCTAACTGGCTCCATTCTTGAAGCCCTAGGGGAGTTTTCTATGCTACGAGACCTTAATCTCTCAATAAACCAACTATCAAGGCTCATTCCATCCAGCCTTTCCAAGCTCTTTGTGTTAGAATCCCTTCACTTGTCCTACAATAGGTTACACAGATCAATCCCCATGAACTTCACAGAACTCACAAACGTGGCGATTTTCAATGTTTCCTTCAATGAAGAACTGAGCAGGAAAATACCAGGAGGACCGCAATGCATTAGGAACTCAATGGAGTCTTTTTGGGCCCTTTAATTTGCCATGAGGTTATAGAAACGTTTAACTTTTTGACAAATAGGAGCCCGCCATGTAAGCAAAAACCATTGGTGATTAAGAGAGGTGTAAGAGTGGTCAAAGGGTGCACTTTTCCCCCCCAAAGGGGGGGGGGGGGGGGGGGGGGGGGGGCAATTTTACAATTTTCGGACCTCCATAACTTCTACATACAAGCTCCGATTTGAGCGGAGATTACAGATCCGTGATCTACGCATCAAGAGCTTTCCATAGATATGTTACATGATATGGTTTTATCCGCTAGATTTTAAATTCCATTTTCCCTCCAAAATTCAAATTCGAATAAAGTAGCCGTTTTGAAGCTTCAAATTGGAAAACGTTTCTTCTTAAGAGAAAGGTTTGACTCCCTTAAACTGCCAAATAAAAGGGCCCAAGAAGACTCCATTGAGGTCCTAATGTGGTGATCGCCGAAAGCTTTGCAAAATACCCAATTCTTCAAGTCTGCTGCTCCAACCATAGAATGGATGCTACCCCTCCATTAAGTGAGGAAGGCGTCAATAAAGGATGATCATTCCTTCTAAGGTGGATTGATTAATGGGCCTCTATTCATGGAATGTGTTCAGGGTTAAATCTAGGATTTAGAGGGATTGTTTGGATTCTTATCTTAGTAGATTTTGTATAGAGGCTTAACCCATATATCTATTGGTGTAGAGGGTTTGATCTAGGGTTTGGAGGGACTATTTGGGCTCTTATCCTAGTTAGTTTATGTAGAGGCTTAACCCATATATCTACTAGTGTAGTACTAAAAGAATGTTATTATCACTCTCATGTAAATCATAGAGTTTGATCATCATACTCCATATATCATCATAGGAACTGTTTGGACTCTTATCCTAGTAGGTTTTGTATAGAGGCTTAACCCATATATCTACTGGTGTAGTACTAAAAGAATGGTGTTATCACTCTCATGTAAATCATAGAGTATGATCATCATATATACTCTACTATGGTATATTATAATGCAGTTTTATTATACTCTACTATGGTATATTATAATGCAGTTTTATTATTACTCTTGGAGAGCACATGTAGGCTATACTAATCTTCATGTTATTTAGGTGGACTATGCATTCCTCTCCACATTATGTTTTTTTAATCCACTAGAGTTGATGCATTTTTGGAAAGTTTCCACTTGCGATGTTATTAATAAAGTTTGAAAAGTGTCGTATATGCTTTGTTGTGTTATCTTTTGTTGTCATATGTTTCAATCTGGATACACATGTCTTGGTGTTGGTTCGGACTCCGAACTGTGCACACCTATGGTGTTCTCATTGCTAGCCTTAGCCTACTTGTGTGCATGTTCCTTGAAATGTGTCGCTCGATTCTTTCCTCGCTCGAAAATTTTTGCTCAGAGAACAGGATGACTCAGGGAGAAGCAAGGATGCAGAGCAGGATAGGCACATGTAAATCATCCTCTCTCTCTCTCTCTCTCTCTCTCTCTCTCTCTCTCTCTCTCTCTCTCTCTCTCTCTCTCTCTAGAAAATCATCTCACCCTGGTAGAGCCTTGTGTGAGAACGAATTGCATGAAGGTTCTTCACCAAACATAATCTAAAAAATATCTTGTTGTGCAGAGATTTGGTAGAAGGAGAATTTATCTCCTCTCTCTCTCTCTCTCTCTCTCACACACACACACACACATAGCTTTGGCCATGACTCCTCTCGCTCTCCCCCCCACGCACATATAGTAGGGAACTGCATGCCATTGATGAATCTTGATTAACCAATCTTTTTTACAGTTAATATTATCACTAATGATAATAATTAATTAATATTTATTAACTATTCTTGATTAATATATTTAATCAATCACTAATTAAATTGATTATACTAATTTTTCATTCACAATCACTAATTTGACTAACTTGTGAGATTAATGTATTTAATCTATCACTATCTATTAATGCATTTCATTAAAGTGTCTTTAATCTATAGTCTATTACAATTCATTTAATCTAAAATTAGGCTTATATTAACATGCTTTCTTTCTTTTGATAAGTTTGTCATTTAAATAAGAAAGATATATTACATACCTGTACGTGGATTCGCTTTGACTCTTTTTCTCTTTGAATGGATTTGCTTTAGCTCTTTTGCTCTTCAAATAGATATCTTTGCTCTATCTTTGGCTCTAGATGAAACTAGAAGTAAACTCCTCCATAAAAATGAAAACTGCCTCTTTCAATCCAGAGCCATTCACAACAACATGAAGATTTAGATAGTGGACTATAACCTTGGTCACCCACGGCCAAAATCCTTGGGCATCCAGTTAACCAAACCCTTGGATACCATCATGGTTTGAACAAAGATATGGATAGCTATTAAATTTGTCCAAATCCCTTCCTCATATATGCCCATTATAATGTTTGGCCTAAATCATTCTCCCTAGGCCATAACATTTCTCACCCACTTAGCCGGATCCTTACGTATCCACTTAACCTAGACTATAACCTTTCTCACCCACTTAGCCGGATCCTTACGTATCCACTTAACCTAGACTATAACCTTTCTCACCTACTTAGTCAGATCCTTAGGTATCCACTTAACCAAACCCTTGGATAATATTCTAACTTGACATAGGAGTTGGACAAAGATATGGACATTCGTTCAATTTGTCTAAATCCCACCAACATACATTTGGCCAACTGTCCAAATCTACATCAAATAGAAATCCATAATGATCAGCATATGTGACCTAGCCCTTTTGGGGAATTGCCTAATGCTAACCTCAATTGGGGACTTGTCTAATGCTCATCTCACTAGATTTGGCCAACTATTCACTATAGATTTGGAAAATTGTCCAAATCTAACTATAATTCGTAGCTCAATTTTATTGGGGACTTCCTTAATGTTTCTCCCATAGTAACTCACCCCTATTGGAGACTTAGGGTAACCTTTACTGGGGATTTTTCTAATTATAATATCACCAAGTTTAGCCAACCATTCAATATAGATTTGGACCATTGTCCAAATCTAGCTATAATCCATGGTTCAATCATATTAGGGACTTCAGAGTTGCCGAAGGCTAACCCTTATTAGGGATTTGTTTAATGCTCATATTACTAGGTTTGGCTAACCATTCAATATAGAGTTGGATAATTATCTAAATCTAACTACAATTTATAGCTTGTTGCTATTGGGGACTTCCATAATTCTCCTCTAACTAGATCTCAACTCTATTATAGACCTTGCCTAAGGCCAACCCTTAATACAGATATGTCTAATGCTCTTCTCGTTGGATTTAGCCAACCATTCATTGATATAGATTTGAAAAAATCTATATACATACATACATTCAATATAGATTTGGATAGTTTTCCAAATCTATATACAATTCATAGCTCACTCATATTAGTAGCATTAGCTCACTCATATTAGTAGCTAATGCTCTTCTCACAAGATTTGACTAACCATTCAATATAAAGATTTAAAAATTTATTCAAATCTATCTATAGTTCATAGCTCACTCCTGATGGGGATTTGCCTAATGCGAACCCTAACCATGGACATGATTGATGCTCCTATCACCAGATTTGGCCAACCGCTCAATGTAGGTTTGGAAAATTGTCCAAATCTATATTTAATTCATAGTTCACTCCTATTAGGGACTTGCCTACCTAATGCTCTTCTCACCACATTTGGCTAACCAAATTAAATGTAGATTTGGCCAACCATTAAGACCTTGCCTAAGGCCAAACCTTAATATGGATTTGTCTAATGCTCTTCTCATTGGATTTAGCCAATCATTCATTGATATAACCAATTAAATGTAGATTTGGCCAACCATTAAGACCTTGCCAACCCTTAGTATGGATTTGTCTAATGCTCTTCTCATTGGATTTAGCCAATCATTCATTGATATACATTTGGAAAAATCTATATACATACATACATCACTCATGTTGCGGATTTTCCTAATGCTTCTACTAGAACCATTCAGTATAAATTTGGATAGTTGTCCAAATTTATATACAATGCATAGCTCACTCATATTAGTAACTAATGCTCTTCTTACAAGATTTGGCTAACCATGCAATATTTAGATTTGGACAATTGTCCAAATCTATCTATAGTTCATATCTCACTTAATGGGGATTGGCCTAATGTTAACCCTAACCATGGACATAACTAATGGGGATTGGCCTAATGTTAACCCTAACCATGGACATAACTTATGGTCCTCTCACTAGATTTGGCCAATCGCTCAATGTAGATTTGGAAAATTATCCAAATATTTAGCCAACCATTAAATATAGATTTTGATAACTGCTTAATCTACCTACAATCCATAACTCAACCGTATCGGGGACTTGCATATTGCTCCTATCACTACATATAGATTTAGACATCCAAATCTATCTAAATATTTAGCCAACCATTAAATATAGATTTTGATAACTGCTTAATCTACCTACAATCCATAACTCAACCGTATTGGGGACTTGCATATTGCTCCTATCACTACATATAGATTTAGACATCCAAATCTATCTATAATTTATAGCTCACTCCAATTGGGGACTTGAATTATGCTTATCTCACTAGATTTGGCCAACCGTATTTAATACAGATTTGGATAATTTATCTATAGTTTATAGTTCACTCCTATTGGGGACTTTACTAATGCTCCCATTAGGGGAAGGTTGAGGTCTATAGGGGCCCTTTAAGCTGCCATGTGATGATTTTAATGACTTTTTGTTAAAATGTTAAGTTTCTTTGACTTTATACCTTCTTATTCTTCAAATGGCTAGAAGTTTGAATCTCAAAGTTTCCTGCCAAAATTGAATTTAAAATTGAGTGGGCAAAACCATATCATGTGACATATCTATGGAAAGAGCTCAGCCAATAGATTTTGGATCTCTAATCTTCGATAAATTTTGAGCTCATATGTAGAAGTTATGGATGTTCAAAATTTCAAAAACTTTCCCCCCCACTTTTTGGGAATGAAAAGTACAAAAAGGCATCTTTTTGACCACCTTTAATCACCCAACATTTTTGTATGCATGGCATCACATGATTGGCCCTTTTCCTTAATGACCTTTTAATCACATGGCATCTTAAAGGGCCCCTATAGACCTCAACCTTCCCCTAATTCTCTAACTATACCCTTATGGTAACCATTACCACGGACTTTCCTAATGCTCCTCTCAGTATATTTGGCCAACAATTCAATATAGATTTGGAGAATTGTCTAAATCTATATGCAATTCATACCTCACTCCTATTAGAGACTTGCCTAATGCTCTTCTCAATACTTTTGGCCAACCATTAAATGTAGATTTGGATAATTATCCAAATCCGTCACCCCTATTGGGGACTTGCCTAATGCTATTTAGCCAACCATTCAATATAAATTTTGGATAATCCAAAACTATCTATAATTCGTAGCTCACTCCTATATTGGGGACCTACCTAATGCTCCTATCACTATACCTCACGTCCCTATTGGGGGCTTGCCTAATACTAACCCTTATTAGGGGCTTGCCTAATACTGACTCTTACTAGGGATTTACCTAAAGCTTCTCTCGCTATTTTCAATTCATAGCTCACCCCAATTGGGGAGGATAATTGTCCAAATCTAACTGCAATAGACCTCACCCCTATTGGAGACTTTTCCTAAGGCTAACCCTTATTGTTGGGGATTTGTCTAATGCTCCTCTCACAGGATTTGACCACCCATTCAATATAGATTTGGACAATTATCCAAATCTATATATATAATTCATAGCTCACTCTTACTCGCGACTAACGCAATGCTGCTCTCACTATATTTGACAAACTTTTCAACGTAGATTTAGAGAATTCTCCAAATCTAAACAATTTATATCTCACTCCTATTAAGTACTTACTTAATGCTCTTCTCAATAGACTTGGCCAACTATTCATTATAGATTTAGACAATTGTCTAAATATATTTATAATTCATAGCTTACTCCTATCGGAGACTTGCCTAATGCTCCTTTAACTAGACCTCATCCCCATTAAAGAATTTCCAAATACTAACCCTAGACTAATGCTCCACTCTCACTATATTTCACTAACCACTCCATGTAGATTTGGAAAATTATTAGCTCACTCCTATTAGGGACTTGCCTAATGCTCTTCTTAATAGTTTTGGGGGCCAACCATTATATGTAGATTTGGACAATTGTCCAAATCTACCTACAATACATACCTAACTCCCTTTGGGGATTCACCTAATGCTCCTATCACTATATTTGTCCAACCATTAAACAAAAATTTGGACAATCCAAATCTATCTACAATTCATAGCTCACTTGTAAGATTCCTCCCCCAAACCCCCTTTTGATGTCTAGTATCTTCTTCTATAATCAATCCCTCTTCAGAAATATAAAGACCTTGTTTCTAACTATTTTAGCCTAGAGAGAGAAAATATTCTAGAGAGAGAATATTCAGATTTTGAATATTTTTGGATAGAAAAATATCTCTTATAATTCAGATGAGTTCCCCTGAAACAGAAATTCAAAAAGAATTTTCCAATGTGCAATTGGAATTAATTGGAAATAGGTATAAAGAACCTTAGTCTAAGGGTCTAGATTTTCAGAAATCTTTAGACTATGGTCCAATTAAGGTTCCTATGGGCCAATAGCATCAATCCATGTGTAGGGAGTAGATAAATCCAATTTGTAAAAAAGAAGATACCCCAAAATGAGTAAATGCTCACATAAGGTGAAGAGTTGAAAATGTACGAGGTTTATTAGTAAAAAACTATGAGCAATATTAAAAATATGAGATATTTTGGGAATAATGATTTTATTATGACACATATGTAAGGAAGGGGAGTCCCTTAAATGCTCACATAAGATGAAGAGTTGAAAATGTACAAGGTTTATTAGTAAAAAACTATGAGCAATATTAAAATGATTCCATTATGACACATATGTAAGGAAGGGGAGTTCTTTAAAGGATGTGCATATTTCACATAAGATGAAGAGTTGAAAATGTACAAGGTTTATTAGTAAAAAACTATGAGCAATATTAAAATGATTCCATTATGACACATATGTAAGGAAAGAGAGTTCTTTAAAGGAGGTGCATATTTCACATGCTTGAATGAGTTTTAAACTCATAAAAATTGAGATATTTCATCTCTCCTCTCTCCTCATTTAAGTCTAGTTCCAAAAAGTTAGCTTAACTGACCTAAAAATGGTCAAATATTGACCAAACTGATTTAGAAAATTCTAGAATCAGTTTGTTTGGTTAGGAGCTCAATTTTTCCTATAAATAGAAGCCTCCCCCTTGTTGAAAGATATATAGTGTTTATGCATCGTTACTCTACTCCACCTAAGCCAAGAACTGTGAATTCATTTAATAATTCACTAGTTTTTGGAGCTTCCCTCTTTCTTCAATCCCCATTAGTGGCTCCATCAACATACTTAACCAATTGATTGGTTGGGGGCCTCTACCGTGAACAAAGAATCAAGCAACTTGTAAGGTAATTAGTGAATATTGCTCTTTTCTATAATTTCTCAATGTTTCTCTCTTCTCAACCCCTCTCAAGCTTGAGAAGCTTAATTGGTATGTTTTTTTTAAATGCTATTGAAGTTAATTGGTGAATAGTAGTGAAGAGTTACATAATTTAATAAATGTTATTGAAGTTAATTTTCATTTATGTTTAAATTCTAATGGTTTTTATGTAAATTCTCTCTCTCACTCAAGAAATGGTCATACTCATGACCCATTCTCAATCCAAATCAAGCTTTTCATAAAGCTTTTCCTTAACCCAAGATTGAACTATGCTTGAGGCCAAATTAATGCCTTTTTTCTATGCTTTTAGTTTATGTATATTAATGATTCAATCCATTATGGATTAATAATCCAATTAGAGATTATTTTAATTATTTTCTTAATGATAAGCATTATCCCTTAGAAAAATTGAGATTTATCAGTCATAGCAGCGGAGCTATGGCAAAATTTTTATAAAAATTATGCATAAAATAATCTCATTCAAAGCATAAAAAGAGGACTTCCTACCATATTCTAGGAATTATCATCCTAGATTAATTGAAAGAATTTCATTACAATCATGGAGAAATTGAATTTTAATATCATGTATAAAGGATAAGTTTTTCTATCAAAAGTGTTATTTTTACCATTTTTATTTCATGCATAGAAGTATGCATAATGGATAAATTTTTATATCAAAAGTGTTATTTTTACCATTTTTATTTCATGCATAAGAGTATGCATAATGATAAATTTTTATATCAAAAGTGTTACTTTTATCATTTTTATTTTCATGCATAGGAATATGCATAATGATAAATTTTTATATCAAAAGTGTTACTTTTATCATTTCTATTTTCATGCATAAGAGTGTGCATAATGATAAATTTTTATATCAAAAGTGTTACTTTTATCATTTCTATTTTCATGCATAGGAATATGCATAATGATAAATTTTTATATCAAAAGTGTTACTTTTATCATTTTTATTTTCATGCATAGGAATATGCATAATGATAAATTTTTATATCAAAAGTGTTACTTTTATCATTTCTATTTTCATGCATAAGAGTATGCATAATGATAAATTTTTATATCAAAAGTGTTACTTTTATCATTTTTAATTTTCATGCATAAAAGTATGCATAAGAGTTGATTATTTTATTATAAAAGTGTGACTTATATCATAATTGAATTTCATGCATAGAGGTATGCATAAAAGTTGATTATTTTATTGTAAGAGTGTTACTTTTATCATATTGGATTTCATGCATATAGGTATGCATAAAAGATATTCTTTTTATACTAAAAGTGTGATTTTTCTCATAAATGGATTTTATGCTTAACTTAGATGCATAAGAGAAATTCTTTTATTCTAAAAGTGTAATTTCCTACCAAACTGAATTTATGCATAAGAAGATGCATAAAAGATTGATTTTAATTTCGAAAGTGTTAGTCTCCTTAAATGGAATTTATGTATAAATAAATGTGTAGAGAAATCTTAAATCAAATATAAGAATTCTCTTTAAAAAAAAAAAGATATGAAATGTGATAAGATGTGATAAGAGGTGTATGAGATGTGATAAGATTTGATAAGATGCGTATGGAAAGTGATAGGATGTGATAAGATGTGTATGGGATGAGGTAAGAAGTGTATGTGATAGAATAGGATGTATATGGGTTGTGATAGGGCGAGAATGGATGTGATGTAAAAGATTAGATGTGAAGACATATGGGGTTACATGAATGGGAATGTGGAAATGGATGTATGTATGTGGATGTGTGGATGTGGAGATGGGAGTATGGATGTATGAATGTGAAAGTGGATGTATGAATGTGAAAATGGATGTATGCATGAAGATGTATATGCATAGATGTGAATGTGGATGTAGATGTGGATGTATAGATGTGAATGGGAATGTGGATGTGGATGTATGTATGTATGTGGATGTAGATGTGAATGTATAGATGTGAATGGGAATGTGGATGTGGATGTATATGAATGTGGATGTAGATGTGGATGTATAGATGTGAATGGGAATGTGGATGTGGATGTATGTATGTATGTGGATGTAGATGTGGATGTATAGATGTGAATGGGAATGTGGATGTGGATGTATGTATGTATGTGGATGTGGATGTATGTATGTATGTGGATGTGGATGTAGGAATGAGGACGTGATAATGGATGTATGCATGTAGATGTGGATATATGGATGTGAATATGAATGTGGATGTGGATGTGGATGTATGGATGTGGATATGGATGTGTATGTATGAATGTAGATAAGGGATGTGAATGTATAAATGAGGATGTGAAAATGGAGGTATGCATGTAGATGTGGATGTATGGATGTGAATATGGATGTGGATGTGGATGTATAAATGAGGATGTGAATGTGGATGTGAATGTGAATGTGGATGTGAATGTGGATGTATGGATGTGGATATGGATGTGTATGTATGAATGTGGATATGGGATGTGGATGTATAAATGAGGATGTGAAAATGGATGTATCCATGTAAATGTGGATGTATGAATGTGAATGTGAATTAATGTGTCGTCGATATGAGGAAATGGATGAGAATGAGTACACATAAATGAAATGTGGAATAAGTAATGTGGATTGTATGAGGGATAATGTGGAAAAATGAGAGTTAATATAGAAATTGTATTTGTAAACTGTTTGTAAATGCTGTTTGTAAATGGCTGTTTTATGTCAAGAATGCTGGGAAAGCATTTTGACCGTCGTGATTAAGGTCGTGGAGACCTATCTGATAAAGTTGCAACGGCTGACGGAGAGTCAATGGAGGACGTCTCGCGTAGCAAGGTCGGCCGAGGTCTTGACCAGCCTCGGTTCGATTAAAATGGTGAGCTTCCGGTACGGTGGATGAGGGACCAAGGAAGCGGCCTATGAGTGAAGCGCTAGGTCACCTGCGAAGGATCCTAGAGGGTGCTGACCATACGGTGCTCGGGCTCTGGGTCGCCCAGGATACCCACGCGTGCGTCGAGGAAGATATTGGAACAAGGAGTAAGAGTTGTTTTGTGAAACCGGGCATGGATCTGGTTGACTGACCTTGCTGGTCCTCAACGGAGGAGTCCATGGCTCTTTTATATGGATCTGTTGGTTGATCTTGCTGATCTTCAACGAGAGTCCATCTTGATAAGTGATTATATTGCCGAGTATTATGGGCTAGGAACTATGGAAACGGCCTCTGTGTGGACAGGTGGTGAGCGTTCTAGTTACCAATGATGCCATAGATACTCTGATGAAGGAATGATGGGAAATTATGAATCAACTGGATAAATTGGGAGATTGTGATCAGTGGTACTATGGTTTCATTAAAGGATTGTTTTAAAGTTAGTTGATGCTAAGAAAAAGGCAATTTCATACTGGGTGTGTAAGTGGTGTGGCTAGTTCTATGTTTGCATGAACTTCCGGCTAGGGGGCCTTGGAACTCTTTTCCTTGGTACCCGGGACAAAACCTAACCAAATTCCAAAATTGGATCCCATCACTACAGTGGTTGGGCGGTTGGCTAACCCATGGGATCGGATGGGGTTAGGCTGGACTGATGGATCCGTAAATCGAGATTTAATTTCTATTATTACGATAGATGAAGTAAATCCCGGATAGAAATTGTTCTATGGATAGGAATCAACGGCTGTGCCTCTTGATGGGGAAAAAAGCGTTGATCCCAATGATCCAAGTGCAAGTTTCTTCCTTGATTTGACCAAGTACCGTTAAAGGTGCAGTCAGATCAGTTGATCCGTAATGATCTTGACTACGTTAGAGTAAAGAGTTATCCTGGTGGAATCGCCCATGCTTTCCGGGTAAAGGAAGTTTTTCCAGTTTCGGTTTTGGACAAACCGACGGATTAGTCTCTTGTCTGGATATCCGTGGGCGAGGCCCCGAGTGTGAGACCCCTACCCGCGCATGATGTGCTACTTTCGCTGCCAGTATCCTGAATCCATTGCTCGGTGGGAACAGGGATCTCACAGTTGGTATCAGAGCGTTTGGTTAATAAAGATCAACTGAGAAGACAAATAGGTCAGAAATTTATCAAGAAACACAAAAAGGTTGTAATTGTGTGATATAATTCATACAATTTGATATTCAAATTGAAATTCGTAATTTGGTAATTGGGTCTTCAGATGGAAGTACCGCAATTATATAGAATCCCTGACTTGCTTGAGGCCTAGACATGATGGTATTTACCTTATAATTCCAAGGGCCATGACTATCCGTATATACCGAGAGTATAACTGCAGCTCTTTACTGACAGTATATACGAGTAAATCTAAGACTTGAAATTATAAGCATTAATGCTATCCAGATGATGAATTTGAATGTGGTTGATATGATTTTTAATTCTGTTTGGGAACTGATGAATTGATTGGGATTCTGATTGAAAAATGATGATTTTTGAAATTTAGTTGAAATATAATAACCTGAGCAAAACCGCAATGAGGATGAATGGGACGAGTCCCTGTAATGATAAATGATGATAATGATCTCAGCAAATCACTATGAGATTAGTGGATTGTGCTGTCAAAGTGCTACGGTTAACACTTGACTCGGTATATCAAGTTAAGGGATGACAAATTGAAAACTTGCTTGACTGAAATTCCCGTGGAGGAATGTTTAGAAAGAAAAATTTTCGATCTGATGGACCATTATCGTGTTAAAGATATGAATGATATGATCTGAAATGAATTTATTTAATGATGAGATCTATATAAGGGATATTTATCCCCGTATTCTGTTGGGTTGACCAGAATATAAGGAACCCTAGAATAAATTGGATCTTAAGAAAAAGAGTTGTCCTCTACTTGGCGAGATGAGGACATCTCGCACTTTTTTAAGTGGGGTAGAATGTAAGATTCCTCCCCAGCCTTCGAGGTATACAGGAGTAAGAATCTCCCTTTTTGATCTTATAATTAGTCCCTCTCTAAAATAAAAGAAAGATTCTGTTTAAAAAAAAAGGAAGACCCTTTTCCTAGAATACTTCTCAGGAGTCACGCTGTTTTAAGGATTCAGAACAATGAGTTCAGAAGTGAAAATCGGTGTTTTGGATACCAAGGTTTTGGTTTTCATTTGAGTACGGCCCAAAAGAAGTTCTTTATCTCTTGGGAAGTATAAGAACTTATCCCCCAGATATTGTGAGCCTTATATCTGAATTCAATGAAAGTAGGTGACTTAGCTTACAAGCTTCTTTTACCTCCTCATCTCAAAGTTCTTAATGTATTTCATAGAAATATGTGCCAAACCCAAATCAAGGAAAGACAATAAAACTTCAGTGACAAGATACCGTTGGCTTCTAGGTTACGCTAACTCCTTCCTTTATATAAGTCGTAACTTTTTACCTGTCGCTCACAGCAGTAATCTTACTTCCATCGATCTCCTCTCTTTCTTAATCTCCTTCATGGCTTGGCAACAAGAACTAGTTTTATCCATAATGATTCCTCACCTTCAAGACGCAAGTGAGTCTGTGAAGAAGGATTTTATAGAACAGTATGAGCGCTCACTTTTCCCTCACTTGGGAACTTCTGTAGCGCAGACCAAATGGCGGACCTATCAAGACATAACTAGGGTAACACCTTGGGGTCAGCAACATTTTCGTAATAATGTCCGCTTGGCCATGGTTATTGAAGCTTTGGGTTTGGGTCCCCGATACTACTGCGTCATGAGATCAAGGCATCTTGGGTTTTCTGAGCGAGTCTTCTTACTGGCGTGTTTTCTTCCTCATGAGAAGATATGCCTTTACCCCGTTTTTGGCTTGCCTCTCAGAGGCCCTTTTGTTAGATCACCTCATACCACTGAGATAGGTGCAGCAATAACCAACAGAATTATTCCCATAGACGAGTTACCTTATACATGCGCAGCTTGTGAGTGCTGCTTTTGTGATCATATGATGGACGGGCTTATGGAAGTGTAAAGAGTTCTTCTATCTTTACTGTATAAGTTCTGAGAATGAATAAAGTTTAAATCTTGTTCTTATCTTGAGTCTTGCACTCTTTGAGACTTTTTCTTGGTGGTTAATCCTGATTTAAATTTTTCTCTAAGTCTCATAATTCGTGCATCTTGCGAAATTATCCCAGTTTGCGAGATGAGGACATCTCGCGTTTTTTAAGTGGGGTAGAATGTAAGATTCCTCCCCCAAACCCCCTTTTGATGTCTAGTATCTTCTTCTATAATCAATCCCTCTTCAGAAATATAAAGACCTTGTTTCTAACTATTTTAGCCTAGAGAGAGAAAATATTCTAGAGAGAGAATATTCAGATTTTGAATATTTTTGGATAGAAAAATATCTCTTATAATTCAGATGAGTTCCCCTGAAACAGAAATTCAAAAAGAATTTTCCAATGTGCAATTGGAATTAATTGGAAATAGGTATAAAGAACCTTAGTCTAAGGGTCTAGATTTTCAGAAATCTTTAGACTATGGTCCAATTAAGGTTCCTATGGGCCAATAGCATCAATCCATGTGTAGGGAGTAGATAAATCCAATTTGTAAAAAAGAAGATACCCCAAAATGAGTAAATGCTCACATAAGGTGAAGAGTTGAAAATGTACGAGGTTTATTAGTAAAAAACTATGAGCAATATTAAAAATATGAGATATTTTGGGAATAATGATTTTATTATGACACATATGTAAGGAAGGGGAGTCCCTTAAATGCTCACATAAGATGAAGAGTTGAAAATGTACAAGGTTTATTAGTAAAAAACTATGAGCAATATTAAAATGATTCCATTATGACACATATGTAAGGAAGGGGAGTTCTTTAAAGGATGTGCATATTTCACATAAGATGAAGAGTTGAAAATGTACAAGGTTTATTAGTAAAAAACTATGAGCAATATTAAAATGATTCCATTATGACACATATGTAAGGAAAGAGAGTTCTTTAAAGGAGGTGCATATTTCACATGCTTGAATGAGTTTTAAACTCATAAAAATTGAGATATTTCATCTCTCCTCTCTCCTCATTTAAGTCTAGTTCCAAAAAGTTAGCTTAACTGACCTAAAAATGGTCAAATATTGACCAAACTGATTTAGAAAATTCTAGAATCAGTTTGTTTGGTTAGGAGCTCAATTTTTCCTATAAATAGAAGCCTCCCCCTTGTTGAAAGATATATAGTGTTTATGCATCGTTACTCTACTCCACCTAAGCCAAGAACTGTGAATTCATTTAATAATTCACTAGTTTTTGGAGCTTCCCTCTTTCTTCAATCCCCATTAGTGGCTCCATCAACATACTTAACCAATTGATTGGTTGGGGGCCTCTACCGTGAACAAAGAATCAAGCAACTTGTAAGGTAATTAGTGAATATTGCTCTTTTCTATAATTTCTCAATGTTTCTCTCTTCTCAACCCCTCTCAAGCTTGAGAAGCTTAATTGGTATGTTTTTTTTAAATGCTATTGAAGTTAATTGGTGAATAGTAGTGAAGAGTTACATAATTTAATAAATGTTATTGAAGTTAATTTTCATTTATGTTTAAATTCTAATGGTTTTTATGTAAATTCTCTCTCTCACTCAAGAAATGGTCATACTCATGACCCATTCTCAATCCAAATCAAGCTTTTCATAAAGCTTTTCCTTAACCCAAGATTGAACTATGCTTGAGGCCAAATTAATGCCTTTTTTCTATGCTTTTAGTTTATGTATATTAATGATTCAATCCATTATGGATTAATAATCCAATTAGAGATTATTTTAATTATTTTCTTAATGATAAGCATTATCCCTTAGAAAAATTGAGATTTATCAGTCATAGCAGCGGAGCTATGGCAAAATTTTTATAAAAATTATGCATAAAATAATCTCATTCAAAGCATAAAAAGAGGACTTCCTACCATATTCTAGGAATTATCATCCTAGATTAATTGAAAGAATTTCATTACAATCATGGAGAAATTGAATTTTAATATCATGTATAAAGGATAAGTTTTTCTATCAAAAGTGTTATTTTTACCATTTTTATTTCATGCATAGAAGTATGCATAATGGATAAATTTTTATATCAAAAGTGTTATTTTTACCATTTTTATTTCATGCATAAGAGTATGCATAATGATAAATTTTTATATCAAAAGTGTTACTTTTATCATTTTTATTTTCATGCATAGGAATATGCATAATGATAAATTTTTATATCAAAAGTGTTACTTTTATCATTTCTATTTTCATGCATAAGAGTGTGCATAATGATAAATTTTTATATCAAAAGTGTTACTTTTATCATTTCTATTTTCATGCATAGGAATATGCATAATGATAAATTTTTATATCAAAAGTGTTACTTTTATCATTTTTATTTTCATGCATAGGAATATGCATAATGATAAATTTTTATATCAAAAGTGTTACTTTTATCATTTCTATTTTCATGCATAAGAGTATGCATAATGATAAATTTTTATATCAAAAGTGTTACTTTTATCATTTTTAATTTTCATGCATAAAAGTATGCATAAGAGTTGATTATTTTATTATAAAAGTGTGACTTATATCATAATTGAATTTCATGCATAGAGGTATGCATAAAAGTTGATTATTTTATTGTAAGAGTGTTACTTTTATCATATTGGATTTCATGCATATAGGTATGCATAAAAGATATTCTTTTTATACTAAAAGTGTGATTTTTCTCATAAATGGATTTTATGCTTAACTTAGATGCATAAGAGAAATTCTTTTATTCTAAAAGTGTAATTTCCTACCAAACTGAATTTATGCATAAGAAGATGCATAAAAGATTGATTTTAATTTCGAAAGTGTTAGTCTCCTTAAATGGAATTTATGTATAAATAAATGTGTAGAGAAATCTTAAATCAAATATAAGAATTCTCTTTAAAAAAAAAAAGATATGAAATGTGATAAGATGTGATAAGAGGTGTATGAGATGTAATAAGATTTGATAAGATGCGTATGGAAAGTGATAGGATGTGATAAGATGTGTATGGGATGAGGTAAGAAGTGTATGTGATAGAATAGGATGTATATGGGTTGTGATAGGGCGAGAATGGATGTGATGTAAAAGATTAGATGTGAAGACATATGGGGTTACATGAATGGGAATGTGGAAATGGATGTATGTATGTGGATGTGTGGATGTGGAGATGGGAGTATGGATGTATGAATGTGAAAGTGGATGTATGAATGTGAAAATGGATGTATGCATGAAGATGTATATGCATAGATGTGAATGTGGATGTAGATGTGGATGTATAGATGTGAATGGGAATGTGGATGTGGATGTATGTATGTATGTGGATGTAGATGTGAATGTATAGATGTGAATGGGAATGTGGATGTGGATGTATATGAATGTGGATGTAGATGTGGATGTATAGATGTGAATGGGAATGTGGATGTGGATGTATGTATGTATGTGGATGTAGATGTGGATGTATAGATGTGAATGGGAATGTGGATGTGGATGTATGTATGTATGTGGATGTGGATGTATGTATGTATGTGGATGTGGATGTAGGAATGAGGACGTGATAATGGATGTATGCATGTAGATGTGGATATATGGATGTGAATATGAATGTGGATGTGGATGTGGATGTATGGATGTGGATATGGATGTGTATGTATGAATGTAGATAAGGGATGTGAATGTATAAATGAGGATGTGAAAATGGAGGTATGCATGTAGATGTGGATGTATGGATGTGAATATGGATGTGGATGTGGATGTATAAATGAGGATGTGAATGTGGATGTGAATGTGAATGTGGATGTATGGATGTGGATATGGATGTGTATGTATGAATGTGGATATGGGATGTGGATGTATAAATGAGGATGTGAAAATGGATGTATCCATGTAAATGTGGATGTATGAATGTGAATGTGAATTAATGTGTCGTCGATATGAGGAAATGGATGAGAATGAGTACACATAAATGAAATGTGGAATAAGTAATGTGGATTGTATGAGGGATAATGTGGAAAAATGAGAGTTAATATAGAAATTGTATTTGTAAACTGTTTGTAAATGCTGTTTGTAAATGGCTGTTTTATGTCAAGAATGCTGGGAAAGCATTTTGACCGTCGTGATTAAGGTCGTGGAGACCTATCTGATAAAGTTGCAACGGCTGACGGAGAGTCAATGGAGGACGTCTCGCGTAGCAAGGTCGGCCGAGGTCTTGACCAGCCTCGGTTCGATTAAAATGGTGAGCTTCCGGTACGGTGGATGAGGGACCAAGGAAGCGGCCTATGAGTGAAGCGCTAGGTCACCTGCGAAGGATCCTAGAGGGTGCTGACCATACGGTGCTCGGGCTCTGGGTCGCCCAGGATACCCACGCGTGCGTCGAGGAAGATATTGGAACAAGGAGTAAGAGTTGTTTTGTGAAACCGGGCATGGATCTGGTTGACTGACCTTGCTGGTCCTCAACGGAGGAGTCCATGGCTCTTTTATATGGATCTGTTGGTTGATCTTGCTGATCTTCAACGAGAGTCCATCTTGATAAGTGATTATATTGCCGAGTATTATGGGCTAGGAACTATGGAAACGGCCTCTGTGTGGACAGGTGGTGAGCGTTCTAGTTACCAATGATGCCATAGATACTCTGATGAAGGAATGATGGGAAATTATGAATCAACTGGATAAATTGGGAGATTGTGATCAGTGGTACTATGGTTTCATTAAAGGATTGTTTTAAAGTTAGTTGATGCTAAGAAAAAGGCAATTTCATACTGGGTGTGTAAGTGGTGTGGCTAGTTCTATGTTTGCATGAACTTCCGGCTAGGGGGCCTTGGAACTCTTTTCCTTGGTACCCGGGACAAAACCTAACCAAATTCCAAAATTGGATCCCATCACTACAGTGGTTGGGCGGTTGGCTAACCCATGGGATCGGATGGGGTTAGGCTGGACTGATGGATCCGTAAATCGAGATTTAATTTCTATTATTACGATAGATGAAGTAAATCCCGGATAGAAATTGTTCTATGGATAGGAATCAACGGCTGTGCCTCTTGATGGGGAAAAAAGCGTTGATCCCAATGATCCAAGTGCAAGTTTCTTCCTTGATTTGACCAAGTACCGTTAAAGGTGCAGTCAGATCAGTTGATCCGTAATGATCTTGACTACGTTAGAGTAAAGAGTTATCCTGGTGGAATCGCCCATGCTTTCCGGGTAAAGGAAGTTTTTCCAGTTTCGGTTTTGGACAAACCGACGGATTAGTCTCTTGTCTGGATATCCGTGGGCGAGGCCCCGAGTGTGAGACCCCTACCCGCGCATGATGTGCTACTTTCGCTGCCAGTATCCTGAATCCATTGCTCGGTGGGAACAGGGATCTCACATCACTCCTTTTTGAGACTCTCCTAATGGTCCTCTCACTAGACCTCATGTCCCTATTGGGGGCTTGCCTGATATAGTAACCCTTATTAGGCATATTCCTAATTCTTCTCTCACTATTTTCAATCAATAGCTCACCCCAATCGGGGATTTTCCTAATACTAACCCTTATTAGGGATTTTCCTAATACTTATCTTAGTATTTTCAATCCATAGCTCACCCCAATTGGGAACTTGCCCAATGCTCCTCTCACTAGATGTGGCCAACCATTCAATATAGACTTTGACAATTGTCTAAATCTATCTATAATTCATAGCTCACTTCTATTTGGGACTTCCATAATGCTCCTCTCACTTCACATCACCTCTTTTTGGAGATTAGCTTAAGGATCACTCCTATTAATTCTCTTATCAATAATTTTGGCCATCCATTAAATGTAGATTTGGATAAATATACATCACCCCTATTGGGGACTTGTCACTAATTATCCTATCACTATATTTGGCCAATCATTCAATATATACTTGGACAATCTAAATCTATCTACAATTTATAACTCACTCCTATTATTGGGGCTTGCCTAATACTAACCCTTATTGGGGATTTGCCTAATGCTTTTCTTATTATTTTTAATTTATAGCTCACTCCTATTGGGGGGACTTGCCTAATGCTCCTCTCACTAGACCTCATGTCCCGACTTGCCTAATGCTCCTCTCACTAGATCTCATGTCCCTATTGGGGACTTGCCTAATAATAACCCTTATTGAAGAGTTGCCTACTAATGCTTCTCTCGCTATTTTCAATTCATAGCTCATCTTGATTGGAGACTTGCCTAATGCTTTTCTCACTAGATGTGGCCAATCAATCAAGATAGATTTGAACAATTATATAAATTTATCTATAATTCATAGAACACTTCTATTGTGGGGACTTCCATAATGCTCCTCTAATTCAAGATAGATTTTGACAATTATATAAATATATCTATAATTCATAGATCACTTCTATTGTGGGGACTTCCATAATTCTCCTCTCACTACACATCATCCTTTTTGGACTTACCTAAGGCTAAAACTTTTTGGAGACTTACCTACTAATGCTCATATCACCAGATTTGGCCAACCATTCAGTATAGATTTGGACAATTATCCAAATCTAACTATAATTCATAGCTCACTCGTATTGGGGACTTCCAAAATGCTTCTCTCACTAGACGTCACCCATATTGGAAACCTACCTAAGGCTAACCCTTATTGGTAATGCTCCTCTTACTGGATTTAACCAACCATTTAATATATAGATTTGGACAATTCTCTAAATCTATATACAATTCATAGCTTACTTCTGTTGGGGACTCACCTAATGCTCCTCTTACTAGATTTGACTAATCGTCTAATATAAATTTAGATAATTATCTAAATCTATAAACAATTCATATCTCACTCCTATTAAGGACTTGCCTAATTCTCTTCTAAATAGATTTGGCCAACCATTTAATACAGATTTGAAAAATTATTCCAATCTATTTATAATTCATAGCTCACTCCTATTGGGGACTTGCCGAATGCTCCTTTTAGTGCTAACACTGACCACAAACTTGGCTAATGCTCCTCTCACTATATTTAATAAACCACTTAATGTAAATTTAGACACATGTCCAAATCTATATACATTTCATAGCTCACTCCTATTAGGGACTTTCTTAATGCTCTTCTCAATAGTTTTAGCTAAGCATTAAATGTGCTATTGAGGACTACCTACAATCCATACCTCACTCCTATTGAGGACTTGCCTAATGCTCCTATCACTATATTTGGCCAACTATTCAATACAAATTTGGACAATCCAAATCTATATACAATTCATAGCTTAGTGAGAAATTGGACAATCCATATCTGAGTGAGAAATTGTGTACAAGGTCTTGCAATATATGTCTATAGAAAATTAAGCAATCATGTCAAAAAATTAGCTCTCAACTTTGGATTGAATTCTAGACCACCTGCATCATGCACTAATCTAATGCCTTTTGATGAGGCACCGACAAACCTTTGGAGATGGTGAGGAGAGAACGTCTTCATAAATACAAGTATTGGATACTTTCTAGTTTACACTCTATTTATGCAGCTAGGGTTTTTATTGAGAGTGTGACTGATGAAGCCATGAATCAAAGAAAGAAGTATTATATGGAAAGGGTGGCAAGGATACTAAAAATTTACCCTCCTCCAAAGGAGAGTGTGGAGTTATCTTGAGTGTGGCAAACCTAGAATCTCAAAATATAATGCAGCAATCTCCATATCATGATAATCTAAAGCAAGTAAGGGATCAATGGATTGCATTAAATAGACTTGTGAAGCCTCACCAAGGAGTTACAAAGGGAAGTGAATAACGTGCAGAATGGAATGTAAGTAATTATCAACCTTTCAATATTTGGTTTTTAAAAAATACCTCAATATATTTTCTTGGTTATCATTGATAAAGCAGTTCGTAACATTGCCTACTGTTAAGAATGTTGTGCAACAATTTATCGAGCTAGCATGAGTTGCATTTAGTGATAGTGTTGCAACCAAGGATGCCACATGATAAACTGCCCAGATGACATGTTTGAGACATGGATGAGGATTATGGATGCATACAAAAATGGATCACTACTCTATCATATGCTGAGCATAGTAATGATATCAATAAGGGTGGGAGACAGCCGCCGCCGCTGATTGCATATTCAGATGTTTACAAGGCTTAAACAATGAGAATATTAAGATCATTCAAAAAGAAATATTGGATTACAAGATTGTTCTAGTTAGGGGGAATCATAATACAAACAAGATAGATATGGTAGAAAGAGCATTTCAAATGAAGGAGGATAAGGTGTTGTAGGAAGAGCTTGTGAAGGAGTTCAAGGAAACGTCAAGTGACAAGGTTGACAGGTCATGGGAGGAGTGTGTGACTTACTACAACATCCAACCCAAAGAGAAGGAATTCATGGACAATCGTCGCTACCAAGATTTGGAGCATAGACCATATATTTTGGATATTGCTGACAATAGTGATAGTGATAGTGGTGATTCAAATGCACATGAAGAGCAAGCCAGTGCACACAAACTATTACTCAAGGTGGAAGATGTTATTTCTACAACTATACAATCTTTTTGTAGGGAGGATGAGTATGTTTTTGATATTTTCACAGTGGGAAGTGCATGTAGAATGGCTCTTGCAAACAAATGAAAGACAGTGGCAATGGTTCCAAGTTTACAATAATTACATGAGATTGAATCAATGTGTTCAATTTTTGTTGAGGGGAATCTTGAAATCGGTTCATGGGCTAGAATCACAAAACAAGGAGATGATTCTATGTTTACAAATGAGAAGCTTTTGATAGAAGGTCCCACTCCACAGCATATAGTTACACTTACAAAGAAGCATGAAGGGGAAATGTTAGACTTTGTTGATCAAATTCTTCCTGATGAGCGAGACACAACAGATGTTTAAAAAACAAATTTAGTTCTCATTTTATTGGTAGAATAGTTTTTTTCATTATGATTTGTAAGTAAATGCTTTACGAATATCATCAGTTAGATTTGTATGTATAGTACTTATGATCTTGACTTATTAGAAGAACTTCTATTTCATTTTTTCAAATTCAAAGATACTATTATTGAGCTGACTTAATTGCATCATAATTTGTTCATAATGACAAAGTGACTGCATCATAATTTGTTCATTGTTATAAAGTAAAACATATGCCATGCTCATTAGATCAGTTAGACCATGTGTTTATGATTTTTTTATTGAAACCCCAAACAAAGATTTGGAAACTTATTCAAATTTAATCCTCACATATAGTTCATCATTTGGGTACGTTAATAAGGCCACATAAAGTTTATAGTCATACATAAGATTTGGACAATTGACTAAATCTATAGCATTAACATCCATGACATAGATTTGAACAAGTGACTAAATCTAGAAATTCAAATCCATCTATAAGATTTGACCACTAGCATTACCTACCCTTAGCATAGATTTGAACAAGTAATTGAGTTTAGCCAATAACACTGATGCACAAGATGTCTACTGTCCTCTAGTGAGATCTGGACAACTTACCAAATCCAACATTCAAATCTATCCATATATGAGGACAACTAATTATATGACCAAATTTAATTCTATGTACTTAGAGATATATCAAGTATTTAATAGTAATGAAAGCATGTGTGTGATTTCTAATTGAGTTTTGGTCGATTGACTCAATGTCTTCTGTCTTTTCTTTTCCCTATAACATCCATACACAAGACATTATCTAGTGAGATTTGGATAGCTAACCAAATCCAACATTCAAAACCATCCACAATATGTGGACAACTGATCATATTATCAAATTTAATTTTATGTAATGAAAAATATATGTAACAAATTATATCATAGATGTGTTAACGAAGATAATGATAACATAGGATTCAATACAAGGAATGTGATAGGCCAAATGTCTGTAGTCCTAGATTTGAATGGATTATTGTTAAAACGTTGCTTCACAAAGTCAAATAAGCATACAAGATTACGTTGTGGGAAACAATAGATTGTACTCCATCCAGGATGCATAGAGTTTTTAGCCAATCTATTCATAAATATCCATGTTAGGATATGGTCCACGGCTTTGCATAGAAATGTGCTACATATGGTGAAAACTTTAGAATTGCATGTAGGGAGACAATTATCATTTTTTATTGTGTGGGGACAAGAGCAGTGTTATGTGGATGATTATGAGAAGATATTTGGGCCAAAAAAGATGGGTGTGGAGTCCATGTTCAAACCACTCAAAAAGGTTTGGCACCAATGTAATGCATAATGCTATGTAACAAGGATGGTTCTCATTGATGATAGTCCACACACAAAGGATGTGCAAGTCCACCATAGAAAAGCATTTTCCTATACAAATTCGACATTAATGCATATGAAAACACATTGAAAGACTTATACATCTACTTGTGCCATTTGGATATGGTTGGTGACATCCATATAATGATTTCTTTTGATAGATATGAACAGTTTTCAGTCCAACAAGGACATACCTTATATGAATACTTTTGATGTGTGGTAAAAGAGTGGGAGGAGATATACAAGGATGAATCCAAGGGATATGCAACCTCAGTATGTGATGAAAATTATGAGTTCAACTCATGCCAAGGTGTTATTAAACATGCAGGTGATACTGAAGTTACCTTTTCAAGAACAATACACTCTCCTCCATCAACTCTAAGTATTGCACAATTAAAGATATTGAAAAAAAAACCACCATTGTCAAAACTAAATGAAATGGTTGCAATGCACTATGCCAAACAGTTAGGTCATAAGAAAAGGTTCATCATAGGAGCAGCTAAAGGATTTATATCACAACTCCAAGCATACCACAAGTGCAAACACTAATTGGGTTCTTTTATATTGTTTAGCCTAGTGCAAACACTAATGATCATGAATTTTTGTTGTTTTCAACAGTAAGGATATTTGAAGTTTCTCTACTTTTCCTTTACGGTAGTAATGGCGGACTATCTAAAACCATCTCATTGGCCAATTCAAAATGGTGAAGTCTTTTTACATTAATGAGGTTGCCTTCATGGTTAAGAACTCGACAATTGTGGGTATTGGTCAAGGGCTATTCATCCATGTCAGGATATGGTCCATGACCTTGCACAAAAATTTCGTCGAGGATACATAGAGTTTTTAGTCCAACGTTTTTGTGCAAATCCATGGGCCATCTCCCAACAAGAAACTTTATGAATAGATTGGCTAAAAACTCTATGCATCTTGGACGAAGTACAATCCCACAGTGTAATCTTGTATGCTTATTTAACTTTGTGAGGCAACGTTCTAACAATACTCATTCAAATCTAGTATTATAGAAATTTGGCATGTCACATCCCTTGTGTCTAATCCTATGTTGGTAGTATCTTTGTAAATTAACACATCTGTGATATACTGTATCTATCAAAAAAAAAAGATGAAAGATATTTTGTCAATTGATCAAAACTCAATTAAAAAATCACAAACACATATAATTGCTCTCAAATATTGGATATAAAATTAAATTTAATAATATGATCAGTTGTCCACATATTGTGGATGGTTTAAAATGTTGGATTTGGTTAGTTATCCAAATCTCACTAGATAATGTCTTGTGCATGGGTGTTATAGAAAAAAAAAGATACAAAATATTCGTTTAATTGATCAAAACTCAATTAAAATTACATAAAAACATGCTTTCATTACTCTTAAATACTCTATATATATTTCAATACATAAAATTAAATTTGGTCATATAGTTAGTTATCCACATATTTGGATAGATTTAAATGTCAGATTTGGTCAATTATCCAAATCTCACTAGATGACAGTTAACATCTTATGCATAAGTGTTGGCTAGATGCGAGTACTTGTCCAAATCTATGTTGGGTAATGATAATGGTCTTATAGATGGATGCAAATTTCTAGATTCGGTCACTCGTTCAAATCCATGCCATGGGTATTAATGCTAGGGATTTTACCAATTATCCAAATCCTATGTATGACTATGAACTTTTTGTGGCCTTATTGATATACATGAATGATCAATTATATGTGATGATTAAATTTGAACAAGTGTCCAAATCTTTATTTGGGATATCAATCAAAAAATCACAAACATATGGTCTATTGATCTAATGAACATGGCATATGTTTCGCTTTATAACAATGAAACAAATGATGATGTAATCACTTTGTCATTATGAAAAAATTATGATGCAATCAAGCTAGCTCAATAATAGTGTCTTTGAATTTGACAAAATGAAATAGAAGTTCTTCTACCAAGATCATAAGTAACATACATATAAATCTAACTAATTGTATTTATAGAGCATTTACTTACATATCACAATGGAAAAAACTATCCTACTAAAAAAATGAGAACTAAGTATACTTTTTAAACACATGTGTTTTGTTTGGATCATCAGGAAGAAGTTGATTAAAAAATTCTAACATCACCCGTTCATGCTCCTTTGTAAGTATAGCTATATGCTTTGGTGTAGGGCCTTCTATCAAAAGCTACTCATTTGTAAACATAGAATCCTCTCCCTGCTTTTTGTGATTCCAGTACATGAACTGATTTTAACATTTCTCTCAATAAAGCTCAAACACATTGATTCGATCTCGTGTAATTCATGTAAACTTGGAACCATTTCGAGTGTCTTTTGTTTGTTTGTAAGACCCATTCTACATGCACTTCCTAATGCGAATATATCAAAACATACTCATCCTCTCTATAAAAAGATCGTATAGTTGAAAAAATAGCATCTTCCATGTTTATTAATAGTCTGTGTGCACTAGTGTGCTCTTCATGTTGTATCTAAGTCACCACTACCACTGTCACTATTGTCAACAAAATCCAAAATATATGGTCTATGCTCCAAACATTAGTAGTGACGAATCCATGAATTCCTTCTCTTTGCTCACTAATACATGCACCAAAAAAGTATTGATTGATTCATCTACATTAACTTTGTTAGGAGAGTTTATAGCCACGCTACCAATTGCCACCTTGAATTTCCCAGTTAGCTGCTCTAAATAACTCTCCAAGGCTACAAGTTGCTTGAATGTTACAAATACAATGAGGATAATTTGTGTGTGTTCAAGATCTAGTCTTAACAACCCAAGCAACATTAAGAGCTCCATGTCATGCTACGAACCCCTCCTTGAACTGCATAAATCACCATTTTGTGCCTTAGTTCCTTGAATGTGTTGCACATGAACTCCATCCCTTCCATGTTTGGTCCAATCTAGTACTTATCAAAATGAAAACTAGTTCCTTCTTTTGGTTTATAATCCATTAAATGTATGCTTTATGTTGATGGAGGCAATGCATCTTTACGATCCCTACGAGCAAGCTTCTTTTTCAACCATATTTGACTTGATCCAACTATCTTTTCATAGTATTCTGGTGGTTGGATGTTATAAGTTACACACTACTCCCACGACTTGTCAACCTTGGTTATTTTCCACTCTTATTGACATCATTACTATGCTCAGCACGATGGGATAGTGATCCATCTTTGTATGCAACCATAATCCTGATCTACATCTCAAACACATCAACTGGGCATATTACCATGTGTGCATCCTTGATTGCGACACTATCACCAAATGCAACTCATGCTAGCTCGATAAATTATTGCACAACATTATCAACATTAGGCAATGTTATAAACTACTTTATCAAACCAAGAATATATTGAGGTATTTCTAAAAATATCAAATATTGAAAGGTTGATAATTACTTACATCCCATTCTACACATTGTTCACTTCTCTTTGTAACTCCTTGATGAGACTTTGCAAGTCTATTGAATGCAATCCATTGATACCTTACTTACTTTAGATTATCATGATATGGAGAATGCCTTATTATATTTTGAGATTATAGGTTTGCCATTCGAGAGACAACTCCACACTCTCCTTTGGAGGGAAATTTTGCACTATCCTTGCCACCCTTTCCATGTAATACCTCTTTCACTACACAAGGGATCGGGCTCATACCTGCTCTCCTAGCCGCTAAAAATGACTTGTGAAAAAAAGTAGCGGGCCCATGTATCAGCGCGTGTATAATCGCGGCCAGAGACATGCGTGTAAATGCGCGTGTATAGGAGTGTTCAAACGCGCTGATACACGGGCATATACACGCGTTCTGTCAGTTTATAGCTGTGCTTAGACGCGCTGATAGAAGCGTCTATACTACACGCATTTTGTCAGTTTAGCTACGCTTATACACACGTATTTCACAGATTTGACGTGTCTATACACGCGTGTTCTACAGATTATCCGCGTATATACACGCGACTTTTTGCAGAGTTGACGCGTTTATACACGTGAACAGAGAGCAAAAAAAAAATCGAGAGTGCTATTTGGTACCTGAATGCTGTTCCAGCATTCCAGCACCCAATAACACTCTCTGGATTTTTTTTTGGGTACATTGGACCATCCACGAGGAAGATATCCACCACGAGGAAGATTTAAGACAAGAACGACATGAATGCATACATTGTCAATATAGGATTCAACACAGACATGAATGCAATACTATCGATTCACGATTCAATATTACTATCAAAATTTTATGTGTACACATATATACAAGGGAGTCCATATATCGAAGTAGCCCATGGCTTCAATTACAAAAATATATATACAACCATATCCTCAATATGGAATGTGATACTATAAGTCTGAGTACTACTCAGACCCAGATGATGACTCGCTGCTCCCTCCATGCTCAGATGAGCTCACATCGGTCGGAATGTCTGATGAGTAGTGCTCATGTCCATCCTCTGCAGTGGCGGCAGGTGGATCATCAGCAGCTTGTGCCTGTTCAAGTAATATATAGTATATAAGTATATATATATGTAATTCAATAAACCAAAATCATTCCTTTAGAGTTTTCAAGTACCTGTCGACCGTATGGTCTCATGGCCATCTCAAACTACGCGTTCGTAATACGTCCCTCAACTCTGAAGAGGGCCCACGTGTCACGTCTGCTATGCCGGCGAGCATACCCAATATCGTGGGCTGTGGGCTTCCTCCCCGTAACCCGTCTCGCTGTATCATTATCAATAAAACAATCATAGAATCAATGAATTAAGTAAACAATCAAATAAAGTGGCAAGATACTTACGAACTCTGCCTCCCATGACTCGACGCCGCCAGATCCGAAATGCGAAGATCCAATGGTCTCCATGAATCCGTCGTGCCTCCACATGCTGCCTGCTCTTCACGCCACCCTCTGCTCATTTCTTTGCCTCCTTCCACTCGCGTTTGTGCGTAGTGGAAGGCAGGTTTCTCGGCAGGATAGCCACCCGCAGCTACATTTAGCCCATCATCGTACGCGAATTTTTTAAGGTGAGATCTTTTATTACTTAAGATCTCCCTTATTTGCATCCTTCCCCATACATCCGAGAATGTAGCATGTGGGGGGTTGGGGTACCGACTATGTAAAGCCTCTATCACCTCCCCAACTAATCGGATATTTTGATCTTTAAATCTAATAAAATAATTTCTATACAAGTTTGATAATACTACCCCACGCATGTACTCCATTACCTCTTTCCCCCTCGCATCCATCACTATCCCGCCGCCCCTATCCGTCACATCATAGCAGATCACTCCCTCCACCTCTCTCATCTCCTCCTCATCCTCACTGTCTCCTCTAACTCTTCTCCCTCTATCTCCTCTCTCACCACGCGGCCTACTACCTCCCCCACCAAAGCACCCGCCGCATCCTCCACTCCCACTCTTCCTACTACTGCGGGTGGAGTCACGACTGGGGGATTATCTACGTGACGGTGGCTGTGAGCCCTGACATGACGGTGGCTCTTGAGGGAGTACGTGATGGTGGCTGTGAGCCCTAACGTGACGGTGCTTGGGAGGGTGTGCGTGAGTGTGTCTGGGACGAGGTATGTCTCCTCGGTGGGCGTGGAAGAGGAGAAGCTGCATGCCGTCTCGTCGGACTCGTAGGCATAGACAGCAGTGGAGTGCCCTGGATACTCATGGTAGGGGTATAGACACCACGCATGGAAGGAGGGGGATGGGCATACATGTACTCTGTAAGCTCAACTGGACTAGGATGGCGTCCAAAATGATTTAGCATCTCCATCAGCCAATTGCTGTACGCAAATGGATCGGATGAAGAACCTGGATCCATAAAGAATCTGCAAAAATAAAAGTATATACATGATTGCATCAAAGCACAAATGCAAGCTGGCACATATGATTTTCCACCATCAAACTGACATCACTATCTAGAGAATTCACATCTTCAACAACACTCAGAACTATAGAGTTATCCTCCTACAACTCTTCAAAAACTACATCACTATCACCACAACATCCATCACCATGACTATCACCATCCTCATGTACATCATGGGCTGTCTCTTGACTCACATTGAGAGATAAGTCATCATGATAGCATACTTGTATTCATCACATAAGCCATAGTTCACCTCCACATTAGTACCAACAAGTGAATCAGCACAAACACAAATACCATCATTCAAGCCACCTATCAGCTCTAAGACCATAGAATGGGGTAAACACAGTCGCTCGCGTGTATACACCCGTCTAAAAACGCGTGTATACACCGGTCCAAAAACGCATGTATATGCGCGTGAACCGTCTGTGCAGACAGGATACACGCAGACATACACGCGTTCTTACACGCGGCCTACGAAAAGAAAATTCTGAAAGCGACCGATCTCCGACAAATCGTCCTTATAAAAGGCCCACTGTCGCCCCTGTCCAATCGTTCACCAGATGGCAACCAGAGAAGGAGAAGGACGGAGACAAACCCACCATAAAGGAAAGAGACAATAGCATAAACAAATCTGAGGAAAGAGACAGGGCAAAGGACAAACTGACTCACCTCTGAAAAAGTGAGTCTTCTTTTTGGTCGGTTTCCTTCACCCGTGTGTGCTCCTTGTCTGCTCCTTGCACTTAGGTTTAGTGCTCTGTTGGAAGAGGCGACGACAAAGGAGAGCAGATCTATTTTTTGAAAATGTTTATTTGGGAAAGGCGGGTTATTTTTAGGTTGAACAAGTCGTCGCGTGTAGAAACGCATGTATTTTCACGTTTATAATAAATCAGCCGTGTTTATACACGCGATTTTCAGGATATAGCCGCGTTCATACACGCGATTTTCAGGATGTAGCCACGTTGATACACACAATTTTTAGGATTTAGCCGCGTTAATACACGTAATTTTTAGGATGTAGCCGCGTTAATACACGCAATTTTTAGGATGTAGCCACGTTAATACACGCGATTTTTAGGATGTAGCCGCGTTAATACACGCGATTTTTATACTTTCATTAAAAACTGATTATGATTTTGTGTTTTCTGGTTTGTACATAGGATGTCATCAACCTCCTCAAGCAATTCTGGTGAGGATGAGACAATGTGTCATCGTAATCGCGATGTGTGGTTGGGACAAAGGATCAAGTGTATGTGTAATCAATATGTCAAGGATGCATTGTACGAGCACGTCGAATTACCTTGAATCACATCTCCATGTATGGAGAATGGAATCAAACAGGTTTAGAGGTGAGTAGATGTAAATTGATAGTATTCAAATGACTCATGGTATCCAAATTAAATTAATGGAGTTGTAATATATATACTCTAATTGAAGCAGGATGCAGTACCACATCCTAACACATGGTGCCCTACGCGCGGTGAGAGCACGCAAAGCGTCGATGAGATGATGCTAGAGCTTCGAGATCTATTGTGTCAGAGATGAGTGGGAAAGGAAATCGATTTCTCCCCTCAGATCATCCTAAATATGTTGCTAGTAAGAGTAACATTCCTCCACAAACACTTCGTGCAAATGATTGGAAGCGTATTTGGGAGTCTACAAATATTCTTCCTCCAGATGGCATGAACAGGTATAGTAATGTTTTTCAATCTTGTTTTGTGTAGTCTCTAATTGGATTAAAGGTCACATAGAGCAATCCCTTGTGTGTAGGTACTCCATTTTTTTTGGCTACCATATTGGACCCATCTTAAGATCAACCATCTTCTTGATCCCATGCGCATCTTCAAGAATGTGGGATCTGGTATTTGGAAACATGTTATTGGTAAACGAGACAATATTAACGTACGAGAGGACTTGCGGGTCGCAGGACGTATGCGTCAACCTTGGCCACGAGAGGAGGGTGGGCACGTTCATCTTTCCCCTGCACCATGGATTATACCAAAGAAAGAGGAGAAGTAGGTAAAGCAGGCCATCACCACTTTGCGTACTCCCACTGGATGCATGAGACTATGCAAGAAGATGGTATGGAAGCCACAAAGAAGTTCATAGTATTAGCAATGCCATACTCAGCCCAAGCTACGTTACAAGTTGCGCAAATATGCATATGAGGGGAAGAGAACACCATCCAGTTCATGGGGCTGGTGCATGCAGCCCATGGTGTGCACGCGCAACTTCAGAGTAGAGCTCAGAGGCACCAAGAGAGACAACCAAATTTAGCAGTATGAGCTTCATCCAAGGCTCAAGGGGATGTTCTCTTCAACTACTACTCTGTCGGTTACAAAGAATGAGAAGAAAGAGCTGGCCCTACTCTCTAACTAGAGCAACCTTCACAACATTCAAAGCGCCTTGCTTCCTTGCAGCAAGACAACATTTGCCGTCAACAGGTGCGGACACTCCTAGCGTGCACTGAGGCCGAGCAAGGAGCACAATATATAGAAGGTCTTCATCCTCGCACTCCAGGGTCGCAGGGGAGGTGGCTGTTGTCCAAGCAAGGAGCAAAGACCATCATCATCGTCCCCCCACACAGAGAGTGTGGCGCAGGGATTTCATTCACGTCTTCACAATTTTGTGATCACGTTAACAAAACCTATTGTTAACATATTAAAACTTGTGATCACATTGTATATTCACATGACCTGAGCAATGACCTGCCAGAACCCACTAGTCCCGTAACACCTCTGGGCTCCACTTTTTCCCGGCGGGCCCGTCGGGAAAACTGCTTATCCCGTCGGAAAAACTGCTTATCCCGGCGGGCCCGCCGGGAAAAAGTGGAACACCGACGGGGTACTATTTTGTATATAAACACTACCCCCGACACCCATCGTACAACTTTTGGGGAGATAGTCCTTGTTTTGGGGGCGTGATATCTCTCCTCAAAGTACTTGTAGAGCTCTCGAGTTGCTAGAAGTGTCCTCTTGGGAAGAACGTCCTTATCTTAGGTGTTATATGTACACTATGTGTGCTATGTTATATACACATTATGTGTGCATATACTAGGAGGCTAACCCACATTAGGCTTGTGAGCATGGGAGCATGGGAACAAGCTCTAGTGGAGCATGGGTTAGGACTAACCTTAAGGTTTAAGGTTAGGGTCAGGCATCCAAGGGTCACACATGAGGAATGGAAAGTCAAGAGTCACTTGAGGGCCCTCCTATATAATAGGGGCATGGGGCACACTCAAGGGAGCTTGGGGGCTTGAGGGCTTGGAGGCTTATGCTATGGTCTCTTTGTAGAGGTTCATATCTATTCACCTACCATTTCACACTATAGCTATATGCTATTGGATTGTGTTATACCTCTTGATGGTATGGGACATCAAGGTAGAGGTATGATGTATTTCATTCATTATTCATGTGTGCATCCCTTGGGCTCGGGGGTGGTTGGGTGGTTGAGTTTATGCCTGATTTATGCATGTTTTATGCATAACAATTATCTAGAGAGATCTTAGGGTTTTAACAGTGGTATCAGAGCAATCTCTATTTAATTGTTGATTTTTTTTAGTAAATTTTAATATTTACTAATAAAATGTTATCTTTTGTTGATTTGTGTTGATGAATTGCACGTGGATCATCGATATGGTGATTGGAACGTGTGTAACTACAATTCAATGGACGAATCGACGTTGCGGGGGAATACCGTGAGTTAATGCTATTTTTCTCTATTTTTTATGGTTAAAATCAAGCATTAATGGAATTTTTTACAAAAATACCATATGGTTTATGGTGGATATTTTTGTAGGATGGATTCCCTGAATTTCTAGAATTTTTAGAAATTTTTCCTAATTTTTTAGGATTTTTTTGAGCATTTTTATGATTAAAAATGTATTTTTATACATTTTTTGCGAGTTTTTTCCGCGGGAATGCGATCAAATTTCTGTCAATTTCTACTGAAATTCAGTAGGGGACAGCGTGTTGATGCATGAGATGCTCTCCCGTGTGCGTGGGACTCTCTCCGCCTCTCAAATCTGATTTTTCTTTCTCTTTTCCGGGTGAAAATTCTATTAAAAATGAATTTTTTAAACATTAATCATAATTAATGTTAATTATGATTAAGGATTTAATTAAAAAAGCTTAATTAATCATTAAGCTAATCTCTGATTAGCAGAGAAGGGAGAGGAAAGAGAATGGAAGAGATTGGAGGAGAGGAGGAAAGGGAGGAGAGAGGGGAGAAGAGAGAAATTATACTCTCTATCTCTCTCTCTGTCATGCGCAGGCGACGGGAGGGGGGGGGCTGCGCTGCAGCCGGCGAAAAAAATCGCCCCCCCCCCCCCCCTAAAAAAATCAAAAGGCATAAAGCCTTAATGCTTATTTTATATATATTTTTTTCATTTTTTTTAAAAAAATGAGTTTTTTATTTAAAAAAAAAGCTTTTGAATATATTTCAGAAAAAAGCTTGGAAAAAGCCTGAAAATTACAGAAAAATTTGGGATTTGAGGAAAAAATCCATGAAAATTCCTGGAAATTTTTTATTGAAAAATTTTGGCTTTTCATCTTTTGGAAAACCTTTGGCTTTCCGTTTTCCTGAAACCTTTTGGCTTTCCGAATTTCGGAAAAACTTTTGACCTTCCATATTCCGGAAACCTTTGACCTTTCACATTCCGATTTTTTTTGTCTTTTCATTTTCCAAACTTTTGACTTTCCGTATTCCGGGAAAACCGTTGGAATTCCGAAATTTTTTGACCGTTCGTATTCTAAATGCGTTCGGGGTTGATTAAAAATTTTAAAAAATTCCTGAAAATTAGTGAAAAATTAGACAAAGATTATTTTAAATTTCGGAAAAATGTGAGGTTGGTGTTTGGCATGTGGTGTGTCCATTCGGACGCCCGTGACCATTCAAATTCCTTTAAAATTATATTTTTTGATCCAGAAAATTAGAAAAATCCATTAAAATTGAAAATTTTCATTGGATTTGAGAATTGTCGGGCGGAATTGGAAATTTCGTGAACGATGGGATTCTCAGGGAAAATTAGGAATATTCTAGATATTATATTTGGAAATCCTAAAAATTGGTATTTTTAAAATATCAATGGTATTTTGGCAAATTAAATTGCTAAAAATTTTTTGGAAAAATATAGGTTTGGAATGCCATGAGATAGGTTTGGTGGAATTCAAAATTATTATATTTTGAGGCCCTATAAATTAGGAAAAATTTGAAAAAAATCATGATAATTCTTTTTCTCGAGAATTTAATATTTTCGAGGGTTATTTAATGTTGAAGTACGTTTCCTCGTGCTGACATTAGATAGATGTGGGTTATTCGCATATTTTATTAATACGATTATACCTCGTATTAATGGATATTTATGTTTGGATTAATTCTAAACGATGTATTCATGATTTTTTACCATTTTTAGCCATTCTTTTTGGACATGTTCCTTAATTTCTTTTGATGGCTATAATTTACGTTCAAAGTGTGTTTCACCTTTGACACTTTTCCATGATAATTTATTTTGCACTTTTTTAAGTGTGGTTGGTGCTTAATTTCTTAAGCCTCTATCATGGGTTAGTTGATCGGTTTATTTTGGTGGATTTTTATTGGATGTTTTCCAAGTTTTATATGGACTCATCAGGTTTTGCCTAGATCACTTATGTCTAGGATTTTCTTATTGAGTGTTACACACATGTGTTTCACTTTCTTACTTTGGAGTTTTATTTGAACAACACAATGTTCATATGCTCCAGATTGATGAGTTGACCACCAATTTAAATGCTTCTTTTGGCATGATTTATGTCCATTAGATGGTATGCATTGATTTTTATGATCAACTATGGTTTTTATGGATTTAAGAAGCTTCTATGCTTTTATCCATGATGTTATAAGGATCCTTTGATCTTTTTGATAATTACATGTGCTTTGAAGGTAGCATTTGCCTTCGTTTTTTGCACGTAATTTTGGAGTATATTTTATACTCTTGTATATATTCCAACTCAGATACCTAGTTGCTTATATATCTAGGTGAGTTATTTTTTTTCTACCCTAACTTTATTGTGTTTTGGGTAGTTATCATTAGAAAGGCGCCAATAATTCAATTTCTTTTCTAATGATGTACTCAGAAGGATTTATTCCTTGATGTAGTCTCAAGTATACAGAGACAGGTTTAGTATGTGAAAGTCTGGATAAGGCCATCTTATTCCTTTTATACAGGATTTTATTCATATTTCCTAGACGGCATACTAGAGAGTTTCAAATTGTTAAGGTATGTATGGGTGGTATCATGGTGGTATGGGACGCTAGGGATCCCTCACATATATTATCTTATGGGATAATTTGGGCTCAAGATTGTTGCTTTGCTTACATCACTTAGCATGTTGACCTTAACATTCAAAGACAATCTTATTTTCTAAATTCACTAGAAGTTATAGTGTGGGCATTCTTTAGATAAACTTCTTTTATCTATAACCTGCATGTTTTGATGAGGGTAATCTCATCGGCATTTTCACTTGTTGAAATCTCTTTCTTTAGAGTTCAAACAAGTTTATCTTGTTGTATTCGGATAAGGAAATTTGGATTCTTCCTTTGTTGGCATTTCTTTCTCTAGTTCCGTACTTTAGGTGATTTACACAATCAACCTGATAGGTTTACGGATGGACATATGTGACTCATCGAGACGTTGATGACTCTATGTTGATATGGGTAACTCGAGACGTCGATTATTCCATATGCAGATGTGGGTATGTCGGGGCACCGATGAATCCCTGGTTTCTGCTGTTATAATGCCATGCTTTCCTACTTTATTCTGAAAGGTTTACAACGAAAAAGTTACTTTGAATGTGAATTGTTCTGATCATCCGCAGTAGTCTGATGGGCAAACAGAGTGTATGAATCAGATTATAGTGTATATGCTTTGTGCATATGTCTCTAGAAAATCATCATATTGGGAAATATCTTCCAATGATGGAATTTGCCTATAACAGTTCTAAATTTGCGGCTATTATTTTAGTCCGTGCATACTTATGTATGGGTATCAACTCAGGGCACCTATTGATGTCAGTCTTAAGGACATCGAGCTTGATGCATCGAGGGATTTCTTGCAAGATATGTAGGAAATTCTGACCGAAGCTCGGGATTCTATCAGGAGTGCTCATGATAGGGCACGGTTTTATGCTGATAGGGGACGCTCATCTCGGTTTTTGGAACCAGGAGCGTTGATTTATTTTAATGTTCTTAAAGATTCTCAGACTTTGTCAATGGGAAAATGCTCGGATTTATCTCCTAGATATTGTGGTCCATTTCGAGTTATATATCGGATTGGCACGGTTGCGTATGAACTAAAACTATCTCCAATTGTTAGGGTTCATCCAGTCTTTCATATCGATAGATTGAAAGGGAAACTGGGAGGTGAGGATGACACAGTCACTCCTCAAGAACTCGTTGAAGTCGATGAATTATCCTATGTTCCACATGAACCTGATAAGGTACTTGAATTCAGGGAAAGGAAACTTTGTAGTTGACTAATCCCTGAGGTTAAAATTAGGTGGAAAGATAGGGAAATTGAGAATTCGACTTGGGAGTCGGTTGAGTTTGTTCAGCGCAGTTCTTCTTCTTTTCATTGCAAGAGTGCAATGTTTTGAGAGAGGGGAAGTATGTTATATGTACACTATGTGTGCTATGTTATATACACATTATGTGTGCATATACTAGGAGGCTAACCCACATTAGGCTTGTGAGCATGGGAGCATGGGAACAAGCTCTAGTGGAGCATGGGTTAGGACTAACCTTAAGGTTTAAGGTTAGGGTCAGGCATCCAAGGGTCACACATGAGGAATGGAAAGTCAAGAGTCACTTGAGGGCCCTCCTATATAATAGGGGCATGGGGCACACTCAAGGGAGCTTGGGGGCTTGAGGGCTTGGAGGCTTATGCTATGGTCTCTTTGTAGAGGTTCATATCTATTCACCTACCATTTCACACTATAGCTATATGCTATTGGATTGTGTTATACCTCTTGATGGTATGGGACATCAAGGTAGAGGTATGATGTATTTCATTCATTATTCATGTGTGCATCCCTTGGGCTCGGGGGTGGTTGGGTGGTTGAGTTTATGCCTGATTTATGCATGTTTTATGCATAACAATTATCTAGAGAGATCTTAGGGTTTTAACATTAGGGGCTGTCGTCTTTCCTTGTAGGCACTCCTAAGGCTATTGAGCCACTCGTCCTTAGTTCTTTGAACTGGGGGCAGGGTGTGGTTCGTAGCTAATACTTGCGGAGATTTAGGGACAAATTTGGAGTCATTCAGCTTTGCATTTGAGCCACGTACGTAATCTACCTCATTCTGCTTTATGAATGGTTTGATGGAGCCAAGAGTCCTACTTAGGGGCTTGTATTGGTTCTTGATACTTGATATAGTTTAGAGTAGACAAGGGTCTATTGTCCTATACTAGAGTATTGGGCAAGCATAGATCTTTGATTTTCTTTGTGAATGTTAGAGAAGGTCTATTGTCCTATACTAGAGTATTTGGCAAGCATAGATCTTTGATTGTGTAAAGTATCCTTAATTGGAAACAAAAGGCATCCTTCATTGGGGGTGCAATGTGCATGATAGTTTCGAAGTAGTTTTGTAGTAAGACCTTGCAAGATAGTTTGAAGTAGTTTTGTGTTATGTGATGATCTTTTGTATTTGTCAAGATAGTTTCGAAGTACTTTGTCTGCTAATGTATGTTTTGTAATACGTGAGTGATTTGTTGTTTTTTCATTTGTGTATTCATTGTTATATGCTTGGTTGAATAGGTTATTTGTTGTGATGGAGGACAATGTTGGATCCAGTGATACCTCCAATAGAGTCCAAATTTCAAATAGCAGGAAAAAAAGGCACCTGGGATAGAGTGGCAATATGCAATTAACGTTGGTGATCGATTCATAGATTGGGAGTGTAAGCTATGCCATGCAGTAAAATCAGTTGGGGCGCCTCGACTAAGAGAACACTTTTTAGGCGGACCGAAGAAAAAGTCATGTACCCACCCCTCTGCACCTATAGTGGCCAAACGCATAAGAGAAGAAATTCAAAAGAAAGATTCAAGAAAACATGACACTCCTACCGTTAATGTATCGAGGCAGATAGAAAACTGTTGTTCTAATCATCAAACTCCCGCTACATCGCCTACTTGTACCCCGAACGGCAATGTGCAACCAGAAAGTAATCTACCCAGTGCATCTTCCGGCAAGCGAAACTTTGACGTAGGAAATATACCCATGCGTCAAACTTCATTGCAAGAAAGCCTACGTCAAGGTCGACTCGATGATGCACAACTCGCCCTTGCTGAAGCGATTTACTTTTCTGGGAGTGCTATGATGATGGTGGACAGTGAGCATTGGAAGAGAGCATGGAAGAAAATTGGTGAGTTTGGAACAGGGTTTTCACCGCCTACGTACCATGCTATGCGAAATGTTATGCGCAAGTAAAAGAACGTGTACAAAGAATAATTCTTAGCAATATAGAGCTTTCTGGATGTAGTATAGTAAGTGATGGATGGTCTAATGTGCAAAGAAAACCATTAATTAATATAATGGTTATTTCACCTAGAGGTGAGACTTTCATCCGTGCCGTGGATTCAGCTGGTTCAATCAAAACTGGGGCTTACATTGCTCAAGTCATTAGCTCTGTGATAGAGAAAGTGGGTGCCAAAAATGTAGTCCAAGTCGTCATGGACAATGCAAAAAATTGCAAAAATGCATCCAAAATCCTACAGCGACAATATCCACATATTTTTCCAGTAGGCTGTAATACTCATAGTTTGAATCTTGTATTAAAAGATTGGTATAAATCTGATGATACCAAATGGTTTGCCTCAATCGTCGACATTGCTCACCAGCTTGTGAGATTCATGCTCAAGAGACAGAGAGTGTTAGATATTTTTCGACCTCGCATGTCAGTTATGTTAAAGCTTCCAGCGGAGACTAGGTTTTGCACTCACTTTTACACTTTTGAGTCTCTTCTTAGAAATAAAGATGCAGTTTGCAAAACATTTACATGCATGGCATTTCATGACTGGGAGAACACTCAACTTGAAAAAGTGAAAGAGAAAATCAAAGTCTTGAAGGCAGCACTTACGAGAAGAAGTTGGTGGAACAGTGTGATGGATGCATACCATGTAATGATGCCTGTTATGTATGCCGTACGAAGTCTTGATCAAAGAGCGCCTAATCTCGGAAAAGCATGGATGCAATGGTGGACTGTCCAGCGGAGTTTGGAGTGTCCTGAGAAATTAGAGCATTCAATGGTGGAAAAGCAATGGTGTGTACCATTCTCCAGTAGACAAAGAAAAGTTCTATTGAAGTACTTTCATGCTAGATGAATTGGAGCGCATTCCACTACACAGTGCTGCTTACATGTTAGATCCTAAATATTGGAATATGGATTTGATGTCCAACGTTGAGGTGGTGCAAGATTTTTATAAAGTGGTAAACACTTTCTATAATAATGATGATGATCGTGTAAAGTGCATAAAGGAGATGACCTCATTTCGATTGAAAGAGGGTTTATTTTCCAACTCCCTTGTTCAACAAATGGCTAAAGAGCAACCTGCATGGAAGTGGTGGATGATGAATGGTGGTGAGCATTATGCTTTATTGCGCAACCTTGCGATGAAGGTTCTAAGTCAGTGCTCTTCAAACTCAGGCTCAGAAAGAAACTGGAGCATGTACAAATATATTCACAGTACTATTCGCAATCGACTTCTTGTAGATCGAGCAGATAAACTTGTTTACATGTATTGCAATGAAAAGATCTTGCGTGACATTGGAAGCGAAGAGTATGAAGAAGATATGCCCATATGGATGTACAATTGTGATGATGTAGTATGTAAGGTCCCCCTGTTCCCACCGAGCAACGGATTCGGGTACTAGCAGCGGAAGTAGCACTTCTCGCGCGGGACAGGGGTCCCACATTCGGGGCCTCGTCCACGGATATCCGGACAAGAGACTAATCCGTCGGTTTTTCCAAAACCGAACCCGGAAAAAACTTCCCTTACCGGAAAGCACGGGCGATTCCACCAGGATAATTTTTTTCTCTAACGAAGACAAGATCATTTCTGATCAAGCTGATCCAATTGTATCTTCAAGATACTAGATCAGATCAAGGAAGAAACTTGCACTTGGATCATTGGGATCAACGCTTTTTTCCCCATTCAAGAGGCACAGCCGTTGATTCCTATCCATAGAACAATTTCTGTCCGGGATTTACTTTATCTATCGTATTAACAAAAGTTGAGTCTCGATTTACGGATCCATCAGTCCAGCCTAACCCCATCCGATCCCATGGGTTAGCCAACCGCCCAACCACTGTAGTGATGGGATCCAATTTGGAATTTGGTTAGGTTTTGTCCCGGGTACCAAGGAAAAGAGTTCCAAGGCCCCCTAGCCGGAAGTTCATGCAAACATAAAATTAGGCACACCACTTACACACCCAATATGAAATTGCCTTATTCTTAGCATCAGCTAACTTTAAAACAATCCTTTAATGAAACCATAGTACCACTGATCACAGTCTTCCAAATTATCCGGTTGATTCTCAAATTTCCCATCATTCCTTCATCATGAGAGTATCTATGGCATCATTGGCAACTAGAACGCTCACCACCTGTCCACTCAGAGGCCGTTTCCATAGTTCCTAGCCCATAATACTCGGCAATATAATCATTTATCAAGATGGACTCTCGTTGAAGATCAGCAAGATCAACCAACAGATCCATATAAAAGAGCCATGGACTCATCCGTTGAGGACCAGCAAGGTCAGTCAACCAGATCCATGCCCGGTTTCAGAAAACAACTCTTACTCCTTGTTCCAATATCTTCCTCGACGCACGCGTGGGTATCCTAGGCGACCCAGAGCCCGAGCACCGTATGGTCAGCACCCTCTAGGATCCTTCGCAGGTGACCTAGCGCTTCACTCATAGGCCGCTTCCTTGGTCCCTCATCCACCGTACCGGAAGCTCACCATTTTAATCGAACCGAGGCTGGTCAAGACCTCGGTCGACCTTGCTACGCGAGACGTCCTCCATTGACTCTCCGTCAGCAGTTGCAACTTTATCAGTTAGGTCTCCATGACCTTAATCACAAGACGGTCAAAATGCTTCCCCAGCATTCTTGACATAAAACAGCCATTTACAAACAGCATTTACAAACAGTTTACAAATACAGTTTCTATATTAACTCTCATTTTTCCACATTGTTCCTCGTTAATCCACATTACTTATTCCACATTCCATTTATATGTGTACTCATCCAATCACCTCATTTTCCATCTCTTCACTTCAAATTCCTTCACATCACATATCATATATTCACATCCATATCCACATCCATACATCCACATCCATATCCACATTCACATCCATACATCCACATCTACATGCTTATCTCCATTTTCACATCTTCATTTATACATCCACATCCCATATCCACATTCATACATACACATCCATATCCACATCCATACATCCACATCCACATCCACATTCACATCCATACATCCACATCTACCTGCTTACCTCCATTTTCACATCCTCATTTATACATCCACATCCCATATCCACATTCATACATACACATCCATACATCCACATCTACATCCACATACATACATACATCCACATCCACATTCACATTCACATACATCCACATCCACATCCACATTCCCATACATCCACATCTATACATCCACATTCCACATTCACATCTATACATCCACATCTACATTCACATTCACATACATCCACATCCCCATTCCCATTCACATCTATACATCCACATCTACATCCACATACATACATACATCCACATCCACATTCCACATTCACATCTATACATCCACATCTACATCCACATTCACATACATCCACATCCACATTCCCATTCACATCTATACATCCACATCCATTCACATCTATACATCCACATCTACATCCACATTCACATCTATGCATATATATCTTCATGCATATATCCATTTTCACGTTCATACATCCACATCTACATGCTTACCTCCATTTTCACATCTTCATTTATACATCCACATCCCATATCCACATTCATACATACACATCCATACATCCACATCTACATCCACATACATACATACATCCACATCCACATTCACATTCACATACATCCACATCCACATTCACATTCACATCTATACATCCACATCTACATCCACATTCACATACATCCTCATCCACATTCCCATTCACATCTATACATCCACATCCATTCACATCTATACATCCACATCTACATCCACATTCACATCTATGCATATATATCTTCATGCATATATCCATTTTCACGTTCATACATCCACATCTACATGCTTACCTCCATTTTCACATCTTCATTTATACATCCACATCCCATATCCACATTCATACATACACATCCATACATCCACATCTACATCCACATACATACATACATCCACATCCACATTCACATTCACATACATCCACATCCACATTCACATTCACATCTATACATCCACATCTACATCCACATTCACATACATCCTCATCCACATTCCCATTCACATCTATACATCCACATCCATTCACATCTATACATCCACATCTACATCCACATTCACATCTATGCATATATATCTTCATGCATATATCCATTTTCACGTTCATACATCCACACTCCCATCTCCACATCCACACATCCACATACATACATCCATTTCCACATTCCCATTTATATAACCCCATATACCTTCACATCTAATCTTTTACATCACATCCATTCTCGCCCTATCACAACCCATATACATCTTATCCTATCACATACACTTCTTACCTCATCCCCCCATACACATCTTAATTCATCTTATCACCTCCTAACTTATTTCATAAGCATCTTATCACCTCTTATCACACCTCTTATCACATCTCTTATCACCTCCTAACTTATTTCATAAGCATCTTATCACATCTCTTATCACATCCTATCACATCTCTTATCTATTTATAGAATACAAGAGAGTTCTTACATTTGATATAAGATTTCTTTACACATTTATTTATGAATAAATTCTATTTAAGGAGATTAATACTTTCAAAGTAAAAATCAATTTTTTATGCATCTTCTTATGCATAAATTCATTTTTAATGAAAATGACACTTTTGAATTAAATTTTAATCTTTTATGCATTTTTCTATACATAAATTCAATTTAGATGAGAATGACACTTTTGAATTAAAAAATCAATCTTTTATGCATCTTCTTATGCATAAATTCAATTTGGTAGGAATTACACTTTTAGAATAAAAAATTTTCTCTTATGCATCTAAGTTAAGCATAAAATCCATTTATGAGGAAAATCACACTTTTAGAATAAAAAGGATATCTTTTATGCATACCTATATGCATGAAATTCAATTATGATAAAAGTCACACTTTTATAATAAAATAATCAACTTTTATGCATACCTCTATGCATGAAATCCAATATGATAAAAGTAACACTTTTGATATAAAAATTTTTCCATTATGCATACTTCTATGCATGAAATAAAAATGGTAAAAATAACACTTTTGATATAAAAATTTATCCATTATGCATACTTCTATGCATGAAATAAAAATGGTAAAAATAACACTTTTGATATAAAAATTTATCCATTATGCCTAATATTAAAATTCAATTTCTCCATGATTGTAATGAAATTCTTTCAATTAATCTAGGATGATAATTCCTAGAATATGGTAGGAAGTCCTCTTTTTATGCTTTGAATGAGATTATTTTATGCATAATTTTTATAAAAATTTTGCCATAGCTCCGCTGCTATGACTGATAAATCTCAATTTTTCTAAGGGATAATGCTTATCATTAAGAAAATAATTAAAATAATCTCTAATTGGATTATCAATCCATAATGGATTGAATCATTAATATACATAAACTAAAAGCATAGAAAAAAGCCATTAATTTGGCCTCAAGCATAGCTTAATCTTGGGTTAAGGAAAAGCTTTATGAAAAGCTTGATTTGGATTCAGAACGGTTCATGAGTATGACCATTTCTTGAGTGAGAGAGAGAATTTACATAAAAATCATTAGAATTTAAACATAAATGAAAATTAACTTCAATAGCATTATGTAACTCTTCACTACTATTCAAACTTCAATAGCATTAAAAAAAAAAACCATACCAATTAAACTTCTCAAGCTTGAGAGGGGTTGAGAAGAGAGAAACATTGAGAGATTATAGAAAGATCAATATTCACTAATTACCTTACAACTTGCTTGATTCTTTGTTCACGGTAGAGGCCCCCAACCAATCAATTGGTTAAGTATGTTGATGGAGCCACTAATGGGGATTGAAGAAAGAGGGAAGCTCCAAAAACTAGTGAATTATTAAATGAATTCACAGTTTCTGGCTTAGGTGGAGTAGAGTAACGATGCATAAACACTATATATTTTTCAACAAGGGGGAGGCTTCTATTTATAGGAAAAATTGAGCTCCTAACCAAACAAACTGATTCTAGAATTTTCTAAATCAGTTTGGTCAATATTTGACCATTTTTAGGTCAGTTAAGCTAACTTTTTGGAACTAGACTTAAATGAGGAGAGAGGAGAGATGAAATATCTCAATTTTTATGAGTTTAAAACTCATTCAAGCATGTGAAATATGCACCTCCTTTAAAGAACTCCCTTTCCTTACATATGTCATATTTTTAATATTGCTCATAGTTTTTTACTAATAAACCTTGTACATTTTCAACTCTTCATCTTATGTGAGCATTTACTCATTTTTGGGTATTTTCTTTTTACAAGTTGGATTTATCTCCTCCCTACACATGGATTGATGCTATTGGTCCATAGGAACCTTAATTGGACCATAGTCTAAAGATTTCTGAAAATCTAGACCCTTAGGCTAAGGTTCTTTATAGCTATTTTCAATTAATTCCAATTGCACATTGGAAAATTCTTTTTGAATTTTTGTTTCAGGGGAACTCATCTGAATTAGAAGAGATATTTTTCTATCCAAAAATATTCAAAATTTGAATATTCTCTCTCTAGAATATTTTTCTCTCTCTAGGCTAAAACAGATAGAAACAAGGTCTTTATATTTCTGAAGAGGGATCGATTACAGGGAAAGATACTAGACATCAAAAAGGGGGTGGGGGAGGAATCTTACATTCTACCCCACTTAAAAAACGCGAGATGTCCTCATCTCGCAAACTGGGATAATTTCGCAAGATGCACGAATTATGAGACTTAGAGAAAAATTTAAATCAGGATTAACCACCAAGAAAAAGTCTCAAAGAGATCAAGATTCAAGATAAGAACAAGATTTAAACTTTATTCATTCTTGGAACTTATACAGTAAAGATAGAAGAACTCTTTACACTTCCATAAGCCCGTCCATCATATGATCACAAAAGCAGCACTCACAAGCTGCACAAGTATAGGGTAACTCATCTATGGGAATGATTCTGCTGGTTATTGCCGCACCTATCTCAGTGGTATGAGGTGATCTAACAAAGGGACCTCTGAGAGGCAAGCCAAAAACGGGGTAAAGACATATCTTCTCATGAGGAAGAAAACACGCCAATAAGAAGACCCGCTCAGAAAACCCAGGATGCCTTGATCTCATGACGCAGTAGTATCGGGGACCCAAACCCAAGGCTTCAATAACCATGGCCAAGCGGACATTGTTGCGAAAGTGTTGCTGACCCCAGGGTGTTACCCTAGTTATGTCTTGATAGGTCCGCCATTTGGTCTGCGCTACAGAAGTTCCTAAGTGGGAAAAGTGAGCGCTCATACTGTTCTATAAAATCCTTCTTCACAGACTCACTTGCGTCTTGAAGGTGAGGAATCATTATGGATAAAACTAATTCTTGTTGCCAAGCCATGAAGGAGATTAGGAAGAAAGGAGATCGATGGGAGTAAGATTACTGTGAGCGACAAGTAAAAGTTACGACTTATATAAAGGAAGGAGCTAGCGTAACTTAGAAGCCAACGGTAGCTTGCCACTGAAGTTTTACCGTCTTTCCATGATTTGGGTTTGGCACAATTTTCTATAGAAGCCATTAAGAACTTTGAGATGAGGAGATAAAAGAAGTTCGTAAGTTAAATCACTTACTTTCTTTGGTCCACAATATCTGGGAGATAACTTCTTATACTTCCCAAGAGATAAAGAACTTCTTTTGGGTCGTACTCGAGACCAAAACCTTGATATCCAAAACATCGATTCTCACTTCTGAACTCGTTGTTCTGAATCCTTAAAACAGGTGGGACTCTTGAGAAGTATTCAGGAAAAAGGTTCTTCCTTTTTTAAACAGAATCTTTCTTTTATTTTAGAGAGGGAATAATTATAAGATCAAAAAGGGAGATTCTTACTCCTGTATACCTCTAAGGCTGGGGGAGAATCTTACATTCTACCCCACTTGAAAAGTGCGAGATGTCCTCATCTCATAAAGTAGAGGACAACTCTTTTTCTTAAGATCCAATTTTATTCTGGGGTTCCTTATATTCTGGTCAACCCAACAGAATACTGGGATAAATATCCCTTAGAACTCATCATTAAATAACAATTCATTCAGATCATATCATTCATATCTTTAACATGATAAAGGTTCATTAGACCGAAAAATTTCCTTCTAAGCATTCCTCCACGGGAATTTCAGTCAAGTAAGTTCTCAATTTGTCATCCCTTAACTTGATCTAACGGTCAAGTGTTAACAGTAGCAATTTGACAGCACAATCCACTAATCTCATAGTGATTTGCTGAATCATTTTCATCATTTATCATTACAGGGACTCGTCCCAATCATCCACCTTGTGGTTTCGCTTAGCTTATTACATTTCAATCCATTTTCAGGGATCATCATTTTTCAATCAGAATCCAAATCAATTCATCGGTTTCCAAATAGAACTAAAAATCATATCAACCACATTCAAAATCATCATCTGGATAGCATTAACGCTTATAATTTCAAGTCTTAGATTTACTCGTATATACTGTCAGTAAAGAGCTGCAGTTATACTCTCGGTATATACGGTAGTCACGGCCCTTGGAATTATAAGGTAAATACCATCATGTCTAGGCCTCAAGCAAGTCAGGGATTCTATATAATTGCGGTACTTTCATCTGAAGACCCAATTACCAATTTACGAATTTCAGTTTGAATATCAAATTGTATGAATTATATCACACAATTACAACCTTTTTTGTGCTTCTTGATAAATTTTTGACATATTTGGTTTCTCAGTTGATCTTTATTAGCCAAATGCTCTGATACCAACTGTAAGGTCCCCCTGTTCCCACCGAGCAACGGATTCGGGTACTAGCAGCGGAAGTAGCACTTCTCGCGCGGGACAGGGGTCCCACATTCGGGGCCTCGTCCACGGATATCCGGACAAGAGACTAATCCGTCGGTTTTTCCAAAACCGAACCCGGAAAAAACTTCCCTTACCGGAAAGCACGGGCGATTCCACCAGGATAATTTTTTTCTCTAACGAAGACAAGATCATTTCTGATCAAGCTGATCCAATTGTATCTTCAAGATACTAGATCAGATCAAGGAAGAAACTTGCACTTGGATCATTGGGATCAACGCTTTTTTCCCCATTCAAGAGGCACAGCCGTTGATTCCTATCCATAGAACAATTTCTGTCCGGGATTTACTTTATCTATCGTATTAACAAAAGTTGAGTCTCGATTTACGGATCCATCAGTCCAGCCTAACCCCATCCGATCCCATGGGTTAGCCAACCGCCCAACCACTGTAGTGATGGGATCCAATTTGGAATTTGGTTAGGTTTTGTCCCGGGTACCAAGGAAAAGAGTTCCAAGGCCCCCTAGCCGGAAGTTCATGCAAACATAAAATTAGGCACACCACTTACACACCCAATATGAAATCGCCTTATTCTTAGCATCAGCTAACTTTAAAACAATCCTTTAATGAAACCATAGTACCACTGATCACAGTCTTCCAAATTATCCGGTTGATTCTCAAATTTCCCATCATTCCTTCATCATCAGAGTATCTATGGCATCATTGGCAACTAGAACGCTCACCACCTGTCCACTCAGAGGCCGTTTCCATAGTTCCTAGCCCATAATACTCGGCAATATAATCATTTATCAAGATGGACTCTCGTTGAAGATCAGCAAGATCAACCAACAGATCCATATAAAAGAGCCATGGACTCATCCGTTGAGGACCAGCAAGGTCAGTCAACCAGATCCATGCCCGGTTTCACAAAACAACTCTTACTCCTTGTTCCAATATCTTCCTCGACGCACGCGTGGGTATCCTAGGCGACCCAGAGCCCGAGCACCGTATGGTCAGCACCCTCTAGGATCCTTCGCAGGTGACCTAGCGCTTCACTCATAGGCCGCTTCCTTGGTCCCTCATCCACCGTACCGGAAGCTCACCATTTTAATCGAACCGAGGCTGGTCAAGACCTCGGTCGACCTTGCTACGCGAGACGTCCTCCATTGACTCTCCGTCAGCAGTTGCAACTTTATCAGTTAGGTCTCCACGACCTTAATCACAAGACGGTCAAAATGCTTCCCCAGCATTCTTGACATAAAACAGCCATTTACAAACAGCATTTACAAACAGTTTACAAATACAGTTTCTATATTAACTCTCATTTTTCCACATTGTTCCTCGTTAATCCACATTACTTATTCCACATTCCATTTATATGTGTACTCATCCAATCACCTCATTTTCCATCTCTTCACTTCAAATTCCTTCACATCACATATCATATATTCACATCCATATCCACATCCATACATCCACATCCATATCCACATTCACATCCATACATCCACATCTACATGCTTATCTCCATTTTCACATCTTCATTTATACATCCACATCCCATATCCACATTCATACATACACATCCATATCCACATCCATACATCCACATCCACATCCACATTCACATCCATACATCCACATCTACCTGCTTACCTCCATTTTCACATCCTCATTTATACATCCACATCCCATATCCACATTCATACATACACATCCATACATCCACATCTACATCCACATACATACATACATCCACATCCACATTCACATTCACATACATCCACATCCACATTCCCATACATCCACATCTATACATCCACATTCCACATTCACATCTATACATCCACATCTACATTCACATTCACATACATCCACATCCCCATTCCCATTCACATCTATACATCCACATCTACATCCACATACATACATACATCCACATCCACATTCCACATTCACATCTATACATCCACATCTACATCCACATTCACATACATCCTCATCCACATTCCCATTCACATCTATACATCCACATCCATTCACATCTATACATCCACATCTACATCCACATTCACATCTATGCATATATATCTTCATGCATATATCCATTTTCACGTTCATACATCCACATCTACATGCTTACCTCCATTTTCACATCTTCATTTATACATCCACATCCCATATCCACATTCATACATACACATCCATACATCCACATCTACATCCACATACATACATACATCCACATCCACATTCACATTCACATACATCCACATCCACATTCACATTCACATCTATACATCCACATCTACATCCACATTCACATACATCCTCATCCACATTCCCATTCACATCTATACATCCACATCCATTCACATCTATACATCCACATCTACATCCACATTCACATCTATGCATATATATCTTCATGCATATATCCATTTTCACGTTCATACATCCACACTCCCATCTCCACATCCACACATCCACATACATACATCCATTTCCACATTCCCATTTATATAACCCCATATACCTTCACATCTAATCTTTTACATCACATCCATTCTCGCCCTATCACAACCCATATACATCTTATCCTATCACATACACTTCTTACCTCATCCCCCCATACACATCTTAATTCATCTTATCACCTCCTAACTTATTTCATAAGCATCTTATCACCTCTTATCACACCTCTTATCACATCTCTTATCACCTCCTAACTTATTTCATAAGCATCTTATCACATCTCTTATCACATCCTATCACATCTCTTATCTATTTATAGAATACAAGAGAGTTCTTACATTTGATATAAGATTTCTTTACACATTTATTTATGAATAAATTCTATTTAAGGAGATTAATACTTTCAAAGTAAAAATCAATTTTTTATGCATCTTCCTATGCATAAATTCATTTTTAATGAAAATGACACTTTTGAATTAAATTTTAATCTTTTATGCATTTTTCTATACATAAATTCAATTTAGATGAGAATGACACTTTTGAATTAAAAAATCAATCTTTTATGCATCTTCTTATGCATAAATTCAATTTGGTAGGAATTACACTTTTAGAATAAAAAATTTTCTCTTATGCATCTAAGTTAAGCATAAAATCCATTTATGAGGAAAATCACACTTTTAGAATAAAAAGAATATCTTTTATGCATACCTATATGCATGAAATTCAATTATGATAAAAGTCACACTTTTATAATAAAATAATCAACTTTTATGCATACCTCTATGCATGAAATCCAATATGATAAAAGTAACACTTTTGATATAAAAATTTTTCCATTATGCATACTTCTATGCATGAAATAAAAATGGTAAAAATAACACTTTTGATATAAAAATTTATCCATTATGCATACTTCTATGCATGAAATAAAAATGGTAAAAATAACACTTTTGATATAAAAATTTATCCATTATGCCTAATATTAAAATTCAATTTCTCCATGATTGTAATGAAATTCTTTCAATTAATCTAGGATGATAATTCCTAGAATATGGTAGGAAGTCCTCTTTTTATGCTTTGAATGAGATTATTTTATGCATAATTTTTATAAAAATTTTGCCATAGCTCCGCTGCTATGACTGATAAATCTCAATTTTTCTAAGGGATAATGCTTATCATTAAGAAAATAATTAAAATAATCTCTAATTGGATTATCAATCCATAATGGATTGAATCATTAATATACATAAACTAAAAGCATAGAAAAAAGCCATTAATTTGGCCTCAAGCATAGCTTAATCTTGGGTTAAGGAAAAGCTTTATGAAAAGCTTGATTTGGATTCAAAACGGTTCATGAGTATGACCATTTCTTGAGTGAGAGAGAGAATTTACATAAAAATCATTAGAATTTAAACATAAATGAAAATTAACTTCAATAGCATTATGTAACTCTTCACTACTATTCAAACTTCAATAGCATTAAAAAAAAAACCATACCAATTAAACTTCTCAAGCTTGAGAGGGGTTGAGAAGAGAGAAACATTGAGAGATTATAGAAAGATCAATATTCACTAATTACCTTACAACTTGCTTGATTCTTTGTTCACGGTAGAGGCCCCCAACCAATCAATTGGTTAAGTATGTTGATGGAGCCACTAATGGGGATTGAAGAAAGAGGGAAGCTCCAAAAACTAGTGAATTATTAAATGAATTCACAGTTTCTGGCTTAGGTGGAGTAGAGTAACGATGCATAAACACTATATATTTTTCAACAAGGGGGAGGCTTCTATTTATAGGAAAAATTGAGCTCCTAACCAAACAAACTGATTCTAGAATTTTCTAAATCAGTTTGGTCAATATTTGACCATTTTTAGGTCAGTTAAGCTAACTTTTTGGAACTAGACTTAAATGAGGAGAGAGGAGAGATGAAATATCTCAATTTTTATGAGTTTAAAACTCATTCAAGCATGTGAAATATGCACCTCCTTTAAAGAACTCCCTTTCCTTACATATGTCATATTTTTAATATTGCTCATAGTTTTTTACTAATAAACCTTGTACATTTTCAACTCTTCATCTTATGTGAGCATTTACTCATTTTTGGGTATTTTCTTTTTACAAGTTGGATTTATCTCCTCCCTACACATGGATTGATGCTATTGGTCCATAGGAACCTTAATTGGACCATAGTCTAAAGATTTCTGAAAATCTAGACCCTTAGGCTAAGGTTCTTTATAGCTATTTTCAATTAATTCCAATTGCACATTGGAAAATTCTTTTTGAATTTTTGTTTTAGGGGAACTCATCTGAATTAGAAGAGATATTTTTCTATCCAAAAATATTCAAAATCTGAATATTCTCTCTCTAGAATATTTTTCTCTCTCTAGGCTAAAACAGATAGAAACAAGGTCTTTATATTTCTGAAGAGGGATCGATTACAGGGAAAGATACTAGACATCAAAAAGGGAGTGGGGGAGGAATCTTACATAGTAGAAGAGAACTTTGATGTTGGACGCACGTTGTGCACCACCCTTGAGATAGAAGACAATTTAGACATTGACTTAGATGAGCTTAATTTAGCAGACGAGAGAGTAAACGGTGAAAGAATTTTGGAGCAAGATACTGACATAACGGAAGAAGTCATTTCATTAATTTCATAAAAAGTACTTGTACAAATGATCGTGTTTGGAAAAATTATCAATACAAAAGTAGGATTTGTCTTTCTTAGCTTTCATCTTGAAATAAATTACGAATTGCACTAGGAGTTGCATCTAAAGGTCCTGGTGGTTTATATTCGCTAGCCATGCCGAACACTGTATAAATACCTTGATTTATTAGGACACTGCACAATGCACATGTGGAAGTATTTTGCATTTGCCTCACTAAACATATTAAGTGGTAGTAGTGTCCACAGGGTAGTATATACTGGCCGCTCCACCCATCGAATACTTTGTAACATACAGGACATTGGGGGGTGGAGGAACTTGTAGCCTCAGCAGAAACTCCCACAAGATCAGGATGTATCAAAAAATGAGAGATGTGGTTTCCTTGGCGCACAGGAGAAATACGTGAAGAGATGCTCTGCACATCTTGGCTGATCTTTGTGAGCTGCTCTTGAATCCCTCTATTGGCCGGGGGAGGAGTTGACGCTTGAGTTAATCGCTCAGCTTCTTTCTCCTTCTCTGCTAGCTGTGCCCCTAAGCTTTCTTTGACCTTGTTTAACTCCAATCCAGCGCCCTCCACCATGAGAGCAAGTTCTTCCCTTGTGAATGTCACTGTCTCTTCACGTATGTCGTGGGTGTTGACAGTGGCCTCTCTGGAGGCGAAGTCCACTAGAGTTTCTAGGATAAATTGAGCATATAGCATCTTAGCAAAATAGAGTGGAGCATCGGCATTATGGAGAGGACGACCGTACACCTCCAAGAAAATGCGCTCGGCATTAGTTTTAATATCATTGTGAGTGCAACGTGAAATCTTCCATCTTCCCTTCTTAATCTCGCCATCTGGAATACTTCAAACAATGCGCGCACATCAAATTTTAAAGAGAAAACATAAACTTAAACACCACAAGAGGAGAGAGATATTGCAAAGACCCAATGAGATAATATTTCAAACAATGGACACATCAAATTTTGAAGAGAGAAACAAAATGCCATTCCTGAAACTTAATCTCCTGATACTGTATCATTACAAAATTGGGGTGAATGACACCGATAGCTCTACAAGAGGACGTTGTGCCCTCGTTGGGTCAGTATTTAGTGATCTAAAAAATTCAACTACTTGCAAAATTGATTTTCGCTCATCGCGATTAGGCAGAAACATCCAATTTTTGACTCTATAAATAATAGTATCCATGGTAACTTTGTCATAGGAACTATTATCCATCCACAACTCGTACTTTCTGCCAAAAGTCATATAAAGTTTGTAATAAATATCCCAAGGCAAAAACATCAGATGCAGGAGTGTATGCATCTGCCAAAAACGGATCATAAAGCTCCGGGGCTATCCACGGCCGTTTGTTTCGCTCTCTGTCTGCGTAGGAGACCGCCTGTGCCACCTTCTCAGGGTTCTTGTCTGCTTCAAATACAAAATTGAGAGACACCCGTTTTTTGGGCGCTCTCAGCAGTAACCCCCAATCGATAATACTTATGCGTGGCTTCAACTCTTTTGTAAAATCCAACACTACATTGAATGAATGTAGGTCGGTATGTACAATTCCTGCCAGATGTGCTGTCGCTAGGCCTTCCACCAGGGCATGCATAATATGTGGCATGGTTATTACTATTTGTTTTATTTTAGAAAGTTCTAGATGACTTAAAGAAATATTATCAGGCGGGGGTTGTCTCCATCCTCGATCCAAACGAAAAATTGCTCTGGTGAACTCACTGAATCTGAAGGGAACCTTCAGAAGAGTATCACCAAGAGAGCTGCCATTATAGTACGGAAAAATAGTGATCCAAGGAGCTTCTTTTGTAAAGGCAATACACCTGACAATCGATGGGTGTAGAACTTGCATGCCTTGCTCTACCTGGAAGCTCTCGAACTTGGCGCTGCCTTCTCCTTTGTAGTGCTTTCCGTAAAAAGTAATGTGCTCCGGTAAAAATGATATACCTTTAACTGTATACTCTTTTACTGTGCCAAAAACACCAGAGCCTATTGTTCGCCCTTCGAATAGAGCCTCGTGCGGGATGCCAATGAGATGTGTGCACATAGAATTGTAGATGGTACGATTAATGACACCTGTACCACTTGCATCTGCCTGGCTGGACGTTGCAGCGACGTCCTGGACAATGCGCACTCTTTTGGGGAGGGACTCTGCATCCAACGCCTTCATGCACTTCTCTTGGCTCTTTACTCGCTCCATACAACGTCCCATAACTGTAGACATTGCATATTAGCTTCAGGCGGGGCAGCATCTCTAAGATCACTGCATGCTACACGCATTCTCCCCAAAATGGTTCGTGTTATATGTTGGTGGTTGAAATCTGCTATCTTCTGTCTATCAAGCAACTCAGCGTTGCCTCCACTTCGAAGCCGACGCTGTGCATTTTCCCATATCTGGTCTATTAGATCTCGCATGAGTATCTCAGACTCATTGATCTTTTTGACGACATCATCAGCACAATGTGACACTGTGATGACTGCTTCAATGCGAATTGCTCGTAGAACGTTTTTACGCTCTTCGGGGGAAAGCATGTTAGTCGTCTTCGTAAATCTAGCAAATATCACTAAACACAAAAAAAAACAGAATATCAAACATTACTGAAATCATCAAGCAAACGTGAGAGAACAGCAACAAGTGTATCATTACTTATCAATGTTAAAACAAAAACGGAATATCAAATAATTTTAATGAACTCAACATCATCCAATACATCATCAAACGTGAGAGAACAGCAACAAGTGTATCATTACTTATCAATGATCAAACAAAAACAGAATATCAAACAATATTACTGAACTCAACATCATGCAATACATTATCGAACGTGAGACAACCGCAACAAGTGCATTATTACTTATGAAGTGTATACATTATCGAATGAGAGAGAGAGAGGGGGGGGGAGGAAGAGAGAGAGGTGTGACAGATAGAGAGAGAGGAAACATAAGATGACATTTTTAATAGTTTTGTGAGTTCCTAAAGAGAGGAAAATAATGTTTTGTAATCCTAAAGCACTCCTCATCTACACACCTATCGTGATAGAGAGAGAGATGTGAAGTGTATCATGAGAGAGAGAGAGAGAGAGTTGTGAAGTGTATCATGAGAGAGAGAGAGAGAGAGAGAGAGAGAGAGAGAGAGAGAGAATTGTGAAGTGTATCATGAGAGAGAGAGAGAGAGAGAGAGAGAGAGGAGAGGAAGAGAGAGGTGTGAGACAGATAGAGAGAAGAAACATTAGATGACATTTTTAATGTTTTTGTGAGTTCCTAAAGAGGAAAATAATGTACTGTTTTAATTTTTAAGTAAATAGAGGAAGAAAAAAGAAATTATTAGGAATTATGTATATTTTAAGAGAAAAAAAAAGAAATCCTTATCTACACATCTATCGTGTTGTGAAGTGTATCATGAGAGAGAGAGAGAGAGAGAAAGAGTTGTGAAGTGTATCATGAGAGAGAGAGAGGGGGGTAGGAAGAGAGAGAGATATTCATATTTTTCGAGTTATGAATCACGATATTATAAAATAAAACATTTAGACAATATGATGTAAACTTTGATCCATGAAATACTCATGCCGCGTTAGCAACCAAGTATCGCATGGATCAAACACAATGAAAACAATACAAGTCAAATCAAACAAATTTACGATATTTTTTCGACCGCGTTAACGATCATATGCCGTAATATGCAAGCAAATTTACGACATTTTTTCGACCGCGTTAACGATCAAATGCCGCAATATGCAAAAAATAATTTATGCACTAGCGGACGACACCAACTTGCCGCGTTAACAACAAAATGCCGCCCAATTCTATGGGAATACGAATAGGATACGAACATACACTGGCCGCGTTACCGACCATATGTCCGCATTTGACAAAGGGAAGGGAAGGGAAGGTGACATCGCCATAACGATACTATGCTTGCCGCGTTACCGACTAGTACCGCTACGGTGTGCCATACTTACCATAAGACACAGACTAGCCGCGTTACCGACTAAGTGCCCCAAGGTAAGCACCATTCCGAAGAATGGCCTTACACACAAACCTATCGTGTGGCGGACCACCCACATCCTGCCGCGCATTGCGATAATGGGCGGCTACCCGCACGAACACACACCCACACACACATCCCTCGTGTGGCGGACCACCCACATCCTGCCGCGCATTGCGACAGTGGTGGGCGGCTGCCCGCACGAACACACACCCACACACACACACACACACAAGTTTCATTACCTATGTATGCTGTCAGCAATGAACTCCCAAAGGGCCCCCCGAGCCCATATATATAGGAAATCGTACCCCGCCGGGCTAGATGACGACCCCGCCGCGGTTTAGGTTTCCCCGGCGGGACCGCCGGGTATAGCAAAAGCCCGGCGAGATTTTATCCGGTTACCAGGTCGCTTGCCACCGGTTTTTTTGAGAACATGTTAACATGTTAACACATGTTATTAACAAAAAAAAAAATTGTGATCACGTGAATATAAAATCATTGGTGCGGTGGCCATGATCATTGGAGTGCGGCATCCCACAGTAATGTAAGTGAAGAAGAAGGTGGTCATTTTACAACCCTAATGGCCTAACTAATCCTTAGTCAAAAGATAAATTTTGAAAAAAACCATTCGCCACTCAGTTTGAATTTTGAAAAAACCATTCAAAAACCTGAGCCACGCCCCGCCCCACCCATGAGCTAAGCGTAGAGTAGTAGATCCACGCCATCCATTTAGGAGAGATGGGTAGTGTGACAGTACACACTACCATGCTAACATGTGACCAAAGTCCACCAACTAGACTACCACGTTGAGCTCATGAGGACCTTCATCTTGGGTAGCCCTTCTTGGCTGGACAACATTAGGAACTCAATGGAGTCTTCTTGGGCCCTTTTATTTGGCAGTTTAAGGGAGTCAAACCTTTTCTCTTAAGAAGAAACGTTTTCTAATTTGAAGCTTCAAAACGGCTACTTTATTCGAATTTGAATTTGGGAGAAAAAATGGAATTTAAAATCTAGCGGATAAAACCATATCATGTAACATATCTATGGAAAGCTCTTGATGCGTAGATCACAGATCTGTAATCTCCGCTCGGATCGGAGCTTGTATGTAGAAGTTATGGAGGTCCGAAAATTGTAAAATTGCCCCCCCCCCCCCCTTTTTGGGGAAAAAAGTGCACCCTTTGACCACTCTTACACCTCTCTTACAAACCAATGGTTTTTGCTTACATGGCGGGCTCCTATTTGTCAAAAAGTTAAACGTTTCCATAACCTCATGGCAAATTAAAGGGCCCAAGAAGACTCCATTGAGTTCCTAATGTAAGCTTGGGTGCTCCCGCACCCACCAATCGCATGCAACCTTCCAGTAACATTCATTCGTTTTCGCCATTTTTTAATATTCTATTTGTTTTGCTCCTCATCTTGTCAACCAAAGCAACAGGTGATTTGTGTGTAAAGGATTTATTTTAGGTGGAGGCCAATATCGATTAAAAGGGTGCCCTGTGGTTGGTGGGCACCCTTTTGGGGCACTAGGGAAGTGTGTATTGGGCCTTACATGTACACCCCACTCTTGATTTTTGAGAAATCACAAACACTACCTAATTTTTTTAACGTCATTTTTCCACCTTACACATAAACCTCATTCTTGATTTTGAAGAAATCAAACACTATCCCCCCCCCTTTTTTTCTATTGATTTTCCTTGCCCCTTTCCTCCCTTTCTTACCCTCTTTTTTACCACTACCCTCCTTTAGTGTGTGTGTGTGTGTGTGTGTGTGTATACATACATACATACATACATATATATATATATACATACATACACACACGTATATATGTACATATAGATATATAGTATTTTAGATATATGTATGTGCGTATATATGCATGTATATATGTCTGTACACACACACACACACACACACACACACACACACACATACACATATCTATATTTATATATATATATACATATAGCTAAAGGTGTAATTAGGGAAATTGGCCAAAACTAGGGCCAGTTGTCCTAGTATGTATGTATGTATGTATGTATATATATATTGTATGCAAATGTAGCTAAAGGTACAATTAGGACAATTGGCCAAAACTAGGACCTTGCTAGATATCCATGTTAGAGGTTAATTTGGACACTTGGTCAAAACTAGATTCTTATTAGAATTTCATGTTAGAGGTTGATTTGAACACTTGGCCAAAACTAGGGCCTTGTTAAAAATCCGTGTTAGAAGTAAATTTGGACACTAAGGACCTTGCTAGAAATCCAAGCTAGAGGTAGGTTTGGACACTTAGCCAAAACTAGAGCCTTGGTAGAAATCCATCTTAGAGGTTATTTTGAACACTTGGTCAAAACTAGGGCCTTCTTAGAAATCCATGTTAGAGGTTGATTTGGACACTTGATGAAAACTAGGGCCTTGTTTGAATTTCATGTTAGAGGTTGATTTAGACACTTAGCCAAAACTAGGGCCTTATTGGAAATCCATGTTAGCCGTTGATTTGGACACTTGGCCAAAGCTAAGGCCTTGTTAGAAATCCATGTTAGAGGTAGATTTGGACACTTGACCAGAACTAGGACAACATTACAAATAGTTAGGTCTGTAAAATATTGGGACACTTTGATGATGAATTCTTGGGATTGGAGAAATTTGATGATCGCTATTGTGGACCACAAAGTAAAAGGCCAAAGCAAGCTTTTAAGTCCATGGTTGATGTTAGAAAGGAAGACTTTGTTCTTATTCAACCATCAAAACCAATATATCATATTTGGTTAGGTGTAGCTCAGAGTAAAAAAGAAAAATGTTAGTGACGCTGAGGTTAATAGAGATTGTTGGAACAAATTATGAATGTGTTACGAGAAGGATCTTGCGTTGAAAACCATTAGACACGATAGTTTTTGCGTGGATCACTAATGTTCAAAAAGTGCCACAAAGGATTACGATTCCAGTAAATGTGTGTGCTAAGGCAAAGGACAGTCAGGCAACATCCGAGGACCATGATAAAGACCAATGATCAATAAATTAGATTATTAGAGTACTAGTTGGATCTATGTTAGTCACTTTTTATTTATTAGTACATGTTAGTCTAGAATTTCATTGTTTTTTATACTTTTCTTTCAAATTTTATGGATCTTTTCTTGGTTACATTGTAGATTAAATGGTGTTTACCCTATATGTGCATTATCAACCTTAAGTAGCAACACTTTCTCTTCCAAATTTAGTGAAATTGCCAAAGTTATAGAAATTACCAAAATTAATTTCAAGATGTCAATTTAATTTTTTCCAAATTCCAAATTCCCTAATATAGACTTTATAGCTTAATGTCCGTTCTTCTAGGCCAATAGAAGTAGCTTCTCCCAAACTTGAGTTGTAGTCACTTTTGGCCTCAAAATCCTTTGTCTCACACAAGCGAGTTTACATTATAAGAAAACCCTTTTTGATGACATAAAAAATCACCAAATCTTTATTCTGCAATCTGTTCCAAAACATCTTTGAAATCTTCTTCTTTGGTAGCATAAGGATCTTTTATCAAAGTGAAATTCATATAGTAATCCATAGAAACCGCATGGCTTAGGGATCTCCAAGATAATGCATCTACTACCTTGTTGTCTTTAACGTTCATAGGCCACATCATGTCCTTCTTGGTTCAAGACTACTCCAATGCAATCTGATCATGTTTACCCACAAAAAGGTCTAGAATAACCAACATCAATCCTTTGCTAGCATAAAGTCTCATTGCTTCAAAAGGATTCTTTTTTAGATTTGGTCCTGTTGGTATTATTAATAACTTGATGAATTGACATATATGGAATGGGAGAGGGAGGAATATTTCTCATGAATGCAAAATTCAATGAGGACATGTGAAATATATAACTACTTAAGAAGACTTGCTAATTTAGTTAACAAAAATCCCTAAGTTAGTTTCATCATTATACTAGATAAGTAGCCAACATTAAAAATTGCAAGGTGGTTAGACTTGTCAACTTCCAAGCCTGTTGCATTCTATGTAAATTGAAAATGATGAAGCCATTGTAGCAAAAAGAAAAAGAATATAAAGGATACCAAACTTTGAGTTAGGAAGCAATCTCAATACTGTCGATAACATTCTTGCAAATCTCAAAGAAAGGAATGAAAGAAACACTTGGACCAAACTACGTGGTTGTATCCACAATCTCCAAAATAAACAAAGATTAGAGTTGGAAAGTACAATCATCACAATGATGGGCAAGGTAGAAAGTTCAACATATATATGTATGTGTCTTTTCAATATCTTTCTTTGATCTAAACTTCCCATTTTCTTCTTCTTAAAACATTAATTATACAAAATGATAGTTATTGCTTACAATTTAGGGCCACTTAGCAACTTGCAAACTCAAAATCTACTATAAGAGGCTTGTGCTCAAGAGAAATTCTAAACACACTAGTTGAAATACCTAAGGTATCATTTTTTTTAATTGAGGTTGAAGAAGACCTAGTTCTTGATTCACTTTCCATGTCACAAGTCAAAGCATATTTTGATGATGATAAAGAAAATGACATGAGGATTTCTTCTTTTTCTCCTTGAGACTAAACATTTTGCATCTCCCACTCTTGAATGATCTTGATATGCCTAAGATTAGGATACCAAAGTATCTCGTGATAAACATGCCAATTTGTCCCAGTGGGTATCACTTGAAAATCCACTAGCACACATACGCAAGCATTGAAGTTACTATTGGCAACCAACTTGGTTCTAACAAGTTCTCATGCCTTTGTTGAAAGCCTAATGCTCTTGTTCCAAGGCTTTAACGCTCTTGCTCCAAAGCCCTTCGCACGCCTATGTTATGGATTAACACATGACCTACTTTGTGGTCTCCTATTAACATTTATTCTTGCACCACCATTAATGTACACTATTATTACTAACATATAATAAGAGCATCCACAAATGGCACATAGACCAAATTTAATATGGTGAAATAAATTCCTCCCTTTCACATTCCATATAGTAAGTTATTAATAATACCAACCACCTTACCTTGTGTGTTGTGAGCAAGCCTAATTCTAAATGGCTATGGAACATCACGTGAAAGGTCTATCTACTTCATGTACTCAACTTACGAGATATATTATTTATATACCTAGATAATTCCAAGAATATGTCCAGATTCATCTTTTAGAAACGTGCATGTTATATACTCATGGAAGTCAACCCACAAGACTATGTAAGTATCAACTCCATTATGCATAGTATGGACTAGATACTATGACATCCCCACTAACGTCATCAGTGCCTAATAGTGGGTGTAGAACTCTGTATCAAGATATGCTCTCACACACGCAGTCCAAATACACATATATTCACACAAAGACCTTCATACTGAGTTTCTGTCAAACCTCCGGAGATGCAAGGCAGACTCAGCCATAATGAAGCCTAGCACTAAGGGAAGTAGCAAATAGAAAGAATTAGTACAACAAATAAGTAGTTGATAGGACAAATGCACTGCTAAAGATAGAAAGAATTAGCACAATATCAACTGGCCGCAACTCAGACGAAAACTTCACAATGTGAAATCTGCATGTCCGCTAATATTATAATCTTCACGAGACATTATTATTCCATCACTATCAATTTACACCCTGATTTTTGAACAACTCTTGATAAGAGCATGGGCTTCAAATATGTAGTATGCTAATGACAAAGCTATATGATGTGGTGTGTGTGCATGTAGAAATCAATAGGCTTTGACAGATTCTCTTCATGTCGATGAGCGCATGAGCGGGCTCCTCCTTCCCGCCTGTTTGATTGTGATCAACCAAGCAAGAAGCTCTTGGTTGTTGAAGGATGCTTACTAGTTGTTGAAGTAGCAAGTTTAATTAAATAGCTGTATCTCATATGTCCTCATTCATTGACTCATAAGAAAGGACTCCCATCTCCCACCGGGATGCGTGCGAGCGCGCACACACATTCCACCTATACCAACGTTCGAGTTACTGATACCTCCAACCATCTTACCTTGTGTGTTGTTACCAAGCTTGATTGTAGAAGCTTGTCCAAAACATCAAATGAAAGTTCTATCTACTTTATGGCTAAACTCACAACTTTTATTGTTGAGTTTAGCTCCAACCATCTTAACCTTCTGTGTTGCCAACAAGCTTGATTCAAGAAGGTTATGGGGCATCAAATGAAAGGTTATGAAGGTTATGGCTAAACTCACAACATTTTTTGTTGCAGGGCCATCAATATACACCCTCATTATTTATCCCTTTGATAAGGGTATCCACAATTACCACATTATGCTGAATCTTAATGTCAATAATTTGAAATTCTGGTTCTAATTCTCTCTCCGTTGTGATGAATGTATTTTTTGCCTCTAATTTGTGTTGTGCTGAAGACTCTGATTCACTTCTATTGTACGTGTGTAGTCCATATAACTTTTACAAACATTAAATTGTACTTAATATACCTCATAAGACCACCAAAAACACAAACGGCTTTCATGGTCAAGGACTCAAAATATACTTGGGTGTAAAAAACCTTTCTTTTCACATGAAAACCTTTCACCATTGGGCAATACCTTTCTTTCACAAATATGACTTGAGGTTAAGCCAAAGCATTGACATGATAAATATTTCACTCATTTTCACTTGCAGACGTACAACACACTAGGTATTCTATCCTGAATTTCTAGTTTGTCAATTTTCCTTTTGTTATCTTTGCCCTCCTCTTAACACAAACTACAAAGTTTGTGGTCAGAACTGAATATTTGATTAAAAGCAAATGTGCCCCCATAACTAAAAACCAAAAAGGTTTAGAATCCCAACTGAGCTAAAAGGTTTAGAATCCCAACTGAATAATTACTTGATTTAACTGCAAATGCATGATGGAGATGCGGATGATTTGAGAGGCAGGAAAGCTCATTGGGCAGAGTTAATGCAAGATTTTGATTTTGAGATCCGTTATCAGAAAGGGTCCATGAATAGTATTGCAGATGCGCTTAGTCGGATTAGAGAGGTGAATTCTTTGTCGTTCACCGAGATTTCTACTGACTTATGTCAGTCATTGAGAGGGCTTTGCAGGACTGATAGTTATTTTGGTCCATTTTGGCAGAAGATCCAGGACGGGAGCTCATTGATTGACCAAGACTCGATGACTGAGCAGTCTACCATTCAGGCTGCAGGAGGCCAGTGGATGATTCGGAATGGTTTACTATTCCGTAATGACAAAATTTGTGTACCACAGATCCCGGACATTAGGTCCAAGATTCTTAAGGACGCCCCTTCTGCTGGACACCCTGGGGTACACAGGACACTATCATTAGTGAAACACACTTTTTATTGGCCAAAGATGAAAGGGTATGTAGAAGATTATGTTCTCAAGTGTCAAATTTGTCAGGCAAATAAAGCTGGGTTGTTGCATCCTTTGCAAATCCCAGGTAATAAATGGGAAAGTATTTCCATGGATTTTATTATCGGATTGCCAAGAACACATCAAGGCCACGATTCTATTTGGGTTGTGGTAGATCGCTTGACAAAAATGGCTAGATTTTTACCGACCCGGAAGACTATTACAGCTATGCAATTAGCACGGCAGTTTATCGAGCAATCGTTTAGACTGTACGGGTTACCGCAGGACATAGTCAGTGATAGGGACTCTAAGTTTACGAGTGATTTTTGGAAACTTGTTTTTGAGAAGTTGGAAACAACTTTGAATTTGAGTTCCTCTGATCATCCTCAATCTGATGGCTAGACTGAAAGAGTGAATCAGATTTTGGAGGATATGCTTCGAGCATATGTATCCAAAAGACAGAGTTCATGGGAGGATTATCTTCCTATGTTAGAATTTGCATATAACAGTACTAAGCATACGAGTACAGGGTTTAGTCCTTTCATGCTTATGTTTGGTTTTCAACCTAGATCACCTGTTACAGTAGGATTCTCAGGACTTCAGCATGATGCAGCACGTAATTTTTTGCAAGATATGCAAGAAATGTTACAAGTTGCAAAGGAATCTATTAGAAGTGCTCAAGACCAAGACAGGTTTTATTCTAATAGACATCGTTCACCTGGAGAGTTCTCTGAAGGAACGATGTTGTATTTGCGAGTTCCGAAAGATCCCGAGACTTTACGGACAGGTAGATCTCCGAAATTATCCCCCAGATACTATGGACCATTTCGTATTACACGACGGATTGGTTCAGTTGCATATGAATTGGATTTGCCTTCTCATGTGAAAGTTCATCCTGTATTTCATGTCAGTAGACTTAAGGAAGTACTGGGCGGAGCAGATCAGTTATTTACTCCTCAAGAAATTATAGATGTCGAGGACATGACATTTGTTCCGCACGAACCTGAAAAGATTCTTGGATTTCGTGAACGAAGATTGCGTAATACGTTTATCACGGAATACAAGATCAAGTGGAAGGATCGTGTTGAGGAGGACGCTACATGGGAGACATTGACTACTCTTCAAAGAGATTACCCTGGCTTTTTAGTGAGCTCAGGAGTGAGCTCTTAGAGGAAGGGGAGTATGTCATGTGCACAGAAGCGGGCCGGCAGGCATCAACTATGAGGATACCTTTGCACCGACAGCAAGGATGACCACGATTCCAGCTGCTCTTGCCCTTGCTTCTTCTCAACAGTGGCCTGTGTGTCAGATGGATGTAAAATCAACGTTTCTTAGAGGTGACCTCCATGAGGAGGTGTATGTTGAGCAGCCTCCAGGCTTTGTTGTTTCAAGATTAGAAGGGATGGTTTACAGGTTACGAAAGGCCTTGTATGGTCTTAAACAGGCTCCTAGGGCTTGGAATCAGAAGATTGATTCCTTCTTTCTCCGGACTGGATTTCAGAGATCGGTTGCAGATCCCAACCTGTATTTCTTTCGAGAACGCGGCATGGTTACGTTAAACATCCTTTATGTGGATGATCTCATTCTCACCGGCGGTCGTGTGGAGTACATTGGAGTGACGAAGGCTACCTTGTCCAAAGAGTTTGAGATGACCGACCTAGGCTTACTCCACTTCTTCTTGGGATTGGAGATCTGGCAGACCCAGAGGGGGTTTTTCATCTCTTAGCAAGGGTATGTTCATGAGTTGCTTGAGGCCTTTGGAATGGAGAAGTGCAAGCCTATTACGTCGTCAATGGACCCGAACACAAAGTTAACTGCGAATGATCCTTGTGAGCCAATTGATGCCTCTCAGTATCGAAAGCTGATTGGTTCATTGATCTGGTTGCTGAACACAAGATTGGACTTGAGCTTTTCCGTGGGGCTATTGAGCTCATTCATGCAGACGCCGTTGAAGTCTCATTGGGACGCAAGATTGCGGATCTTGCGGTATCTGCATGGTACGAAGGATCTTGGACCCTTCTACACAGGAGAGGGGTTGATGGATGGAGTCCGACTCCAAGGTTGGAGTGACACAAATTGGGGAGGAGATCTAGACACAAGGAGATCTACTTCAGGTTACAGTTTTACCCTCGGCTCAGGAGCAGTTTCTTGGTGCAATAAGAGGCAGCCAACTATTGCCTTATCATCGAGACAGAGGCAGAGTACCGGGCTGCTTGTGGTGCTGCTTGCAAGGTTGTGTGGCTGCGGAGGTTGCTTGGCGAGATTGGGTTTCCATAGAAGAAGCCCACGGTCATCCAGCGCGATAACCAAAGCTGTACAGCTATTGCTCGGAACCCGGTCTTCCATGCCCGGACCAAGCACATAGAGATACAATATCACTTTGTACGTGAGAAGATCTTGGCTGGTGACATCTTGCTACTTTGTTGTTCGACGGAGGACAATGCGGCAGACCTCTTCACAAAGTCTCTACCTCAGGCTATGCTCCGACAGCACTCCAACTCCCTGGGGTTGGTTCCATAGCTAGGAGCTGAGAGGGGATGTTAGAAGTCATCTCCTGTCTATACATATACGCCAAGGCCTCTGTTGTGGGTGTGCCTGCCCATATTAGGTGTTTTCTCATTTTTCCCCCCTCTCCATATTTTTTCCATTTTTTCCCTATTTTTCCATGGTGTGGGAGGCTGCCTTGTGCTGGCAGGATGGTCCAAATGCTAGCCGACTACTGGCTGCTGGCCGACTGGAGCAGGCCGACTTCACACGTGTGTGCATGCTGGCCGACTTGGAGCAGGCCGACTTCACACGTGTGTGCGTGCTGGCCGACTGGAGTAGATGCTGGTCGGGAGATTTCAGCATGCTGTCGACTGCTCTTCTACAAGCTGACTACACTCATGGGGCCATATAAAATGGCCCCATGTATCTTGTTTCAGGATTTTTCTTGTGTATATAGAGCAGAGTTACACGCCTCTCTCTCTCTCTCCATTGCTGTATTTTTTATGCACTTGCTCGTGTTCTCACATTTTGTCATCATCTCTGCTGCATATTCTAACAGCTTCGACTTCAAAGCAAGCACCTACAAAGGCCGAGGTGCAAGCCCCAAAAGCTGTAGTAGCCCCTAAAAAGGCCAATGAACCAGAACTAGAGATCCAAAAGAAGAAGAAGATCTCAAAGAGCACGCATAAATGCAACACAACTGTTGGGGTTGGGGGAGCTTGCCTGTACACACACACGCGCGCGGGGGCACGCAAAGAGCTTGAGCAAGGAAACCTCAGAGAGGGAGCTACTGAAAACGTACTCAATTATGATAAGGTACAAAGTACAATGAGTATATAAAAGCCTAGGGCAAGGTGCCCAACACACATAAGTATGTTCACACATGAAAAAGCCTGTGTCCAACCACAAGGAAAAAGTGCCCATGAGTAAGCTGGGTTAACACCTGAACTAGCCGGGAGTGGCCGAACGAACATGAGTAACAAACCCCTCTCAAGTGAATGGTGTGAACGAAGACAAGGTGTAGCAAACTACCCTAGTAGAGGCTATAAGCTCAAAGCTTTGCAGAAAGCCTCAAACTTTTCCCTTGAAAGAGGCTTTGTAAACCCATCCGCTATATTGGCATGTGTAGGCACATAAGCCAAGTCAATCTCTCCTGCATGGAGCCTTTCCTTGACATAATGATAGTGAACCTCAATATGCTTTGTGCGGACGTGAAAAACTGGGTTTCATGCAACTTCCAAAGCACTCTAACTGTCAGTGTAAATGGTGGTAGGAGACTACTGTCCAACACCAAGATCGGCTAATAGGCATCGTAGCCAAACACATTCCACAGTAGCTGTAAAGGTTGCCCTTTATTCAACTTCACACCTAGAAGTGGCCACTGCAGGCTGTTTCTTACTGAACCATGAGATGCATGAGTCACCAAGAAGAAAACAGTTACCACTGGTTAACACTCGCGTGTCATAGCAACCTAACCAATCATTGTCGGTAATTGCAAGGAACCATAATGTAAAAAAACCCCCCTCAACGTATCTACACTAAGATAACATGATACCCCCCTCAAAAGGTATAAACTATATGCCCAAATAGTAATGTAAATGCCCCATGTCTGTGACATGAAATGCATGCTGCAAACCGGCTTTAAAAGCTGAAATATAACCCTCTTCAGGGCCAATGACGAGCATGTCATTCACATAAAGAATGAGGATGAGAACAGTGTTCCCAACGATGCGAACATAAAGTGTACTCTCAGTTGAACTATTCTGAAACCCTTTGGCAGTCATGTATGCATGGATCTTGTGGTACCAAGCACAAGGATCCTGTTTAAGACCATATAGTGCTTTATGTAAATGGCATACGTTTCTTTCTCCACCTTTTTGAACAAAGCCAGGAGGCTGAGATACATAAACTTCCTCCTGCAAATCGCCATTCAAGAAGGCAGTTTTGACATCCAACTAATGCACATGCCATTGTTTGTGTGCAGCCAATGCAATAACAATACGTATGGTAGTCATACGTGAAGTGGGAGCAAAGGTCTCCTCATAGTCAATGCCCTAACGTTGGGCATACCCTTCGGCGCCCAAGCGAGCCTTAAGGTGGTCAACTGAACCATCAAGCTTACGCTTTAGCTTAAAAACCCATTTTGTGCCAATAGCACACTTGCCAGGAGGTAAGTCACATAACTCCCAAGTACCACTTTTGTTAATGGAGTCCAACTCTGAACGCATGGCTACCACCCAGTTGTCATCCTCCAATGCATCAACATGAGAAATAGGTTCCTCATTACAAGCAGTGGCAACAAGAGCTATATCCACATAATGTGAAGATGCATGGCGAGAAGCAGCACGTGTACGACCTGGCATAAATGTAGATTGTTTGCTATCACGCAAAGTCTCAACCAGCCATCTAGGAACAGCTTTTGACTTCCTAGTACCTACATCTTCCTCTGCCACTACATCACCCAAGGAATCCTGATCAATCTGAGGCATGTCACGATCAATTTGGGGCAAGTTCAGCTGCTGATTTTGCTGATTTTCAGCGAGCATAGGTGGCTGTAAATGAGCCGAAAGTGGCTCTACATTATCCACATTTGAATTGAATAAAGGCAACAAAGTATCAAACACATCTTCCGGCCCAATAGATGGCTGTCTTGTACATGAGAGGAGTGATTGAGATGCATACTCATCAAAGATAACATCTCTTGACACAATGATCTTGCATGTATTAGGCACAGAGTCTGTATCCCTTACTCTCAGTACTATAACCAATGAAAATGCATTTGATTGCCTTTGCATCAAGCTTATGTCTTTGTTGTATGCACATATGCCAAACACCCAAAGACTCTCATATGAGTCACCACTGGAATCCTGCCATTCCATGCCTCATAGGCAGTCATAGATTTCAAGGCTTTAATGGGGCAGCGGTTAAGCACATAATTGGCACACACAACCGCCTCAAGCCAAAACTTATCGGGTAGATCCTTGCTCTTGAGCATGCAACGTGCCATCTCCATAAGTGTACGATTGCGTCTCTCTGCAACTCCATTCTGCTGAGGAGTATACGGGGTAGTACACTGATGGGAAATACCATGTAACTGCATGTAAGATGTGAACTCATCTGACAAATATTCCCCCCCTCGATCTGTACGCAATGTGACAAGCTTGTGTCCACGAGCATTTTCAACCATGGAACGGAAGTCTTTGCAAGCTACAAAAGCACCTGACTTCACTTTCAAACCATACACCCAACAAAACTAAGTGTAGTCATCAACGACCGTGATGAAGTACAAGTGTCCTACAAAAGATGGAACCCTCATGGGACCACAAAGATCACTATGAATGAGCTGTAATGGACGAACAGCCCTCGTAGTATCATCTTTAGGAAAGGAATTCCTATGCATCTTTCCAAGAATGCATCCCTCACATACATGCTTGAATGGAATCTACATAGGAGGAAGCATAAGTGAAATTGAATCTCTTTTATCATACACTGAGCAACAATGGTCAGAAAACTGAACCTTAAACCCAGATAATGCAAGGGCTGAAACAGAAATGAGATTCTTAATGCCTGGTACATATAAAGTGTCACTAAGAGTAAAATTATTCTCATTACATACTGTTAGCTTCACTAAGAGTAAAATTGTTCTCATTACATACTGTTAGCTCCACATTGCCAATGCCTTTAATGGAGTAAGATAACTATGCCACCTCCCTGCAAGAAGTGATGTGCTTAGAAGCACCACTATCAAAGTATCAATCCCAGCTCAGATAGACATACAAGAAGCATGCAAACTGTATGTAACTACTAATGCATAGCCCTCATGAGCAAAGTTAGCCTCTTCTTTAGTGTCCACTGTAGCAGCCAAACCTTGCTGCTTCATTTTCTTTTCACACTCAATGCGCTTCCTGCATTCCTCAATGAGATGGCCAGGTTTTCTGCAATAGTTGTATCTCTTCTTTTTCTTGGTTTCACCCTCTTTAGACAAGGTAGAATGTGGTTTGCCCTTAGGCTTACCACTAGATGAAGCCCCAGATTTACCTTTGTTTCGATCAAAGGCACCAAATGCCTGATCAGCAAAAAGCATAGTAGTCTTGTTAGAACGAGACTACTCTTCCTGCAATAAGAGAGTCACCAACTCATCAAAGGTATACAAGTTTGGATTACCCTTCATGAGTAGACGAAGAGTAGTAGCAAAATCCTGATATGATTCTGGCAAACCCTGAAGCACTGTAGATACAAGTGAATCATCTGGAATGACCTCATCAATGTTGATAAGCTGCTCTCGCAAATCTTTGATGCGGGTAAGGAGCTTGTCCATTGAATCACTCTCATCCACATGCTCATACTCAATCTTCTTGCGAAGATAGGCAACACGAGCCTCATTGCGAACCGGATACAAAGAAGCAAGTACATCCCATGCACCCTTAGCAAAAGTGCATGAACGAATGTGCGGTATAACCTGCCTTTTGCATGAAAGGGCAATCAAAGCATGTGCCTGAGCATCCTTGGCATCCCATCTTAGCTGTTATGGAGTGGGTGGCAAAGATGCAAAAGATGTAGCACCACCTAAAGATACATCATCACCTACATCAATAGTGCCTGAAGTACTTGCTGCTCGTGCAGGAACAATAGGCCTAGCATCAACCCTTGATACATAGACCCACAAATTGTTTGCAACTAGTACATGTTTCATCATATATGCCCACATAGGATAGTTGGTGCCATCCAACTTATCATCAATGGAGAGCATACCAAACAAATCACTAGTATTCCCAGACATGGCTGTCACAAATGCGTACTAACAAGTAGTGTGACTGAATCAAGGCGTCAACTGCAATATGATTCTAGTGTACCACTATGTTTGCTCAATACATAGGCATAAACCACATCAATTGAAGAGCAAAAAAAATCTGCAAAGCAATCCAACGCAGAGCAAGGGAATGTACCTATAATACCAAAAATGCCTGCAAATGTCTATAATAAACCTACAAATAGTATCAATTTCTGCAAAATCCCCAAATTTCTAGTGCAATTACGCACCAGATCTAATGAAATCAATGCCAATGTTGCAATTTCAAGCTCAATGGTGAAAAGCCCCAAAATTAATGCAGCCAATTTGCTTCTTCTTTTTTGCAATTTCTGAATTTTTGAAAGAATTTAGAAATGATAAAACACTGGTTTCAGTTGGCACAGATTTCGAGAACATGACAACTTCAGTCCACACACAGCAAATGTTAGCGGCGCACAGCTTCAGTCGACTGTGAAGGACAAGAGGTGCTGGCCGTTGGCGGCTCACAGTAACGCCAGCAATGTTCAGCAACTCTGTACGGCGGCACAACAGAGAGGCACGAGTGCAGGACAAGTACAGTCGAGCAAAGCAGGTCGACAGCAGGTACAAGCGGCACAGGGCATCAACACAACAAGCGGCGCAGGCAGTAGCAGGGTGGCACACAACAAGCGGCGCAAGGCAGTAGCAGGGTGGCACACAGCAGGCAACGCAAGGCGGTGGCACGGCAGGTCGAATCGCAGGTGGGGGAAACCCTAACCCTAACCCTAATCGTGCTCAGATACCAATGTTGGGGTTGGGGGAGCTTGCCTGTACACAAACATACACACAAACGCAGAGAGCTTGAGCAAGGAAACGTGAGAGAGGGAGCTGCTGGAAACGTACTCAATTATGATAAGGTACAAAGTACAATGAGTACATAAAAGCCTAGGGCAAGGTGCCCAACACACATAAGTGTGTTCACACAGAAAAAAACTGTGTCCAGCCCCCCAGGGAAAAAGTGCCCATGAGTAAGCTAGGTTCACACCTGAACTAGCCGGGAGTGGCCAAATGGACATGACCAGCAACAACGACATCATAACCATCGAAACATTGTAACCACTGAAAGTGGTTCGAACGTGAGTTCTGAAGCTACCTCCCTTGTAGAGATAGCCAAGGATCTCCCACTCAAACCTGCTTTACCCAAAGAAAAGAAACCCATAGACTATGAAAACCTTTCGAAGAAACTCAAACCCAATGTTGCCCAAGAGCTTGTGAGAGGAAGGCTATAAACTATAGCCAATGTTACAGCAAATGTTCGAGTACGAACCATGAACCGCGCTTGAGCACATCCCAAACCCTATCCCATAGCCAACCATTTTGAGGATATAAATATTGGCAAAGGATGGCACATTTACTATGAGCACTCTCGCCAACAACTGGCATTTGACTTCGCCATCGGCCCGACCCACCGACAAATCTATGGCTACTATGAGCGGGTCCGGTGCCTTCCTTCACACCATGGGACCTTCGAGGAGTACTTATTGACAAAATTTTTCCAAGCAGGATGTCAAAAATTTTCCAACCCTTTTCTGTCAATCCATTCCTTCGATTTGGAGCTCTCCGCAATCTTGCCGTCAACCCAATGGTCTTCAAATAACCGCCTCTGAGGACAGAAGCTAGCCTAGGCAAGAAGGTGTTGTTACTCCTTTCTTGCACCTCTTTGTAAGGGTGATTTTGGAGTCCCACCCTCTACTCTTGTAAACTCTGCCGAACTTCATAATATTATACAGAGTTCATATTTTGATCATGAAGTGTTTCAATGTGTTCTTGATCCTCTTTTATGAGTTTGTTGATGTTTACAAAGATTGATCTTTGTACATGTTATCATCAGATCTCGATAGTCAAGGAGGATGTTTTTAAGACAGGTTTTCGAACCAGATATGGTAATTTCAAGTTTCTTGTATTACCTTTTGGGCTTACGAATGCTCTTGCTACTTTTCAGTAGATGATGAACGGTCTCTTTCCGGATTGTTTAGAAAAATTTATTGTGGTATTCGTAGATGATATTTTGATATGTAGCCGTTCTTTGGAGGAGCATGTAGAGCATCTCAGACACGTCTTGGTGATTCTAAGGCATGAACGAAGTCCTATGAAAAAATCTCTAAGTGTGAATTCTTTTGCAAAGAAATCACATACCTAGATCATCGGATTTCCAGATCCAAAAGGTTTTGGATGGGCCACTATCTCAGATTGTCATACAGGTTTGTTCATTTTTAGGATTCATTGTCTTCCTTAAAAAGTTTGTGAGGTAGTATTCAGACGTAACCGTTCCCCTTTCTAACCTCCTCAAAAGACATGGGCGAACGCTTCTATTACCTGGAATGAGAGGCTTGATCATTCTTTGAAAAGAATCAAGCTAATGTTCTAGCCATACCGGATCCTGGCAAACTATTAGTGGTTGAGATTGATGCCAATGATTTTGCGATAGAGGCTGCCTTATTCTAGGAGGGCCGACGTGTGGCTTTTGAAAGCAAGAAGCTTGATGATACCTACGTCAGATAGCATACTTAGGAGAAAGTTATATGCGGTTATTTATGCATTGAAAATTTGGAGACATTACTTGAGTCGATTAAGTATTTTTTGCGATAGACCTGAGTTTAGGGAGAAGAATGCACGGTGGGTAGAGTTGATGCAAGATTTTGATATAGAAATTCGGTATCAGAAGGGTAGCTTGAACAGGGTTGCAGATGCATTAAGTCGGACGGGGCAGGTGAATCTTTTGAGTTTCACAAAGATTCAGGCTAACCTTTATGATTCTCTGAGAGGGCTGTGTTAGACCGATATATATTTTGGTCTGTTTTGGTAGTAGGTTTAGGTTGGGGGCTCCATTATTACAGATCAGAGCTCAAGGATCATTCCACTTGTCAAGGTGGGTGGAGGTCAGCATCTTTTTCGGAACGGGTTGTTCTTTCAAAATGATAAGAGTTTGCGTGCCAGATCCTTTATTGCTGCCACGACGCTGCTACAGCAGCAGGTCATCCGGGTCTACAATAAACCTATGATTTGGTAAAACATATGTTTGACTAGCCCAAGATAAGGACAAAAGTCCAAGACTTTGCGGTAAAGTGTTGTCAATGTTAGGTAAACAAGGCTAGCGCCTTAGGGCTGAAGGATTGCTATATCCTTTGTAGATCCCTTATAGTAAATGGGAGAGTATTTCCCTTAGTCACAAGGAATGGGCATTTTTAGACTCGGGAATGTTGGGGATGGCAGCATCTTCCCGTTCCCGTTCCCATTCCCATTCCCGTCCCATGTCACTCTATAGTCACAGGGAATGGCCATTGTCAATCTTTTCCGTCCCGGTTCCCCGTCCCCATTTTGCGTCCCATGTGCCTATGGTATTTCCATGGACTTTATCACCGGTTTACCACGCACTGGTAGACAGATCATCAAAGATGGCAAGATTTTACCCACAAGTAATGTGAAACACCTAAGCTAGGGCGGGGATTCTTTATATAGGGCTAAATAGCCCTTGGTCTCCCCTCATCCCCCACCTTTATGGTGGCTTCACAAGATTTTCGGGTGGGGGAGAGACCCAACCGATTGTTGGCCTCCATCCAGCATGCTATGCTTCAGCTCGCGTGATGCTTTGTTGTTCTGCGTTCTTTCAATTACACCTGCTAATCGGAGGATTGGCTCCAACAGATTGCACAGACAATACCCACTGCATCACTTGTTACCTGAAGCAACTCAACTCATCCAGCCAAAGATCACACTGATACACTAGCCATAACTTCTTTAGAAAGCCTTCAAAGCTCAGCCAAGTACCAATATTACCTTTACATACATGAAAGGAACTCCCATGCACTAATTCGAAAAGGCCACCAAAAAAACTTTCTATGGGCAACACTCACTCATATACAACTCGGACAACTCCACTAATTGCATGTCACATGAATCAGTCCTCATATGCATGTGCCAAACAATCTAATGACATATACAGGTAGACATAGGGAGCTTTAGGGATAACAAACCATTGTGAGCATTTATCACGTTCTTAAATGATTATGAGGACGAGCTGGACAAGCTGGAGCTCTCCACTAGCGTGAGCACCCCCCCTCCCCACCCCTCTGTGCTTCTGCCTCCTGCTCTTCCCTGTCCCTAGCTTCCCCGCACAGCTTGCCCTCCCCCCTTCCACTGTTGTGCATTGCCCACCTTCTGCCCCTACTCATTCCATCCGCCCCTTCTAACCTCACAGTCCCTTTCCAATGTCGATCACCACAATGCAGTATGGGGCAAAGCAAGATCCAGTGGACATATCTTGCCCGATGTATACACTCTCACCTTGCGCATGCTTGCAAAACATGACCACTCCCTCAAAACCCTTCCCAATGTCGATCACCCCAATGCAGTATGGGGCAAAGCAAGGATCCGGTGGACATATCTTGCCCAATGTATACACTCTCACCTTGCGCATATTTGCTTGCAGCACATGACCACTATCTGCCTTAAAACCCTTGGCAAAATCCTCACTCCGAGAGAGACTGCTAAAAGAATAGGTTTCTGGCTTTGCTTGCATGTGCATCCTCTCTTGTGCATGGTTTAGGTCACATCTGTAAGATGATTATTCAAGGGAAACTTCAGTGAGCACCATCTCACCGCAGGCGCAACTGGCGATGCAGTAAGATCCTCCCGAGGGGCTGCCACCTCAACAATTAAGAGATCAGTTTTAGTCCTCGAGTCAACAGTCTAGGACAAGCTCCGAGCCTTCAAGGAATAAGAAAAGATCCTTAACGAGAAAATAGCGGCTAGCCTAATTACAACACCTCCAGGAGCAAACCTCGGCTAGCCCATGGATTCGCACCTAAGTGAAACCCCGTACTTTACTGGAGGCCCTTGAGAACTGGCAGATCGAGTATCACTACCGTGTGAGAGCATCCATTTGGACCCAGGCAAGAGACAGGACTTCTTTGCTTTCTCCATACCTCACTACTGACATGATGGTGTTCACCACCTACAAAGTGCAGGAGTGGTGGAATCAGACCCCTCTTGAGTCCGGAGCCATCACTTTGGATTTCTATAGGCTCCTCGAACTCACAGTTATAATCATACAGCCGCCCACATCCCCTCTCCCTCCAAGGGCGGCAAGCCATGGAGGGAGTTCCCTGATCTTTGTGCATTGACCTCTTTGGAGCAAATAATATCTCTTTACTAGGAAGAGGATATTTCTTTGGGGGAAAAAAAAAAGTAACTTTTATGAGCGTGATCAAGCTTCCCTGTTTTCACAGCAACCAACAAATTAGAATAACGAAGTTCTAGCATCCCTTCGGTTATTGACCTTTGGGAAAGTGGCGGTGCAGCTGAGCTAGGTCACTACACATCAACACCACAAATAAATCATGGCTTCCCATGCATATTAAGCTACTAGTGGATGCAAAATCTCTCTCTCTCTCTCTCTCTCTCTCTCTCTCTCTCTCTCTCTCACACACACACACACAGGCGAGGACAGCAGGACCCAACTATCACAGATTTCTTCAGCCCCTGCCACACAAAAAACCAGAGCCCACTCAGGCCCCGGCGAGCAGGCATACAAAGCAGACTGGTCTCTGTGTTTGATCCTGGGAGGTTCTAGCTACTTGCACTCTTGGAGTTGCTAGAGATCAGGCTGCCTAAAGCCAGACACCCCCGCCACCCCCTTGGAGATTGAGGCCCTTCATGCATCAGCATCAGATTCGAGATACTCTTCTTGACACCACAGGGAGGAACAATCGCAGGAGGTGGATATCATGGCCCTATTATCTATACTCCATTGACGACACATAGATTTTCGTTGTTACTATATTGTATACGCAGGGACCTACATAGTTCGTAGGGCTATTTTTATTTTTGTGTTGTTTTGACATCCAGTTTACACATGGATGGTCTCATAGATCTTTCCGGTTTCTAGAAGTTAATATAATATCTCTCTCTCTCTCTCTCTCTCTCCATAGATGGAAAGATGCACAAACAGAAACTTTAGAGTACTCTCTCCCACGTACACAAGAAAACTTACATGGCATACCACATGTATCGTTGTGAGAGATGGCATGCAACTTGAGAATTTCAAAGTATCATCCATGTTTCTTTTCAAACATAATATAACTTGCAACTTGAATTCATAGATCGTGGAAGAAAATGAGAGCAAACGGTATTATGTACATCCATTGAAAGGGGCAAAGGCAATAACAGTAATAACAATTCCAAAAAGGTTCAGAGCACAATTGCAGTCTATAATATAATACTTACACAAATACATATGTCTTGGTGGACGTGTGCAGAATCACGAGCAAGCACATGGATCCGCCTCCGACGATGAAACCGAGGTAATCGAGGCAGACTCGCTCCGAAAGAAGAAGTAGCCAACTGAGAACCCAAGGACGACGGCGATGAAGACGCCGGCGTTGAAGGACATGACGGCCAACATGAGGAGGTAGGCGATGCCGACGCTGACACCAAAGAGAGCAGAATCGAGTAGTTTCCTGCTGGATGGGAGAGAGAATTTCCTGCCCCCAAGCAAGGGGGCCTGCGCATCAGATTTGTGTTGTGAAAAAGTTGCTGAAGCGGGTAATGAAGCCCGCACGCTTGCAAGATACTCGTAGAAGACGGAGACGATGAAGAGGGCAAGCAGCGAGAGGGTGTAGTCGCCCCATGTGGAGGTCTTCCAGCCATCGAAGAGAATGGTGGCCTGTATGCCCCAGTAGAAGGTCATGTGCATCATCTTGGCGGTTGTTGCGTTTCAAAGCCGAACACCCTAAACTCTGTGCAAATGCGAAGGAATCTGGTGAACCAGCTACTTATTTATATAAAAGCAGCTCTGTTCAGACCTGTCCGGACTAACATTTTCATCAGTCAGCCGCCCTTCGGCTACTTTGTCACTACCATAGTGCAGTACCACTACTATAGTGCTTAGGGTTGAAAAAAAATTACACATATATTTTGAAGGTCAACCTAGTTTATGGCCTTCAAATTGAAGGTTAGAGTAGGATTTAGTAGTCACTACCATAGTCGTGGTAGTACGACTATGGTAGTACAAAATGTACTACCACATTTGGCATTTGGGCCGGCCTATAGCAAAGCAAACCTTTGAACTAGTCCATGCCAATCCTTTTTTTTTTTGGAAACAATAGTTATATACATATATATTTCCAGAGAGACTTACAACGAGTCCTTCACCAAGTTACAAAATGATATCCACAAAACAAAACTCTATGCGCTGATGTAGCCATGATGCATGCTTTCTCACTAACCCTAGAAGGAAAAGCGCATCAATGGTTCTGAACCCTCAAACCCAAACATAAGGTTAATTTCACACGGCTCAAGAATGTGTTTATGCGAAGCTTCGCCCAGAAGTGGCGACGACATATGGAGTCCTATGGCATAGCTGCACAACATCAAACAAAAAGAAATGGAGTCGAATGCGAGACTATGTGTCTCAGCTAAAACACTTGAATTCAAGGCGCAAACTACGAGAAAGGCTAACTGATATGATCAATTAGCCTTGCTTCCGAAGAGTAGTCCGAGACCACAAGATGCATGATTATCTGGTATTAGCCCGACCGGCTACTCTGGATGCATGTTGTAAACTGGCAATTCAATATGAAGACAATATGCTAGAATTGCCACAACCAGAAGATGTCAAAATATCTTCGATAGCAACGACTTCACAAGTTTCGAGTCACCAAGAGATTGGAACTCGAAGCAAGCAAGTCGAGAACATGACTGTGGATGAACTCAGTAATGTAATACTAGAAAAATTGAAGTTAAAGGATGGAAGAGAAGCATTTGGGCAAGGGCATATCCATCTTTACCCTCGTAGTAGAGAATTGGTGTGGTGCTCTATGTGCATATTGAATCACACCACCACTGAATGTCCATAGTTAAGAGCAAGGTCATTACTCTATTATGCGCACTATGTAAAATTAGGGAATCATGACACCTCCATGTATAGATATCTAAGGTTTCAAATAGTAGCATAGCTGCTGCCGGCACCTAGAGCTCCATTGGCCTTACCAGCACCACCTGTACAAATCACTGCACTGTAGGACAACCAAACCCTTCCTATTTACCTAGGGGGATGTTTCGGTATAGGATACTTCACCTCTATCGCCACCTGTTCAACCACCACAGGCTAAAATCAACCAAGTATTGATTGAAGAGCCATCAAAAGGTATGGATATGGTGCGTGAAGTAGAAATAAGTGGTGGTGATGAGTACTATGAGGAAGCTACAGAGATTGCACCCACAAATATGAGGAGATTGAAGAGCCATCAAAAGGTATGGATATGGTGCGTGAAGTAGAAATAAGTGGTGATTAGTACTATGAGGAAGCTGCGGAGATTGCACCCACAAATATGAGGAGAGGACCATTACAATGTTTTGGTTGGTTACAATGCACCGCATATTGAATCGTTGAATGTCCAAACAAGAATGTGGTTCATACGCATCAACCTCAACAATTGACTACACCACCCAATGACATGCCTATACTTACTTGTACACTAAATGTGGGATTGATCATTTGATCAAATATTGTCCATACCACGTAAGTGGTTCAACTTCCACTCCTAACTAGGCCATTGTCCAAACCATAAGTGTGCAACCTAAAAACATCACGCCACTCAATATCCTGACACGAGCCCAAGCCCAATTGGGGAACAAAGGGAAGAACCTAGTAGATGCAACCACTTCCAGAACTGGCAAGAGAAGGAGGGTGAAAAAAGTGGGTAAGTGTGACACCAGGGTCACAGTTCAAGATGGATATGAAGAAGACATGATCGACACCGGATCCACTCAATCAAGAGAAGACAGGGATCAAGTGGTCAAACTAAATGAGCCTGACCAAGAGATGCAAAGGGAAAGACCATCAACTCCTAAAGGAGTCGGTGAATACCCAAATGCTGAAGAGATATGGAAGCTTGAAGAAGCCAGTGCCTTAGTAGAAGAGTATCAACAACTTCACAAAGCCAAGTTACAGGCTAACCGGATCAGGGATACAATGTATCCAAGAAACGAACCAACAAGGGAAAGGGAATTGGACCTACCTACTCCAATTCTAGTCCACTTCTATGCAAATGCCATTGGGACAACTACTACAAAGTTCACCAACATTATAGGCAGATATAAAGGAATGGGCAGAGGGCGGACTAAGGCCAGTCGACACTACAGAGGATGTTCTATCACCTCTAGCATAAAGAACCTTAAAACACACAAGGGAAAGGACAACCCGAGCTGTCAAGATACTAGTTAATCAATTGGGGCATTATTACGAAAGCAATGACACTAATGCTACGATCCCAATTCATCATAAAATGGATACCAGGCACTGGCTATCCTGGATGGTGGGGTGGAAGTTAGCATCATCACAAAATGATGTTGGGAAAACTGGGGAAAACCCAATCTGAAAAGAGCAGATCTTATCGTTAAAATGGCAAACAAACATCTTCAAGGCCCATTGGGCTTTTAGAGAATATGAGACTCAAACTCTTTACGTTTCGCTACCATCATACATATGTAGTAATGAACTTTCTACGCCAACTAGACTCATATGACATAATATTGGGGAGACCCTTCATGAGGGAATCCAAATTGGTGCACGATTGAGCATTAGACCATGTGTATGTCGTAGGGATTCGTAAATTCTAAAGATAGATCTGAGAACATGGAGAGCACACCCCATGGAAGGACAACTGTTTGGTAATGATTCGGTCACAACCGAGTGAACCACATCCGTGCAAATATGCCAGCCCCCACGGTGGAAATTTCCAAAGAGGAAGAGGAAACAAAAATGTATGCATCACTTCCTCCTCCCAATTTCAGTGAAAACTGTGGATGCATGTGCTAGCTACCATAGGTGTGATGCAACCCCGAGGAACCCAATATGTGGAATCTAGGACTATTCCCACTACCTCTGTCTGTATGGTCAATTGGCAAACCATTGATAAAGAATCAGAAGAGGAGGTCTCTATCATAGAAGGGACTGGATCACAAGGCCATACGAGTGCCCAACGCCTTAGAAGATGGCAAAAGAAGAAACGATATATCGCTCTATGAAATGCCCTACTATGAAAAAAACCCACGGGATGCCAAGTGGCTGAGATACCTCAAAGCTACTAAGGTACACAACGAGTTTTGTAATGATTAGGGTGAGGAATTAAGATATCCCTTGAAGGGAAGCATAGACAGAAAGTCATCCTTCGAGAACTGGAAACACCTAAGCTTATGAAAGTTGGGCACTGAAAACGAAACAAAGCTTTGGTAGAAGCTGAGCGAGAGGCTAGGAAAGTTATGGCTAAAACAAAAAGTGAGAATGAGGATAAACCAGACCTGCTTTCAGTACCATACCATTTCAAAACCTACACAATTGAAGAACGAAAGGTGATCCGACTGATGGCAAAAAGAGTTAAGGAAGATGGGTTGTCCACATCATACGATGGGCCAGCTGAAGTCAAGGAAGTCGATATTGCAGAACCATGGGAGGAAACCAAACCTATTTATATTGCTAAGGACTTGACTCCGGTTGAAGAAAATGAGCTTGTCACTCTCCTTAAAGAGTTTAAGGATTGTTTCGCCTGGAACTACAAAGAGATGAAGGGTGTACCACTTGAGGTGGTGCAACATACAATCCCAATCATGGACGGATCAAGACCAACTAGGAAAAAACCATACCAGATGTGCGACAATTCTAAAGGAGGAAATCGATAAACTCATTGCTACGGATTTCATCTATGAGATAGAACATACAAATTGGTTGTCACCAATCGTTAACAGTGCCAAAGAATAATTGGAAACTTCGGGTATGTGTCAATCTTAAAAAGGTCAACGGAGCAACTAGGAAGGACCATTACCCACCACTGCCTTATACAGAATATGTTTTGGAGAGAGTAGCTGGTGAAGAAGCTTATAGGTAGACGATTTTTCAGGCTACAATCAGGTGTGTATAGCACCCGATTGACCAGCATAAGAAAACCTTCAATACAATGTGGGGGACTGTTGCCATATATATAGGCAGTGATGTGTGAACACACTTGTGTGTGTGAACACACTTTGGCTTTCACACTTTTAGATGCTTTGTATGTGCCAGGGATAAAGAAGAATATATTGTCTCTCTCTGCGCTTGCTAAACTTGGACTTATAGTCAAATTTGTGGATGACAGATATACTATTCATGATTTGACTTCTGGTGATACGATTATTGCATCTGGCACCTTGTTTCGTGGGCTGTATAGGCTCAATTCTTATGACAAGTGTGTGGAAGATTCAGCAAATGCAATTTCTGATGAAAAGGCAGTTTCAGATGCAAAACTATGGCATGCTCGTTTTGGTCATCTGAACTTTGCTAGTTTGCTGCGTTTACAGAAATTTGATATGGTTGCTTCATTGCCCCCTCTTGAGGCACCATTAAAATATGTTTGTGAAGGTTGTATTTTGGGCAAAATGTAGCGTTTTGCATTTCCAAAGGATGGTTCTGTGTGGGCCACTCGCAAATTACAACTTGTACATAGTGATGTATTGTATGTGGGCCTATGCAAACTCCATCATTTGGTAAACACTTGTACTTCGTGACTTTCATTGATGATTACTCAAGGTATGCATGGGTATATCCACTGAAGGCAAAGTTCGAAGTGTTTTTGTGCCTCAAATAGTTTTTGCTTATGGTTGAAAATGTATCCAATTGTAATGTGGGCACCCTCCGTTCTGATCAAGGGGGGGAGTACATGTCTAAAGAGTTTGATGCATTTCTGGCTAGTCGTGGGATAAAACACCAATGTACAGTGCCATATACCCCTCAGGAAAATGGTGTTGCTGAGAGGAAAAACAGGTCACTTATGGAGATGGCACGATGTATGGTCAAGAGCCAAGCTTTGCCACATGCGTTTTGGCTTGAGGCTGTCATGTGTGCTGCATATGTACTCAACAGGTGTCCCACTAAGGCCTAGCAGTCTGTTACTCCACATACGAAGCTTGGCATGGCAGGAAGCCTTCTATTGGTCACTTGCGCGTCTTTGGTTGCTTGGCCTATGCTTTAGTGCGTGTGCGTGGATGATAAGGTTGTCAAATGCATTTTTGTTGGTTACAATGCTGAGAGCAAGGGTTACAGACTATATCATCTGCAGTTAAAGCGTATCTTGATTAGTCGAGATGTTGTTTTTGTGGAAGATGCTGTGCAGCCTTTGTTATCATGTACCAAAGAGACAGGTGTGAGCTCACAGGATGTATTTGATATGTTGTTGCCTCTGTTTACAGGTGGGAATTCAAATGGAAGTCCTAATGAGGTAAATATTCAGCCTATGCAGATTTCAAATGACATCATAGATCAACCTATTTCTGATGTAGATTTACAAGATGTAATTTATGAGGATAGGGCTGAAAATGAGTAGGCTAGAGGTATGCCTAAATGGCTGGTGCAAACCTTGCGTGATAGTAAAATTGATGCACCTATTTCTAGTCGTACTCGTTCAGGTTTTCAACATGCCTCTTATGCATCAGATTGTTATGCTTTGGCTGTGTCTAGTATGTGTGAAGAGGAAGAACCTCTTTCATTTGATGAGGCACAAAAATCAAAAAATTGGTTAGCTGCAATGCAAAGTGAATATGATGCTATAATGAAGAATGGTACATGGTCTTTGTGTGATTTGCCTATTGGTAAAAAGGTCATTGGATGTAAGTGGGTTTTTAAGTTGAAACGAAAACCAGATGGCAATGTTGATCGCTATAAGGCTAGACTTGTTGCAAAGGGTTATGCTCAAGAAAAGGGCATTGATTTTGATGAGACCTTTGCTCCCACTTGTCGTATGACTACCATTCGTAGCATTTGTGCATTGGCAGTTCATAATGGTTAGAATGTACATCACTTGGACATAAAGACTGCGTTCTTGAATGGAGATTTGCACGAGGAGGTGTATGTATCACAGCCTCGTGGTTTTGTTCAAAGAGGGCAAGAAAACAAAGTGTGCAGGTTGAAAAAGGCTTTATATGGTTTAAAGCAAGCTCCACTAGCTTGGTATGAAAAGATACATGCATATTTGACTGCACATGGTTTTCAGAATAGTCCAACAGAAAGCACTTTGTATGTTAAATGTGTGGATGATGTACATCTAATCATTGCTCTCTATGTCGATGACATGCTGCTCACAGGACCAAATGAGAGTCATATTGCTGATTTTAAGACTGATTTGAATGCCTCTTTTGAGATGTCAGATTTGGGGCATTTGCATCATTATGGGGATACAATTTAAGCAGTGTGATGGAGGTATTGCTTTGTGTCAGACAAAGTATATATATATTGAGACATTGTTGCAGAGATTTGGCCTTGAAGACTGCAAGCCTATTGCTACTCCAATGGAGACAGGTTTGAAGTTGAGTCTTCATGATGCTGCTGGAGATCACTTTGATGTCACACTCTATCAGACAGCTGTTGGTTGCCTCATTTATGTATGCATTACGAGGCCGGACATTCAGTTTGCAGTCTCATAGGTGAGAAAGTTTATGCTGCATAGCCCAGGGTCTCGAAGGCAGTTAAACGCATCTTTTGCTACTTGAGTGGCACCATACATCTTGGGTTGTTTTATCCCAAGGGGGGATCATTGCCACCAGATTTACATGCTTTTTCGGACTCAGATTGGGCTGGTTGCTATGACACAAGAGTGTCCACAAGTGGTTTTTGTTTCATGCTCGGTAGCTCATGCATATCTTGGTTGAGCAAGAAGCAACCTACTGTGGCCACTTCTAGTTGTGAAGCTGAGTACAGGGCAGATTTCACAGCTACGGTTGAGTGTGTGTGGCTCAGACGGCTTATGGTGGCTGACTTGGATGTTGGACAGGAGTTTACCACCTCTATCTACACTGACAGTCAGAGCGCATTGGCAGTTGCGAGAAACCCAGTTTTTCATGCTCGCACAAAGCACATTGAGGTGCATTATCACTATGTCAGGGAGAGACTCTCAGCAGGAGAGATCAGCTTGGCATATGTGCCAACACAGGACAACCTCGCTGATCTTTTCACAAAGGCGCTTCCTCGTGTGAGAAGTTTGAAGCTTTCCGCAAAGCTTTGGGCTTGCTCCCCTCTGTGGATTGATCTACTTTGGGCATGGCACTTCCCTATACATGAGTGTCAGCTCTCGTTCACACCATCACTCCCAGGGGGGATTTGTTGCCAGGCAGTGATGTGTGTGAACACACTTAGGACCGCCGGGGTACTTTTTTCCTCCTTAGGAGGGTTTTTCCCTCGGCTTGTATATACGCCCATCATTCTAGGGCTAACTTATCTTTGTACATTGACACAATCTAATAAACTGTGTGTTGTGTGCATTCTTGCTTCTTCTTCCCCAAGCTTTGTGTGCTTTTCTGCAACCCTAATTCCAACAGGGACGTTTTCTTCCAAAGTCATGTCTTTCGGTCTCACTAATGCCCCAGCAACACTCCAACGATTAATGTGCACAGCCTTCAAAGACTACTTGCAGAAGTGGTTGGAGGTGTTCATTGATGATCTGTGTGCACTCTCGATGGACAAACCATCTGGCTTGCTTAAGGAAGGTGTTTGAGTGATGTAGATTGTATCGTATATCCGTAAACCCTTTAAAATGCCAATTTTGGGTCAAACACAGTGGGACACCACGGACACATTGTCTCTAAGAATGGTATATCCCCACAGATGACAACAAGGTCAAGTTGATCTTGGAACTACCACCACCCACTAATTACAAAGGTGTGTAAAGATTTATGGGCCACGTTGTTGGGTATTACCACCGCTTCATAATATTCTATGCTAAAATTGTTAGGCCATTATATAAGCTACTCATTGTCTTTGAATGGACTGAAGAATGCCAGGAAGCATATAATAGATTGAAGCAAGCACTGGCTAGCGCACCAATTCTAAGACCACCTAATTGGGACCTTATATTTCATGTGCATATCAATGCATCGAACTTTGCTATTGGATGTGTATTGGCACAGCCTAGTGAGTTCAAATTGGACTACCCAGTCTGCTTCACTAGTCGCCAATTAAATGATTTCTCTTAGTGAACTTAGCGTGTTTAATTGAGTTGTTGGGCCCTTAATCACTCCCTAGGAGACATTTTTTGGTGGAATCATATATGACGTGATTTATGCTACAACTTAGACACCATCATGACAGCGTTGAGATGATTTTGGTAGCTTTTGCTGAAACTCGATCAGGACATTCCATTTTAAGGTGTAAACCCCACAAGTATAGAAAGCAAAAGGTTGGTCACAGATCATAAAATTTAGCTCTCGTGCTTTATAAACCATCTGTTTCCCATGGTAATAAGTGCCAAAGGTTGACATTCTATAAATGGGAGCCAAGGTATTTTTGAGCATCCTTACAAACTCTACATCATAGTTTGTACTTGACATTAGGTATGTGTTGCATCCCGACGATGAGCCCTTTCAAGGATTTGTTTCTCGCATATAAGTGTCGGTGACATCCTCAATGAATGGTCCTCCTTCAATGTGTCTCATGGGTATCGTCCCAAGAGTTATAGGTTGAGGTCGTAGAGGTAAGGATGTAGACAATGAAAAAGAGAGAAAAGTTACACATGAGGGCATGAAGAAGCTACTTAAAGAGTATGAATATGTGTTTCATATGGCCAAGTGCTTGCCACTACTAATGAGGGAGGTTGATCATACAATTGAGTTGGAGCCAAATGCAAGGTAGGTTGTCGAAAGTGGAAATGGATAAAGTGGCAAAGAAAGTTAAAGAGCTCATTGATATTGGTTTGGTGGAACTGAGTCAATCGCCATTTGCATTGCCCGTTTTATTGGTGAAGAAGAAGGATGGGAATTTTAGAATGTGCATTGATTATCGAGATGTTAGAAAAATTACCATCGAGAGGTATGCACATGTGGCGGCTCGTTTGAGGATAAGTTGAAGAAAGAGGCATTCTTTTAGGATGTAACAGCACAAAAGAGTTTTGATGAGCTGAAAAAAATGCTTACTTCATCACCTTTCCCCTCTCTCAAAACATTGCACTCTTGCAATGAAAAGAAAGAAATCTGCGCTGAACATTCTCAACCGACTCCCAAGTCGAATCCTCTATTTCCCTATCTTTCCACCTAATTTTAACCTCAGGATTAGTCAATTACAAAGTTTCCTTTCCCTGATGAATTCAAGTACTTTTTCAGGTTCATTTGAAACATAGGATAAATCCTTGACTTTAACGAGTTCTTGAGGAGTAGCTGTGTTATCCTCACCTCCTAGTTTTTCTTTCAATCTACTGACATGAAAGATTGGATGAACTCTAATATGTGGGGAGGCAGTTTTAGTTCATACGCAACCCTGCCAATCCGATGTATAACTCAAAATGGACAACAATATCTAGGAGATACATTCAAGCATTTTCCTACTGATGACAAAGTCTGAGAGTCTTTAAGAACTTTTAAATAAACCAACGCTCCTGGTTCAAAAGACAGAGGTGAGCATCCTCTATCAGCATAAAACCATGCCCTATCCTGAGCGCTCCTGATAGAATCCTGAGCTTAGGTCAGCATTTCTTGCATATCTCGCAAGAAATCCCTCGATGCATCAAGCTCAATGTCCTTAAGAGACTGACATCAATAGGTGCTCTGGGTTGATACCCATACATAAGCATGAACGGACTAAAACCAATAGCTGTATGTTTAGAACTGTTATAGGCAAATTCCATCATTGGATGATACTTTTCCCAATTTGATGATTTTCCAGAGACATATGCACGAAGTGTATCCTCTACAATCTTATTCACACGCTCTGTTTGCCCATCAGACTACGGATGATCAGAGGAACTCATATTCAAAGTAGTTTCGTCATTGTAAACCATTCGGAATAAAGTAGGAAGACATGGCATTATAATAGCAGGGACCAGGGATCCATCAACGGCCCGACGTACCCACATCTGCACATGGAATTATCGGCATCCCGAGTTACCCATATCAACATAGAGAGTTATCAATGTCTCGATGAGTCACATATGTACATCTGTAAACCATTAGGTGGACTGTATAAATCACCTAAAGTACGGAACTAGAGAAAGAAATGCCAACAAAGGAAGAATCCAAATTTCCTTAATCCGAACACAACAAGATAAACTCGTTAAACTCTAAAGAAAGAGATTTCAACAAGTGAATATGCCGACGAGATTACACTCATCAAAACATGCAGGCTATAGATAAAAGAAGTTTATCTAGATAATGCCTACACTACAACTTCAAGTGAATTAAGAAAATGAGAATATCTTTGAATGTTGAGGTAAACATGCCAAGTGATGTTAGCAAAGCAACAATCTTGAGCCCAAATTATCCGATAAGATAATATATGTAAGGAATCACTAGCGTCCCATACCACCATGATACCACCCATATATTCTTACCAATTATTTAGAACTCCCTAGAATGCCATCCAGGAAATATGAATAAAATCCTCCATAAAGGAATAAGATGGCCTTATCCCAGACTTTCACATACTAAAACCTATCTCTATATACCTGAGACCACATCAAGGAATAACTCTTTTCCGAGTATAGCATTAGAAAAGAATTTGAATTATCGGCGCCTTTCTAATGATAACTACCCAATAAACATAATAAAGCTGGGGTAGAAAAATAACTCACCTAGATACATAAGCAACTAGGTATCCAAGCTAGAATATGTACAAGAGTACAAGGAATATACTTCAAAATTACGTGCAAAAAACAAAGGCAAATGATACCTTCAAAGAACATGATATTATCCAAAAGATAAAAATATCCTTATAAAACCATGGATAAAAGCATAGAAGTATCTCGAATCCATGAAAACCACAGTTGATCATAAAAATCAATGCATGCCATCTAATGGTCATTAATCATGCCAAAAGAAGCATTAAAATTGGTGGCCAACTCATCAATCCGGAGTATATGAATGTGGTGTTATTCAAGCAAAACTCCAAAGTAATAAAGTGAAACACGTGTGTAGCAGTCATTAAAACCCCCTAGACACAAGTGATCTAGGCAGAACCTGATGAGTCCATATAAAACTTGAAAAACATCTAATAAAATCCACCAAAACAAACAAATCAACTAACCCATGATAGAATTTGTCTTAGGCTTAAGTAATTAAGCATAGACCACACTTAAACAAGTGCAAAATAAATTATCATGGACAAGTGTTAAATGGCTAAACAATGGTAAAAAATCATGAAAACATCGTTTAGAATTAATCCAAATAGAAATAACTACTAATATGAGGTACAATTGTATTAATAATGTACGAATAACCTGCATCTATATAATGTCAGCACATGAAAACGTGCTTCAATACTAAATAACCCTCGATATTAAATTCTTGAGAAAAAAGAATTATCATGATTTTTTTTATTTTTTTCTACTTTTTTGGGCCTTAAAATACGCTAATTCTGAATTCCATCAAACCTATCTTATGGCATTTATTTTTCCAAAAAAAATTAGCAATTAGATTTACAAAAATACCATTGATATTTTAAAAAATACCAATTTCTAAGATTTTTAAAAATAATTTCTAGAATATTCCTAATTTCTCCTGAGAATCCTATCGTTCACAAAATTTCCAATTTCGCCTGACAATTCTCAAATCCAATGAAAATTTACAATTTTAATGGATTTTCTAACTTTCTCGACAAAAAAATATATTTTTAAAGGAATTTAAATGGTCACGGGTACTCGAATAAACACACCACATGCCAATCACCAACCCCACATTTTCTAAAAATTTAAAATAACCCTTGTCTAATTTTTCACTAATTTCTAAGAATTTTTTAAAATTTTAATTTACCCCAAACGCATGGAATACGAACGGACCAAAAATTTCGCAATTCCAATGGTTTTCCCAGAATACGAAAAGCCAATAGTTTCAGGAAAATGAAAAGACCAAAAAAAAATCAAAATGTGAAAGGTCAAAAGTTTTCGAAATCTGAAAGGTCAAAAGATTTTCGGAATTTAGAAAGTCAATAGGTTTCCTGGGAATGCAGAAAGCCAAAAGGCTCCAAAAAAATAAATTTTCAAAAAAAAACTCAAAGAAGGGTTTTTTCTCTCTCTCAAATCTCTTAACATTTTTATTTAGTAAATATTAAAATTTACTTTTAAGAATGCTAAAAATTAGAATAAGAAAGAAAAAATAACAACAGTTAACTAAGATTGCTCTGATACCACTGTTAAAACCCTAAGATCTCTCTAGATCCCCCCTCATGTTTCTCTAGCACCGCATATTGTTCTGAATAGTTCATCAAGCATATAAGTAGATAGATGCTCCATCTTTTGGGCACATGCATTTGGCACTCTTTTTAATTCCCACCCAGGCACAAGCATGTGCACAACATTAGTACCCTCAAGAGAAACATCCGCCTGCACCTCCAACAAGCTTACCATCCATCTCTTCCCCAAGCGAGTTGATCTCTCTCTACATCAAATCTAAATCTCAAACTACACCACACACAAAAACCTTACACTCACTGTGCATGTAGTTAGTGCCCTGTCATCAAAAATAGCCATTGCTTGTTTATATATCTTTTTTGCACAGCATGAATTGTTAAATCTTGTGATGCATATAAGTAGATATGTGCTTGCACTTTTCAAGCACATGCATTACGCACGTTTTATGCTTTTTAGCCAAGGCACTTGCATTTACACAACAATTGCATCCTCATTAACGACATGACATTTGACACTAGTCTAATAGAAAACTCAAAAATCTATAGCAGTAGCCTCGTCAACACATCCAATCTTGCCTTCAAAAAAGAATTTACCATGTTGCTATCCATAAATCGGTGCCCTCACCACAATACCCTCAAGATCACCAACCATTGCTAGGTCCAAGGATGGACCTAGCACTAAGAGGGGGGAATGTTAACCCAAGGTTAACGGGCACCACCAAATCTTGTCAAGACCTTGTACACGCAATGGATAATGGAGAAGTCATCATCAACAACGAGCTAAGATAACACATCTAGCTTATGGAAGATCTAAGAAAAGGGCATGGACATTTGCAGTCAAGAAGGGATGGCCACCATGGACATTAAGAACTATCAATTGGTTACCCAAACCATGCAATGTCTGCCTAAAGTGGGACTTTAAATGCATGTAACACACCCTAATCTTGAATTTGCACTTCATGTTATACTCAATGGGGATGGCATGGCTTGTATAAACGCCATCGTCCTATGCACCTCATGAAAGATCTCTAGTTACTTCTCATAGTTCACTTTTTAAGTGTTGGGCCCCCAACTTCAGTGAGTGTGAATGCCCATGGCCAATAAATGGCATGCATATAAGTGACTTTAACTAACGAGAGATGGACATTCCATTGAGTGTTGATAGAGAGTGTCCTCTTTCTCCTTGTGCTCTATCTCTTTACCCTATCCTCTTGCCCTCTTGGTAGTGCTTGTGTGAGAGTGAGTTTGTGTGAGAGTCTTTCCCCCTTGTCCTCTTGGTCTTGCCATGTCTTGCTAGAGAGTGAGAGTGAACTATTGTCTTGCGTGGGGGAGCACAGTCTTGCAACAATGGGGAGTCCCAGCTCTACATAGACAACTCTTGTGGTGGTGACACAATAGGACAAGTGCTAGCTTGCATTTGTGTAGTTGCCTCTTCTATGAGATGGTAGGTAAGCTACCAAGTTCCCTACGACACATTTTGACAAGTTTTTTTGTGCTCCATACATGTTATATGCACATTATGTGTGCATATACTAGGAGGCTAACCCACATTAGGCTTGTGAGCATGGGAGCATGGGAACAAGCTCTAGTGGAGCATGGGTTAGGACTAACCTTAAGGATTAAGGTTAGGGTCAGGCATCCAAGGGTCACACATGGGAAATGGAGAGTCAAGAGTCACTTGAGGGCCCTCCTATATAATAGGAGCATGAGGCACACTCAAGGGAGGCTTGAGGGCTTGAGGCTTGGTTATATTATACTCTCTTGTGTAGAGAACCATAACTACTCACCTACCATTTCACACTATAGCTACATGCTATTGGATTGGAGTTATACCTCTTGATGGTATGGGACATCAAGGTAGAGGTATGATGTATTTCATTTATAATTCATGTGTACATCCCTCGGCTCGGGGGTGGTTGGGTGGATGAGTTTATGCCTAATTTATGCATGTTTATGCATAACAATTATCTAGAGAGTTCTTAGGGTTTTAACAGTGGTATCAGAGCAATCTCTAGTTATTTGTTGTTGTTGATTTTTTCTTATTGTAATTTTTGGCATTTTTTTGAAGTAAATTTTAATATTTACTAATAAAAATGTTATTTTGTTGATTTGTGTTGATGATTTGCAGTTGGATCGTCGATATGGCGATTGCAACGTGTGTTTCTACAATTCAATGGACGAATCGACGTTGCGGGAAAATTTCGTGAGTTTAATGCTATTTTTTTCTATTTTTTGTGGTTTAAAATAAGCATTAATAAAATTTTTTATGAAAATATCACATATTGTATAGTGGATATTTTTGGTAGAATGGATTTCCTAAATTTCAGAATTTTTAGGAATTTTTTTCTAATTTTTTAGAAATTTTTTGAGCATTTTTATGGTTAAAAATGTATTTTTTATACATTTTTGTGGGTTTTTTCGTGGGTATGCAATCAAATTTCTTTCGATTTTCTGCTAAAATGCAGTAGGGGATAGCATGTTGATGCATGAAATGCTCTCCTGTGTGCATGGGACCCTCTCCGCTCTCAATTCTGATTTTTTCGTGTGAATTTCTCTTAAAAGGGATTTTTTTAAAAATAAACATTAATCATAATTAATGTTAATTATGATTAAGTAAAGGTTTAATTAAAAACTTTAATCAAAAGATTCAAGCTAAGCTCTCTGTTAACAGAGAGAGATGGAGGGGGAATTGAGTGGAGAAGATGGAAGGGAGAAGGAGTGGAGATGGAGAGGAGATAATATCCTCTCTCTCTCTCTCTCTCTCTCTCTCTCTCTCTCTCTCTCTCTCTCTCTCTCTCTCTCTCTCTCTCTCTCTCTCTCTCTCTCTCAGCTTTTGGCGCACGCGGGCGGCCGGGGGGGGCGGCGATCACTGCAGGCGGCCAGCGAAAATCGCCACCCCCCCCCCAAAAAAAGAATCATTTTGATAGGGTTTTAAAAAAACTTGTTAAAAGAGTTTTTTAAAAAAAACTTTTACAAATATATAAAACAAGAGTTTTTATTTTAAAATTCCAAAAAAAGGGCATTTCAAAAAAAGCTTGGAAAAAGCTTTAAAATTAGAGAAAAACTGAAATCTAAGAAAAAAAATTCTCTGGAAATTTTTGGAAATTTTCTCTTGGTGTCTTTTGGCTTTTCATCTTCCGGAAAACCTTTTGGCTTTTCCGAAACCTTTTGGCTTTCCGAATTTCAGAAAAACTTTTGACCTTCCGTATTCCGAAAACTTTTGACCTTTCACATTTCGGTTTTTTTTGTCTTTTCATTTTCCTGAAACTTTTGGCTTTCCGTATTCCGGGAAAACCATTGGGATTCCGAAATTTTTGGACCGTTCGTATTCTAATGCGTTCGGGGTAAATTAAAAATTTTAAAAAATTCTCGAAAATTAGACAAAGGTTATTTTAAATTTGTGGAAAATGTGGGGTTGGTGTTTGGTATGTGGTGTGTCCATTCGGGTGCCCGTGACCATTCAAATTCCTTTAAAAATATATTTTTTGACCCAAAAAATTAGAAAATCCATTAAAATTGTAAATTTTCATTGGAGAATTATCAAGCGGAATTGTAAATTTCGTGAACGATGGGATTCTCAGGAAAAATTAGGAAATTTCTAGAAATTATTTTTAGAAATCTTAAAAATTGATATTTTTAAAATATCAATGGTATTTTAGCAAAGTAAATTACTAAAAAATTTCTGAAAAAATATAGGTTTGGAATGCCATAAGATAGGTTTGGTGGAATTCAAAATTATCATATTTTGAGGCCCTATAAAATTAGAGAAAATTAGGAAAAAATCATGATAATTCTTTTTCTCGAGAATTTAATATTTTCGAGGATTATTTAATGTTGAAGTATGTTTTCTCGTGCTGACATTAGATAGATGCGGGTTATTCGCATATTATTAATACGATTAATACCTCGTATTAGTAGATATTTCTATTTGGATTAATTCTAAACGATGTTTTCATGATTTTTTGCCATTGTTTAGCCATTCTTTTTGGACATATTCCATACTTTTGATGGCTATAATCTGCATTCAAAGTGTGTTTCACCTTTGACACTTTTTCATGTTTTTCATGATAATTTATTTTGCACTCATTTAAGTGTGGTCTGTGCTTAATTTATTAAGCCTAAGATAAATTCTACCATGGGTAAGATCGGTTTGTTTTGGTGGATTTTATTGGATGTTTTCCAAGTTTTATTTTGGACTCATTGGGTTCTGCCTAGATCACTTGTGTCTAGGGGTTTTTTAATGAGTGCTACACACATATGTTTCACTTGCTTACTTTGGAGTTTTGTTTGAATGACTACGTTCATATACTCCAGATTGATGAGTTGGCCACCAATTTTAATGCTTCTTTTGGCATAATTAATGACCATTCATTGATTTTTATGATCAACTATGGTTTTCATGGATTTAAGGAGCTTCTATGCTTTTATCTATGGTTTTATAAAGATCTTTTGATCTTTTGGATAATTTCATGTGCTTTGAGGGTAGCATTTGCCTTCTTTTTTTGCACATAATTTTGGAGTATATTGCTTGTACTTTTGTACATATTCCAACTCGGATACCTAGTTGCTTATGTATCTAGGTGAGTTGTTTTTCTACCCTAACTTTATTGTGTTTTGGGTAGTTATCATTAGAAAGGCACCAATAATTCAATTTCTTTTCTAATGATACACTTGGAAAGAATTATTCCTTGATGTAGTCTCAGGAATATAGAGACAGGTTTTAGTATGTGAAAGTCTGGGAGGATAAGGCCATTTTATTCCTTTTATACAAGATTTTATTCATATTTTCCTAGACAGCATACTAGGGAGTTTCAAATTGTTAAGGTATGTATGGGTGGTATCATGGTGGTATGGGACGCTAGTGATCCCTCACATATATTATATTATGGGATAATTTGGGCTCAAGATTGTTGCTTTGCTTACATCACTTAGCATGTTGACCTCAATATTCAAAGACAATCTCATTTTCTAAATTCACTAGAAGTTTTAGTGTGGGCATTCTCTAGATAAACTTCTTTTATTATAACCTGCATGTATTGATGAGTGTAATCTCATCGGCATTTTCATTTGTTGAAATCTCTTTCTTTAGAGTTCAACGAGTTTATCTTGTTGTGTTCGGATTAAAGAAATTTGGATTTTTCCTTTGTTGGCATTTCTTTCTCTAGTTCCGTACTTCAGGTGATTTATACAGTCAACCTGATGGTTTACGGATGGACATATGTGACTCATCAAGACGCTGATGATTCTCTATGTTGATATGGGTAACTCGAAACGTCGATTATTCTATGTGCAGATGTGGGTATGTCGGGGCGTCAATGAATCCCTGGTTCCTGCAGTTATAATGCCATGTTTTCTTACTTTATTCCGAATGGTTTATAACGAGGAAATTACTTTGAGTGTGAATTCCTTTGATCATCCGCAGTCTAATGGCAAACATAGCGTATGAATCAGATGGTAGAGGATATGCTTCATGCATATGTCTCTGGAAAACCATCAAATTGGAAAAATTATCTTCCAATGATGGAATTTACTTACAGTTTTAAACATACGGCTATTGGTTTTAGTCTGTTCATGCTTATGTATGAGTATCAACCCAGGGCACCTATTGATGTCGGTCTTAAGGACATCAAGCTTGATGCATCGAGGGATTTCTTGCGTGATATGCAGGAAATGCTGACCAAAGATCGGGATTCTATCAGGAGTGCTCAGGATATGGCATGGTTCTATGATGCTGATAGAGGACGCTCAATTTGGTCTTTTGAACCAGGAGCATTGGTTTATTTAAAAGTTTCTAAAGATTCTCAGACTTTGTCAATAGGAAAATGCTCGAATTTATCTCCTAGATATTGTGGTCCATTTCAAGTTATACATCGAATTGGCATGGTTGCATATGAATTAAAACTACCTCCAATTGTTAGAGTTCATCCAGTCTTTCATATAGATAGATTGAAAGGGAAACTGGGAGGTGAGGATAACATAATTACTCCTCAAGAACTCGTTGAAGTCAAAGAATTATCCTATGTTCTACATGAACCTCATAAGGTACTTGAATTCAGGGAAAGGAAACTTTGTAGTTGACAAATCCCTGGGGTTAAAATTAGGTGGAAAGATAGGGAAATAGAGGATTCGACTTGGGAGTCGGTTGATATTGTTTAGTGCAGTTCTTCTTCTTTTCATTGCAAGAGTGCAATGAAAAGAGAGAGGGGAAGTATGTTATATGCACATTATGTTTGCATATACTAGGAGGCTAACCCACATTAGAGCATGGGAGCATGGGAACAAGCTCTAGTGGAGTATGGGTTAATAAAGCCTTGTTTAAAAGCACGACAAGAATGCTTAACCGATTGAATAATATTTTGTATAAGGCATAAAATTGGAAGAAAAGGTGGCTTGAAAAATCATGATTTATGCATGATGACTAGATTTGTGCCTCATACTCTTGTGTGTTTTCATGGAAAGAAATTTAATAACAAAACCAAGTAGTCCATCAATTACCTGGGAGAGAGAGAGAGAGAGGTAGCTTTTGTAGCTACGCTTTGTAGGAAGGTGTTTAAGGAAGCGCTTGTGAAAGCTCTAGGTTTCTTGAGAGATGAGCCTTCTTTAAAAAAGTTGGGAATAATAGACCACCCATTAGAAAAACATGATTGTTGGTTCTTGGGTCTTGTGAAATTTTAACTAGCCACCTCTTTTTCTTCACATCAAGAGTTACAAAAATCATCATCAATAATATAAAACTTGAAATAATAGAAAATGAAACACAAGCAAAGGAGTATCAATAAGGCACTAAAATGAAACACAAGCAAAGGATTATCAATAAGGCACCAAAATGTCAATTAATTAATAGAATTCGATGTGACGCAAAGACTTTTCATGTCATATTAATTACAAAAGCACCTAACCTTTTTAGTAGTAAATTTAGTTTTTTTTAACAACAACACGGCATGCGAGGCAAATTGTGTACTCTCTCTCTCTCTCTCTCTCTCTTATCGAGAAAGTATATCTATGAGCTCCTACTCTCTCTCTCTCTCTCTCTCTCTCTCTATGCATCCAGTTTGAGCCATATCTTTGTGTCTTGTCTCAAATGTTGGGATGGGCTATGCAAGCACGGGTAGGCAAGTAAGGGTTTTGTGACATTATGCATGCATGGGACTGATGCATAACCCTAACAGGAAGATATGAACCTTTGAGCACTGTCTTTCTCATGCTAAGGGCTTCATTGAACACACACACAACTCTCTCTCTCTCTCTCTCTCTCTCTCTCTCTCACCCCCTTATTAGGAAGTAGGGGGTTTCTTGGAGAAGCATTGTGTGGATGAGCAGGTGGTTTACTAGAGAAGTTATCACTGATATGTTGGAAGAGTTTGGTGGGGAGGTAACAATTGCATATTTTTGTTGATCGATTGCCCCCCCCCCTCTCCCCTCTCCCCCCTCCCTCCCTCCGCCCCTCCCCCTTCTGGAGGGGATGTAGCCACCAAGATAGAATCTACATCACTCTCACACACAACCTGTGAGGGCTCGGACCCACGACCTCTTGGATAGAGTGTGTCATGGTGAGCTAAGCCACTTGAGCAAGAGCCCACTGATGTTGAACAAAGGTTTTGGCCTAAGGTCACTTTATCAATTAAATGCAACATGATAAAAAGTGAGTCTCAGATGGAGTCCCAAAAAGGAATTACATTTTAGATGTGAGTGACAAGATGGAGTCCCAAAAAGGAATTACATTTTAGATGTGAGTGACAAAGAAATGAGAGAATCTAATTTTATATATAATTTTTTAGGAGAACAATATTGTCTCCTCTTGTTGCATTCTACCCACGTTAATACCTCTCTCTAATTTTATATACAAATTTTTAGAACAATATTTTCTCTCCCTCCCTCGTGCTGCATTCCACCGACGTTAATACTCTCTCTCTCTCTCTCTCTCTCTCTGCCTCCGTCTGTCTCTATTCTACCGACGTTAATACCTCTCTCTCTCTCTCTCTCTGTGCCTCCGTCTGTCTCTTTCTGCTCCCGTCCGTCTCCTCTCTGTAGCCAAGCACGAGCGGCCAAGCACGAGCGGCCACGTAACAATGGTGGACGCGAGACCAGTAGAGGTTGAAGGTTGGTGCCTGAAAGCTGAGGTTGAAGGTTATACTTTCCTTGTTTAAAAGTTAAACTCTCTCGTGACGCACTGACGCGTCTGTAGTAGATCGCGTGAACCATGTAAATACATTCAATAGGTAGATGGCTACGGCGCAGCGCACTGCATCCTTTTCCAAATCGACGGGATTCAATTGCTGCTTCGATTTTGCTTTTCCAAAGAGCTGTCGGTGACACCTCTCGAAAAAAGGCAGAGACGTGATCAGGTGGGCAAGAAAGTAAAGCAAGGGGAGAGAAAAGCAGAAAAGCAGAAAGATCGCAGGTTCAAATGGGTCTTCTCAGAACACACGACGTTCGTTTGGGTCCTTTCCAAACAGGCCATTTCCAAGCTCCACTCCCGCACGTTACTCCGCAGATAAAAACACAGAAAGGCGCACTTTTTTCTCATTCTGGGATCTTCTTAGAGAAGATTGCGAAGCCCACTAACCGGAAAAAGCAGCCCATTTGGGCCTACCACTATGTAAACATGATACACAGGCTCACACAGGTATTTCACGGGTGGCAGCTTTTGCATCTATTTTTTAGTTTATCTAACCGGTCCAATTTGTTCAATGGCGCACTATGTAAAGGTTTAAACTCTTCATTAGACCATCAGAATTGCCATTTTGGATAAGGTTTTAGGCACTCAAATCTTTGGATAACTCACTTGACCGACAGGCTCTGAGCTCAATAATAACTCACAGTGACTAGCTTACCAGAATTGCCATTCTGGGAAGTGATATTGGGTACTTAGTCTAATGATAACCCGTTTGAGTTGCCTGGGGAAGGGTTTTCATGTGATTTGAGTACTTGTCTATGATAACCCACTGTATTACAGGGAAGGGTTTTTATGTATACTCCAGTGCCCAGGTCATTGTGTAACGTATAACCTCATCATTTCGATAGCAGATTTGAAATTTTGGGAAGGGCTTTAATTTGAACATGGGTATATCTCCTCTCACTGGCTGAGAAGCTATCAGAATGGCAGAGGCTGAGCAACCTGGCGCCCTACCATCTTTAAAAGAGCCAAGTACTTATGTGGTGCCCACTTCCTCTCCTAACAGCCCATGCCTTGAAAACAACAGAAATTCTCAAGAACACATCTCTCAGTTGCTTCTCAAGAAGATCAAAGAGCTGGAGGAGAGTCAAATGAAGCTTCAAGAAGACCTTTCTAAACTGATTCAGATGCATGAAACACCATCGCCACAATACAACCACCGTACGACTGCATCACTGGGTGGGTTGTGTCGATTTTGCAATTGCCACTGCTGCAGTTCCCACTCCTCTTATGGATGGGTGCATGATCAATCACATGGGGGGCGAGAGATTTGTCAAAACATGCCCTTTGCTGCTGAACATCAGAAAATCCAGTCTTCAACACAAGAGGAAGGCAGTTGCTCATGTATCCACATGAACCAACCTCGTCCTGACTGGAATTTCCACAAGGCTTCATCATCCACAGGCTCTTTTAGCCCAGGTAGAAGGTCCTTGCATGGAGATTTTCCAGCTACGCACTTTGTGAACATCCTTCAATCTATGGGACAGGCGGTTTTTGTCTTTCGGCCGACTGGAGAGGTGACTTACTGGTACATACCTCTTGCACTGTCTTGTGCAAAGGCACTTCTAGTGCTTGTGAACTCATCTAGACAAATACTCTCTGCTATTTGAGTACCCCTTACTTGCACAAAAACTCATGTAGGCAAACATTATTCTCATTTGAGCACCCCATGCTTGCACAAAATCACTTCTTGATGACTGATTTCACCTGGGACACTCTGGTTTTATTAACTAGTGTATCCAATTCTTTACAATGTTAAGAATTTTGCTAATGGAAGTGACTAAGGTTTGTTTTCCCAGGAATCGATCTGCTGAAGATCTATATGGTTGGAAAGCTTCAGAGGCAATAGGTCAGAACATTCTAGATCTTGTCATTGATGATGCTAGACATGATATGGCAGCACAGCTAGTGAGCCAACTTGGCCGGGGAGAGTCATGGTCGGGACAATTTCCAGTGAAGAAAAGAACAGGTGAGGTCTTTCTAGCAATGATGATAGACACTCCACTATATGAGGGCGACCAATTTGTTGGTATCATTGGGGTCTCAAGTGATACCCGTCCTTTTAAACAATCTGGGCTACAAGATAACAGCTTCTCACATTCTTGGGAACCTCCTCGCATTTCAAATGTAATACGTGGACTTCCTAAGCTGAAGATGGATAGGCAGCAGCCACTTGTCATGCCGTTCAAGAATACCGCCTCCAAAGTGGTTAGCACCAGATTTCCACCCAATATCTTTTTAGACTTTGAAGGAGACATGGGTATTCTAATGTTTGATTTCCTGGGTCTCATTTATGTTTTCTATTGTAGGCCTCCAAGGTTTTATCACATTGGAGAATAGCAGAAAATGGGGATGCAGGTCCTGGTGAGGGTGATAGATCCGATGCTGGAGTCACAGATGATCAGAACCGGCACGAGGGCAATTATCATATGATTTCAATGGGCGGAGAATGTGAATGGTTTTTGCCTGTGAACCTAGAAGAAGGTGCAACTAAATCAGAGACTCTCAGAGAACCCGTAGAACTACAAGAAAAGGGATCAACTGGGCGGGCAACATTTTTGAGTTCCAAGGCGGAAGCATGGATGCCAAAAAATCTGAAGCAAAAGTTCCATACGTCTTTCCCTTGGACAATCTTAGATGGAAGCAACAAAGGTTGGAATAGCCCCCCAAAATCTGGACCAATTGTTTCAGGAGATCAAGGTGGGATCAGCGTTTTACCAGTCAATCCAGGCTCCCTCACTTCTGGCCAGAATGGTAGCATTAGATGCAGCAGCAATTCTAGCACAAAGGTCAGTTTACATTTATCAACTGAGACAGAGTTTGAGCTAGAAGACTGTGAGATAGCATGGAGTGATCTAACTTTGTGTGAACAAGTTGGAGAAGGTATTTCTGAATCTATATTTTTATTGTTTTTGGTTGCTTTAATCCTATTCAAAATTGTATGGGGCAACGAGTTGCTGCCCCACAGGTGTATACTTGACTTTGTGAAAAATGTTGGAGGCTATGCATTTGTCAATTTACCAGCTTGATTTACTTCTTTTCTTGCTTATCTAGCTCATATGATGGTTCATGGACACAAGGCGGATAATTTAGTGTCACATACATCAGCTCCACCATTACTTAGATGCCCGTGTCATGTGGACTACGAGCTATGGATAGGATTTTCCAGAGGAATCAGCCCATGTTTTGTGTCCTTATTTATAAAGGGGAAAAAGAGCTATAATTGTGAACTGTGGTGCAATCCAACTCATGGTCACGGTGAGCTAGGATGGGGGTGTTCCAGAGGGCAGCCTCTGTCAAGGGTGGGCTTCCAGGAGGTGCTGATACAGGTCTTGAGCCATGTGCGCACAGCCAGACAGCAGTTCTGGGTTGCCAGATAGCAGTCATGGATGCAGGCTGGCTGAAGGGATGCCATGTGAAGGAGTTTATGATTGGAACCAAGTATGCCAAGCTTCCGGGAAAGCTTGCGAATGCTGTTAATGCACATCAGTGACTCTGTAAAATCTAGGTGGTAGGTTTGTATGTCATCCATTGACTTTCAACCGTGACAGAGAGATGAGAGCTTTGGTTTGAGCTTCCTTTGTAGAGTCTTGTTCTTTGTTGTGGCATCTTAGGCAAGTAAAAACTTTATGTCTTAAGAGGCCCAACCTGTTTGCATGCGGTTGTTTTGGGCCACCCCCCCACTTAGTTTGAGTGTCCAGCTGATGAGGCTCCAGGGTTCAGTAAAAGATCTCTCTAGCAGGCACCCATGGCAACAATTGTTGTAACAAGTGTTTGTCCTCCCTCCTACAAAGTAGGAACTTACTTTTGGGGATAGTCCCAAACCAAGGTTGCAGGATTGCATTATGGCACCTTGGGATGCTTTGTTGAGGAGCCAGATAATCAGCTGAAAATTGAGATGTCATCAGACCATGACAAAATTTATTTGTAAGTTAGAAACAGATGCTCATGGCAAGGTTCTCAATCAGACATCTAATGAAGACTTTTCGATGCCATCAGAGATGTCTAGAGGATCTAGAGGAGAAGCACGTGTGCATTCTTGGTCTCTTGAACAGTTATTTGGAGTGGGCACTCTCGGTCTCTTTAAGAGGTGAGCCACCACAACAGGATAACACGTCAGCGAATGTATCTTTGCCAGGATCAAGAGCTGATTTAGGTGCAGGCAATGGCTGCAATTTTTGATTATTTATTTGCCTGGTTCCACAAGATTGTGCCCATAGGGAGGACCGATTAAATATTCATGGTTCGATCACTTAAAGTCTAGGGAGTACAGGTAGCTGTAGATTTCAGTCAGATATTGGAGCAGCCTTCACAATCATCACCCCATGGGAAGGATTTCTCACTTTTCTAGGCAGAGTTCTGAGGATGCATCTGAGCTGGTGTCCCTGTTGTCACAGAAGCTTGTGGAAGCGGTTATCTCATTAATGAAAACACAAAACATTCACATACGCAAGACACCCCACTGGGTCCCAATAGCCAGGACCCTCTCTCCCCACTGAGTTGATTAGACAATGGAATGAAACACAACATTCACATACGCAAGACACCCCATTGGGTCCCAATGGCCAGGACCCTCTCTCCCCACTCTTCCCTTCCTCTTGCAAAGTTTTTCTTACTGATAGAGAAATGCAATGGCTGGATGCTCACTTTTTGCCTCACTTTGCTCTCATAATTACCAAAGCAGGAGCTTGTTGAAGATTTCTGTCCAGTTCCATCCAGTTATTTCTGTTTGTTTCTGTACAGTTTGATCGTCTACTTTTCTCAGGATACATTCATCTATACTATCCAGTCGGCTGTTCCTTTGTCTCTGTTGGCTGCATTTTTCTCAGAACAAGGGAGGATCAAATGAGCTAATGAAGTAGAGTGCATTGGCGGGGTCCTATTTAAAAATTTCCCTCCAACCGATACAAGTTAGGAGGGCTGCCTTCACCCCGGACCTGGGTGGTGATCTTTCTCAACATGACGTGCAAACACCACACCACAACCACACACCACCCCAACCTCACACAACAACACACCAACCCCCCCCGCATCCATCCCCCCCCCCCCCCCCCCCCCCCCGCCCCCCCCCCCCCCCCCGCCTTTTTGCGCGCATGGCCATCTCTTCACTTTTTGCCTCACTTTGCCCTTATAATTACCAAAGTGTGAGCTTGACCAGTTCCGTCCAGCTATTTCTGTTTGTTTTTGTAGTTTGCTGGTCTACTTCCCTTGGGATCTGTTAGGCCAGGCTGCTCCTTCCTGTCTGTTGGTTGCGTTTTGCTCAGAAGAGGGAAGGGTTGAACGAGATGATGGAGAATGGCTGGATCGGCAGGGGGCCTATTTATATGGAAAATTTCCATCCAACTGATGCAAGTCATAAAAGAGAAATGTCCACACAAAGCAAACTACAAAACAGCCAAAATGGAGCCTCGAGAGAGCTAAAGTGAAGAGAAAAAAGGGGGGGGGATGGGGGTTGTGCTCCCTCTCCAGCTGACCACTCTTGGAGGGAGACACGTCGGGGGAGGGGGAGGAAACAGACACATTGGGCTCCAATGAGGGCTGGCTGGGGTAAATCTCCAATCTGTCCACGCGCTGGGTGGCTCCTGACAATCTTGCATAGTAGAGAAGTGAGGATAATGTAAAAGCCAAGAGCTGGAGGTCTGCTTCAGAATAATGGAAAAGGGCAGTGACTTCGGTTGCGGGGATGACGGAGTGGCTGCCATGGCGTCCTCCTGCTGGGTGAAACTAGAAGGTGTTGACACCACTTGCTGAAGAAATAAACTGCCTGCTGCAGGGAAGAAAGAAGAGGGGGAGGGAGGGGGGCAGCAGATGGTTGATAAGGAGGATGGCGGTGAGGGGTGGAAGGAAGGAAAAGAAAGGAGGGAGGGGGGTTGTGCGGCAGGAAGCGCAAGAAACGGGAGGCTAGGGTGGCTAGACGGGAAAGTGGTGGAGAGCTCGAGGGGCGTAATGAGGGGGAGGAGGGGCGGTGGACAGCTCGAAGTAGGAGAGTGGATGCGGGCGCGATGAAGGCACATGGGCGAAGGGAGGCGGCGCAACAGTGTAGAGGAAGCCCAGGGGGGCGGGGGGCGGCAAAGCCGGAGGGCACACAGGAGGAGGGGCTGGGGTCAATGTGCCAACTATGCTCATGGAATCCTATGACCCTCACCCTCTGCAAGGTGCATCCACTAAAATCCTCAAAGGGGGCTCTGGTTTGTCGAATTTGCCATGCGGTCCAATAGAGAAGGTCAGGAAGGCGGAGCTCTCATCAGTGCCATGGACAGCCAAGGGTATGTCATGTCTGATGATCACACCCAGCCACTGTGCGGGGGGGGGGGGGGGGGGGAGGTACGGGATCAGGGGGGATGGAAGAGTCGATGTCAAGGGTAAGTCTATCCCTGCCTTATATATACTAGTGAGGCTCCTCTCCTAGGCCTCTGGGGGAAGTTGTCTAAAAAGAAGCCAATCACCGAGTGACCGCACTGGGCCCATATTCAAGGTTCCCCACGATACGTGTGGGCAGGCCCCCAACAAATGATGGGATTTATTTGTGCTGTGCTTTTTCCTTTCTTGTGTTTGGGTGTTGGAGCTTGTGGGCTCCTTGCTGGACGGCATAGTGGTGTTCAGGCTCAGTAATGCATACCTTCCTAGTCCAAGGATCATGGTCGTGGTGCTAGGAGATACATAGACACATGTGATATTGTTTTATCTAATAGCTGGATGGTACTCTAGAGTTTCAGTATGTATGTTTTTGAGTACATTATGAAGGTGGTCCCAAGCTCGCAGGTTGCTGGCTGCAAATCTATCCTCAAATGCTAGGCTAAAGCCACGAGTCCACATCTGCGTGAAAATCTTTCTTGTACTTTGGGGTCAGAGGCCTCCCAAAATGGGGGTGTGAGCAGAGATGTGGGCTAGGAGAAAGTCCTTCTAGGGCTCGCCTCCCGGAAGAAGTCGACGAACTATCAACTTGCCCAAAAGGGCACGGCTTTGGATAGAGGGGTCGATGATGCCCCCCCCCCCCACCCCAACCCTTCCCGGTGTGCCCTGTGTCGAGGCTGGATGATCACTCTCCAGGACACCTTGGCCAGCTCGTTTACTACTGCTGATAATATCCTATTTTCACATCCACATTGAGGACAATGAATCTTGGAAACCGCACTCAAAAATTTGTAGTGTGTGAAATGTGTATACTATTGAAGCAATGATCCAATACAATGATAAAATGAACAGAACAGGAGAACCCTAGCTCAATCTAAGGTTAATCAACTAATCAATGATGAAAGACATGCACTATGATGCAGTGTTATCATAGACACTACTCTATACGCCACTATTACTCCACTTACTAAGCTTACAGCTCAAGCACTTATGTATCTATTCAGCAAGTTGACCAGTTTGGGCAGCTGTTGGCCAGCCTAAGCTCCAAGGCCCTATCCCAAAAGAGAGGGGAGGGGGGGAACATGCCTAAAAAGAGGCTAACTGATTTACCTGTAGTAGTAGGTTGACCAGGCCTTTTTTTTTTGGGGGGGGGGGGTGCGGGGACAATAAAAGAGTTTCCCAAATGTTAGCATTCAACCCTATGAGCAGCTAGGTAGCTCAGTTCAGAATCTTTATCATCTCGTGGTACTACAGGTGCTGGTACACATGTATCACGCAAAGGGAAGGAAAGGTAGATCAACCTTTTGTGCAACATTAATTCCAAACTGACTTGCCAACTCATAGACTCTAGTGTTGTCATCCTTTGAGTGCCTTTATGTTTTTTTCAGTCTTAGCCTTTTCCTTTGTACTCTTTTGTCAGTAAAGTAAATATTATGCAAGGTTGGCTTTGGCCGGCCGTTGGGACCCCAATGTCTATCATTAGGGTAAGTCTCTCTCTCTTTTGACAGAAACTCAGTACGAAGGGCTTTGTGTGAATATATGCTCTTATGTGTGTGTGTGTGTGTGTGTGTGTGTGGAGTGCGTGTGTGAGAGCATATCTTGATACAGAGTTCTACACCCACTATTGGGCACTGATGACGTTAGTGGGCATGTCGCAGTATCTAGTCCATACTATGCATAATGGAGTTGATAGTTATATAGTCTTGTAGCTTGACTACCATGAATATATAACATGCACGTTCCTAAAAGGTGAATTTGGGCATGTTCCTGGATTCATCTAGGTATATATAAGTCTCTCTCTCTAGTTTCTTCATTTTTTACTTATTGTGTCAAATTCCAGAACTAACTTGCCAACTCATAGACTCTAGTGTCCTCATCCTCTGAGTGCCTTTTCGTTTTGTTCAGTCTCAGCCTTTTCCTTTGCTCTCATATCAGTGAAGCGAATATTTCTGCAAGGGTGGGGTTTGGCTCTGGCCATTGGGACCCCAATGTCCATGTCATAAAGATGAATCTCTCTCTAGTTCCTAAATTCTTTACTTGCTCCAAATTATTCAGTCAACTTATCCAGAGCATTTGGAAAGGCTTCAGCAAGAGAGTGACACTTGACAACTTCTATCAAGAAGGTACTGTTGGAGCATAGTGGGTCATGGCTTTTGCTTTACCCCAACAATTGTTTTGTTTGATACAAATAATTCGTCTGGTGCTCTAAACTTTGAAGATGTTAACCACTTTGGGATCGAATGCACACTTCTCATGTTCATGCTTGAAACCTTCTTTGTTACAGGCTCTTGTGGGACAGTTTATCACGGAATTTGGTTTGGCTCGGTATGGCAAGGTCCCTGTATATGGATGTTGAAACATTCAAACCTTATCCCATTTGGCTGCTTCATATTTCATTTTGAGATTGTTTTTTGGCAGGATGTAGCCATAAAAGTATTCACGAATCAAGAATACTCAACCGAACTTTTGAAGGATTTCCGAAAAGAGGTAGTCATGTTATTTGCAGAATTCCATTTGCAAAGACTACTTCATACTACTATGCAGGCTGAAGCTCTAAAAAATTTTCAATGTTTCGTCCTAATGTTATGTCAGGTTGCTATTATGCAAAGACTTAGGCACCCTAATGTTCTTCTCTTCATGGGAGCAGTATACTCTCCTCAGCATTTGTCTATTGTCACAGAGTTCTTGCCAAGGTGTGCTATTCGGCTGTAAGATTATGTAGTCAATTGCTAGTAAAATGTGAACACAAACTGTTGTGGGCCCTCAAGTGCTGCCCTGCCAAGGCTCTGACCCCAGATTTGGGGTGGGTGGGGAGGAATCTCTACAAAGCCCCCCAAACCCTCTCATTTCCCATCTTTTTCTTCTGGCTATAGAGATTCTTCAGAAAAGAACTCACAATTGTTGGCCGTTATTGAAATACATGTTCTAGACAGTTTAGCAGTAGCTACATAAAGTTTTAATCCCATTGATTAGCAAGGGAGGTAGAATTTCATTTCCAGCATTCTGGCTATGTTATGTTTTACATTAGTAACAGAGACGAGTCTGTGGCACATTGTTTCATACAGGGGAAGCCTTTTCCACTTGCTGCATAAAAATACCCAAAGAATGGATTGGAGGCGGCGTTTGTCTATGGTTCTTGATGTGGTGAGTGGATATTTTCAAGATCATGACATCTTTTGTTCTCAATTAAGATTTGCAATAGTGAAGCTACCAAGAATGAAGTCTTACATTGGAATCTAATTTGACTCTATAGGCTCGGGGCATGAACTATCTTCACCATCGCAACCCTCCAATAATTCATCGAGATTTAAAATCTTCCAACCTTCTGGTTGACAAGAGTTGGACTGTCAAGGTTGGTCTCATACATGTGTTACTTGTAAGTTCCAGAGAAGTCATGACTCTGTTACAAGAGCGCTTCTAGCAAACACCAATGATTGCTATCCAATTCATTGTTGTAGTGTTGTTTGCTTTGATGAGCAAACACCAATGATCGCTGTCCAATCAAAAAGTGATTGTTGTAGTGCTGTTTGTTTTGGTGAGCATGGATACTGTTTTTGAATGAAGTTTAGTGGCCTGAGGTTACATAGTGATTTGCCTTCTCTCTAAATGGGATCCTTCATTCTTGACCGTGTATCATCTTGATTGTAGCATTGATCTTTTAATTGATAGATCACTGCATCCATAACGGCATCACCTACGATCTTTTTTTTTGGGAGTTTTTGATGGAGTAGGGGGGCCTGAGTAAGTAGTTTGCTCCAGTCCTGTTGTAGAGTTTGTTGAAAGAGGGTGAGCTTGAGATCCTTGCAAGCTTTCTTCTTCATGTACACACAAGAGTAGACAAGCACACGAGAGAGATGGATGGTTGATTTTTCTTTTATCTTTTTACTTCTCTACAACCATGACATAAAGATAAGAGTACATCCAGTCTGGAGGTGCTCCGCTTTGTATTTCTTCATGTTTCAGTGGCAGTACCTCTCCCTCCCTCCTATAGATACCTTCATTGTGACAGATGGAGCCCGGAGTATGCATATTCCAGGGTCCCGACAGGGTGGCTTCACATGGAGGGCAGGATTCGTGCCCATCTGGCGTGGCTTCGCCGTAGGATAGATAGTGATTACTCTCCATCCAAACCCACGCCCAAGACTCTTCAAGTGGAGGGTAGTTCTGACAGTTCCGGCTCTTGTCACTCTTAGTTATGTGGATTGTCTCATGGAACATTCAGCGTTTGGGAGGACCAATGTGCTTGCAGAGGCCCGCGATCCTCAGAGAGGAGCATCATAGAGCCGTAGTTGGTGGGCTCATTGACATTCTTTTCCTCCAAGAGGACCATCTTTCCAAGGGTCGTACACAATGTTGCGGGAAGATCCTTTAGGGCTGGAGTCGCACCTTTTGGTCCCAAGATTTTGGCCCCTCTAGGACCCAAGGTGGGGTATGCGTTTCCGTCAGCGCGACGAGTAGCTCTTACATGCAGTGGTCGACTCAGACACCATTGTCACTAGTAGAGCTCAATGGGTGATCATCAGGATTGGAGAGGATAGAGTGGGCTTTTTGAACATATACACATAGAATGTCGTAGCACACAGAGCCACTTTGTGGAGCACGGCTCATTAGTCCCTCCAACAAGTGGATTTTTTGTGCATGGGTGGTGATTTCAACATGTTAGAGTCGGCAGAGGATAGACTCAAAGGTGGCATGGTTACAATTTCAAGCACAGCGTAGTCGTAGCAGGCAGAGCCACTTTGTGGAGCATGGTTCATTAGTCCCTCCCACAGGCGGATTTTTTGTGCATGGGGGGTGATTTCAACATGTTAGAGTTGGTAGAGGATAGACTCAGAGGTGGCATGGTTACAATTTCAAGCACGGCGTAGTTGGCATGGGAGGAGTTGATTCTAGCTTTGAGGGGATAGGAACCTTGGCATTTACTGGAGTTTGGATGCAGCCTTCGAAGTATGTGCTTCTCGAGATTGGACAGGAGGAGTATAGGCCCCAACCTTTCTAGATTAGACCGGTTTTATGTGGATGTGTGGACATGTGGACAAGGGGACGTGATTGGTATTCTAGCAGGCACTATTTTCTGTAATCACGCACCTGTCATTCTATCCTTGGAGGACCCATGGAGACAAGACAAACATTTGAGCACCCCGATCCTAGACAACCTCATTTAGGATTTTGAGATTTGCAACAGGATAGAGGAGATTTAGGAGAGTCTAGTTTCTCACATTGTTTGGCCGTAGGAGATTTGGACGCTGGCCTTGGAGAGATCAGCAATTTATCAAAGAAGGCTTTCAAGAGCAGGAGAGGAGCATCCATCGGTCCATCGGAGCGTAGCCTCCTTGCAACGGCTTTAGGAGAGGACTTGAGACAGCCTGTGGAATGAGGACCAGTTGGTTGCAGCCCATATAGAGCTTGGTTCCATCGAGGTGAGGAGGGTGGAGTACAGATACCATTCTAGAGTCTTCTTTTGGATCTAGAGGGATGGTATCCCCATGTTGTGAGGCTAAGATGGCTCCATAGTTGTGGACCCCCTCAAGTGCAAGCCATTGCCACAATCTGTTCTCCTCACAGGTGCCCCCCTATTCTCTCAGGTGTTGGACGCACATGAGCGGGTCTGGCGGCACACGAGAGAGGTGGTCCCTTCCGCTCCCCATACTTTCTTGTTGACACCCTTTATTGTAGAGGAGCTTGTGGAGCCTGTGAGGGCACTCTCCAGGGGCAAATGCCCAGGAGAAGACGGGCTTCCAGTTTCCTTGTTTCTTGGCATTGGGATCTCATGGAAGGCGGCTTCAAAGTTCCTTCAATGAGATTATGACCACGGGATCAATGCGGGAGAGGCTGTGAGAGGGATTGATCCATTTGAGTCCCCAAGGAGGGTGGTGACAGATTGGAGACTTGGCTAGGGAGGCCCATCACCCTCCTAGAGGCCACCTATAGAATCCTAGCCAAAGCCATTAGCCGACGAGACTACAGCCTTTCCTCCCCGATTTGATTCATGGCACACAAACAGGTTTCGTCTAGGATCGGAGCATTCTTGACAACATCTTCACTTTTTGTGAGGCGAGACCGCTTCGGCCAGGTTGAGGCAACATGATCTTATTTTTCTCTTTTTGGATTTTGAGAAAGCTTGTGAGGAGAGAGGATAGACTGGGGCTTTCCGGAGGGGACGATGTGCCGGATGGGATTTCCCGAGTGGGTATGAGGTGTTTTTGAGCTCTATTCGGCTTCACACAGTCATATTCTCATTCAGGGAGCCAGAGGTGATAGATTTTCGCATCCGGCAGGGTTGTCCACTGGCACCTTATTTGTTTTTGTTTGTTGCCGAGGCCATTAATAGCTTTCTCTCCACTTAGGAGATTGGGCTCCGAGGGCTTCACCTTCCCATCTGCGTACAAAGGGAGTTGATTGATTCAAAGTTTGTTGATGACATAGCAGCGTACCTATCCGGAGATGAGGGGAATCTCCAGAGATTTGTCGAGGGGATAGAGATCTTTTGCCGTGCATCTGGAGTGCAGATCAATTGGCACAAGTCGTGTGGATTGTGGGTTCTTGGATGCCATGTTGGTATTGATATCTCCCCGGAGTAGAAGCTAGCCCCTCTTCTTCTAAGCATTTGGAAGAAGTTGTTATACTGGAGTTCTTCTTTGGGTTGTGGTGGTGATAGGTTCTTCTCGCTACCATGTGGTACGTCACCTCTTGTAAGGCCTTCTCTTGGGCTTGCATTGGTTAGTTCCAACGGTTGATCCACAAATTTCTTTGGGTTGGTAGTGATGGGAGGCCTACCCAAGCCATGGCTTGGAGAGAAGTCATTCAGGTGCGACACGGGGTGGGGGGGGCCTGGTCATCATCGACCCCTCTATTCAGACCTGCACCCTTTTGGGCATGTTGATAGTTCGTGGCCTTCTTTCGGGAGACAAGCTATAGAAGGATTTCCTTCTGGCTAGGCACCCCGGTTTTGGGAGGTCCTTGGTCCCAGTGTACAAGATGAATCTTCATGAAGATGCGGGCTCTCGGCTTTAGCCCTACGTTTGAGGATAATTTGCAGCCAGCCTCTTGCGTGCTTGGGATCACCTTAGGTTGGCCCTTCAATAGTCCACTCGAGTTGCCTGCGAGTCAGCCTTTGATTTGGAAATCCCTAGTCTGTTTGCCCAGTGGTCACATGTTGGGGGCTCGCCCGCATGTATCATGGGGAGCTTTGAGTATGGGTCCTGCTTGGTCACTCGTAGATTGGCTTATTTTCAAACACTTGCCCCCAGAGGCCCAGGAGAGGAGCCTCACTGGGATACGGCGTAGGGACAGACTTGGCCTTGACATTGACTCTTCCATGGGTGGCCCCGATCCTGGCCCTGCCCAACGCAAGATTGACGAAGACCGGTGTCAAGCTGAACTCGCCGCTCGGGAGCACCAACGAGAGATCGATCGAGAACGTATGTTACTTGAGCATCCAAGGGAAATGGAGGCCATTCATCTTAGATACCAGCACCTCTCTTCAGCATCCCCTGCCCCAGGTGCCACCAACTAGCAGTCCGCAGCATCAACTACCGTCATTCGTAGTCAACCAAATTTCAGTAACTATGATGGTAAGTGTGATCATTTAGCAGTTAATCAGTTTATTCATCAATTTACTGCTCATTTTCCATTAGCTAGGATCACAGATCCTCAGGATAGAGTCCATGTAGCGGCTCCCCATCTCACAGGTGAGGCAGTCACTTGGTGGCAGCATTGGTCTAATCTTTATACAGACCAAACCATAGATGTCATAGCTTTTAGCTGGGATACATTTGTCCATGACCTGAAGACCAGATTCCTCCTGCCCCAGTACATAACCGGTTTGGCAGATGAGTTCTATGGACTCAGATAGTATGGATCCCCAGTGCTTCAGTTTTCCAGGAAGGTTATTACTTTAGCATAGCAGTTAGGGCTATCTGCGCAGGCCAAGATGGAGCAATTCATTCGTGGATTGGATCCTAACAATAAACTCACCATTAAGAATAAGTTTCATATGCCAAGCATTGAGTATATTTTGGAGCATTTAGACAGTGCTAAATTTTTCACTAAGATCGACCTCAAGAGTGGTTACCATCAGGTCTTGCATTTTTGAAGCTGACATTCCAAAAACAGCTTTCCGGACAAAGCGTGGTCACTACGAGTTCGTAGTCATGCCTTTTGGGCTTACAAATGCACCCGCAACCTTCAATAAAATGATGTCCAGGATTTTTGCAGTCCACATTGGGAAGTGTGTTTTCATATTCCTTGATGACATACTAGTCTTCTCAGCCATTGCGGAGTAGCATGAGAAATATGTGGAGAAAGTCTTGCAACTTTTGCGAGATAATGAGCTCTACATAAACGCCAAAAAGTCTGTCTTTGGTATTAAGGAAGTTCAATATTTGGGCTATATCATCGGTTCCGATGGGATTAGACTGGATCCATCAAAGGTTCATGAAATCTTAGATTGGGACATTCCTAAGATCGCCCAAGAAATCCGCTCATTCGTAGGTCTTTGTCAGGCCTATAGCATCCATGTCCATCAGTTTTCCTGTTACAAAATTCCTTACAGCTTCTATTTTTCTACTGCTCATGTGTGGCATGTGGAGCCTGACATACATGTATGGCTGGTGTAGCCTGACATGGTGTGTCTGTGTGGCATATGGAGCCTGACATGACAGTACATGTATGGCTGGTGTAGCCTGACATGATAGTACATGTGTGGCTTGTGGGGTTTGACATGGTGTACATGTATGGCCATGGAGCCTGACATGATGAAAGTCTCTGGGACTAGCTATCTTGGAGATCTTGTGTATTTATGTTCTAGGAAGGTTCCGGAAGGATCATGAGCCTTGGACATTTTATCGGATACGACTGAGCAGATGGGTGTTTCTTCCAATATAATTGCACTCATGTGTGTGCATGACTTTGATTTTATCTTTGGATGACTTGTGTTGTTTGCCTGGAGACAATGCCTGAGATTTCTGCCTGTGTTGTCCATGGAGCCGGGGACGCTGGGCACCCTGTGGACGTGTATGTGCACACCTGTTTGGGACTGACAGGTGGTCTACATGTGTTTTGCAGGTGGTAAGTATTTCCAAAAACTCAATTTACAACTTTATGAGTTCACATGTTAATAATTATGGGTGCAGGTTCACACTCACTTATAAGTGACCGGACAACTTATAAGTGAGTACACATTGAACAGGACTTATTTAATACACGTAGCGGCCAAGATCGGGTACTGGACATTATTTGGACCTCCTTCATGTAGGCGCCCCTTTCTGGACCAGAAAAGCACATGTGTGGGCTGTTTTCAACGGGGAACATAGTCACAAGGGAACGCCGTTCCAAGATCTTGGAACGGGGGAACGCGTTCCATAGAGATAACCGTTCCCGTTCCCGTTCCAAAATGGCACCGCAGACCATGTAAGAAATATAAGTGAACTATGTATCATGTAGAACACATCTATGCATTATCATGGCCACTACTGAGATGGTTTGAGGTTCTTTCTTTACTATGCCTCTTTCCAAAGCATTTACAGATATATAAAGTAAATTTATAAACACATTTATGCAATGATGTGGCGTTCCCGATTCCGTTCCCTTTTATTCAAGCTTTTCGTTCCCGTTCCAAACAGTCATCCGTTCCCCAAAACGTTCCCGTTCCCTTGTGACTATGACGGGGAAGCCTCTATTATTGACAAAAACTCCAGATTGGAGGGGGGCGCATGCTTTTCAGGGTGCATGAGGGCTGGTCGGCTGGTTTTCAGCCTGTTGGCAAGTTTCTACGGCCATCCATCGCGACTGAAGTTCACCGGATGCATGGGAGAAGTTGGCCGACTCCTTCTGCGTGTTCTCCACTGCTGGCCAGCGGATCTACAGCTTGAATAGAGGCTGGACAGAGGTTAAAAGCAAGGAGGAAGAGCTGGTCATGGGCTTCTAGACAGTTTTCCTTCTGATCGGAGGTTTGCAGGCTTGTGCACAACTGCTGGTCGCTTTCTTCTGTGGCTACTGAGGGCTGGTTGACTGCTGAAAACAGCCTTTGAGGGCTGGTTGACTTGCTCTATGAGCCAGACAGGAGGAAGATGATGATGCTGATCTGGGAGTGCTATGGGCTGTCCATAGTTGTCCTGCATGTGCTTGATGCCGGGAATGCTCACTTGTGCTGAGAATTGTTAGCAAATTTAGATTATGTGATGTTTTCTTGTTTTCATATTGTATTGGAAGAAACAGGTGCAGATAGTGGTGAACCCTGGGCACCATCAAAGTTGTATTGGAAGTAGACTCCTTTTTGGTAATCTAACCATAAAGGAGGGGGTCAGTCCATCTTCTGGCCCCTAGTGTGGTGTACTGTGCAGACTTGTCATCTTGTTTTATCTAGCATGCATATGTGTATTTTCAGATTTCATGATTGATTAGATTTTCCGTGTTCAGTTGTCCCTTCCATTTACATTTCCAACCTTGCAGCACCTCTTACCGACTTGCTCAAGGGGGTGAAGACTCGCAAGTAGAAAGTCTCAGTTATAGGCAAGGCACTTGATGCATCCCGTGCACTCCAGAAAGTTGCCTCTGAAGCGCCTCTATTAAAGTTAGCATCTTGGGATGAACCTTTCGAGGTCATTACCGATGCAAGCAATGTAGCCATAGGTGCAGTTCTCCAGTAGGACAATAGACCCGTGGCATACTACAATAGAAAGTTGGATGTCGCCGAAAAGAATTATTCGGTATATGACAAAGAGCTTTTGGGTGTGATCATAGCCCTGAAACATTGGAAGCCCTTTCTTTATGGACAGGTTTTCACAGTAAAAACAGACCACCAAGCACTTAAGTGGCTTCAAACCATGCTAAGTGCCTAGTGGAGTGATCGGTAGGCCAGGTGGAGTCAACTCTTCCAACAATTTGGAGGAATGATTGAATACATCCCTGGTAAGTATAACCCAGTAGCAGATGCTCTTAGTCGAAAGGCCAGCATCCAGGCAGTCCAAGAATCTACCATTCTCGAAATCACGGGGAAAGACTTCGATAGCATGAAAGACCAATATGTCAACTCCCTTGAGTTTGGTACTCAGTATAATTTGGCCCTCAATTCTGAGCCTGGCCGCTATTCAGTACAGAACGGTTGGTTATTCTACAAGAACCGTCTGTGTCATTCGAGAAAAGCGATCAGCTCTTCTCCATGATGCCCATGACTCCTTAGTTGGAGGACATAGGGGTATGAATAGTACCCTCGAGAAATGAGAACGGTCCGTTTATTGGCCAAAGATGAGGCGTGATGTATATTCACATGTTCAAGCCTGTAAGATTTGTCAAAAAGTAAAGGTTCCACATACAAAGAAGGCTGGTTTACTTCAACCTTTGCCTATCCCCGACGGACCTTTCATCTACATATCTATGGACTTCGTAGGGCCTCTACCAGCATCCACCGGATCTCGGAACACACCATTGTGGATCGCTTTAGTAAATTCTGCATGCTCATCCCATGCAAGCATACGGCAACAGCCGAGGACGTAGCCCGTCTGTTTCTCAAGCATTGGTACCCAATTTGTGGTTTGCCTAGCACCATTACATCAAATAGAGATTCCAAGTTTACCTCGCATTTCTGGAGGGCATTATTTGAAAACTTCGGAACTAAGGTGCAGTTGTCTAGTGCATTCCATCCGCAGACAGACGGCCAAACAGAAATTTATAAGCAGTTGGCCTTTGATGTTCTCAAGTCATATTGTCATGACCAGTAGTCCAAATGGGAACATTATCTTTCATTGGTCCAAGCTATCTTGAACGACACTCATTCATCCAGTGTTGGACGGACTCCATATGAAGCAGCCTTTGGTCGCCGTTTCTCTTCTCTTTTGACGAGATTGGTGTCTCCATCTCTAGAGGCTAATAAAACCACGGAAGCATTTTCCGAGATCATTGAGTCAGTCAAGGACTGCTTGACCAAAGCACATGAAGCATATAGCATACAGGCGAATAAGTCTAGACGAGATGTCCACTTCAAGGAAGGGGATTGGGTCTATCTGCATATCATGAAACAAAGATTGAAACAAGTGGGTAAATGCTGTCCCAAGCTTTCATTCCGTAGTTTTGGACCTTTCCCAATAGTTAAGAAGTTAAGTGATGTCTCCATGAAGTTAAAGTTGCCTACTAGTTGGATGATGCATGATGTTTTCTATGTTTCTTGGCTAAAACCATATGTTGGACCAGAAGTGTTTGATGTTTCAGATGAATAGCAGCGAGACGTGGTAGACGAAATAGAAGTCATTGAGCCCGAGCAGATCCTTCTTCATCGTTGGAAGCATGGTTCCGGTCGAGGGATACGTCAGTTCTATACGAAATTCCGAGATTGAGGTACCCACAAAGCCGTATGGCTAGACGAGGAGTTCTTTCAAGAGTACCCCCAATTGTTTGCGAACTACTTCTTTGGTGTATCTACAACAGTGTACAGTTCAGCCCAACACTTGGTCTTTAGAGGTCTTGCATTTGGCTTATCGTCAGTCACACCGTCAGTCTCTTTAAAGATAATAAAGCAAATACTATCTCGGTAACAGGATAGGGGGCCCTTTAGTGGGTAATTCAGGACCCCATACGGTGTACAGTTGTCATCTCTTTCTCTTATATCTCTTTAAAGTTCTAAGTCATTAAAGTGGATTGCTAAACTCGCGAAACTCAGGATACAGAAGACGGTGTGAGCATTTGTGTGACAGGATCCTCCAATAGGAATACTTCCGTTGCATGTTACAGGACAGGTGGTTGGGTTTGGCTCTGGGAGATTTTCTTTGTCGCCCAAATTGTCTGCCGACGAGGGAGCTTGATTAGCTATCGTGGCTTCTTCACCAGAAGGCACGTGCCCACCTTGGGTTCCTTGTGAGAACTCGTCGAGGTTGTCCTCATCTGCAGGTGTATGGCTTCGGAAGAAGGCGAAGGCCTTGTGTGCCTCGTCCATGGAGTTGTCCTGCGGATAAGCCATGTGGATGGTCTGAATGGTGGCTTTGTTGGTGGCGAGGGCTTGGTCGAGGTAAGAGTAGACTATATGATATAGTTGGAGGATGCCCAACTGGTTGTACTGATGATTGGGCATGCTATAGGGCTGGCGGAAGGTAGACTTCATTGGTCGACGAACAATGGTTTTCATGGTTATCATGCCCGAGTGAAGCGAGTCTGCATGAATGGGGTAGTTGAGGCGAGGTGGTACCATGAGGTGGAGGAAATAGTCTTTCTTGGTAAGGAGTCTGGAATTAACGAACAGATGACATCAGGTGGTGAGGTTGGACACAAGTGGATGGGATTCCATGGAGTATAGTAGGGTAGTGTCCTTGAAGGAGATGGCTTGGTTGAAGAAGAACAGGGTGATGAGGGTGGGTTGCCACGCGGCGTTGATGCAGGTTAAAATGGTGTGGAAGGTGGGGGTGGAAATATGGTTTGATAAAAAGATATTGAACTGAAGCAAGTTTAGGGCCAGGGTGCAATTGATGAGGGTAAAGGGTATCCATGGGAGACTGGCTCATGGTTGGCAATGTGACGAGGTTTGTAGCCCTTGAGAGAAGCATGTCTAGCTTCCTTTGGTCCTGTCCTTTCAATGGGGTATCATCCGAGGAAAGGGTCTGCATGTGGTGAAATTAATCGGCTATTAGGGTTTCTTTGTGGAGGAGGAGATCTTGGTAGGCTGCTTTCCTAGCAATTGCTTTGCTCACTATGAGGTTGTACTCCTCTTGGAAATCTGTGAGGGTTTTGGTGGCTTCATGTGTTGCGGGTGAGGGAAGTGTCACACTCCTTGGCGAATTGGTTAGCCGCACGGACCGCTTGGGCCTCTTTGGCTTTCGCTTGCTTGAGCTTGCCTAGGAGTTGTTGGTCTCTTTCGGCTTCATGTGCCTGGGCTGCTACAACCTTGGCAGTCTCGAGGGCTTGGTATTGAAGGCGGAGGGTATCCATGTCCTGCTCATGAGTGTTGGGTAGCTCCTCCTGGGTGTGACTTCGGCTGCCACAAACTCATGCTAAAGCTGATGGATTTCACACGTGGCTTTCTTGTTCGGCTTCTAGCACGGTGCTCTTCTCATGGGCAGCCTGAAGCAGTTGTTGGGCAGGACTAAGTTTCTGGCCCTCTTATTATGTAGGCATATCGCGGCTCTTGAGCTCTTGTCGTTGTCGGAGGATGTGGTGCTTGGAGGTTTCTGCGACATGGCCGATAAGTCGACCCACCGGTGAGTGTCAACATTGGTAGTACTGGATGAGGTTGCGGAATCCTAGGCTGGTTCTGGGGGGAAAGAGATGGTCCATGAGAGACCAATCAATAGCATCCTCGAGGGTGTCGCGGAGGTGGGTATGGGATGCTTCCACGGGCGGAAGGCCGGCCGAAGCGGATGTGGTGGAGGTGGAGATGAAGTGGGAATGGGTGACGGACTTGGGGAGGGGGGTCCCGGGTGGGAGATGCTCATGGGTCATGGGGTGACTAACTTGATGGGCGTTGGCAGCTTGGGCTCCACGTGCCTCCCCCGGATGTGGGTTAGGGGTGAAGAAGTCGTGAGGTTCAAATATATCACTGGCAAGCCAAGAGGAGCTTCTTCTTCTTTGTGGACTGGGGGGAAAATGGAAGGTGGTGCATATGAAAAACATGAGAGAGAGAGAGAGAGAGAGAGAGAGACGGAGACGGAGAGAGAGAGAGAGAGAGAGAGAGAGAGAGAGAGAGAGAGAAATGAAATGAAATGTTATATTAACGTCTTCAAAAGGCCATAATGACCTATGAGACCAAAAAGTTACATCATGGTGGATCTGATACAATGTCTGGATAAAAAACCAGAAAATGAAAAATAAAGATGATACTACTGGCACCTAGAAAATGAAACTGGAACTGGAGACGGAGAGAGAGAGAGCCCAGTATTTATTATGTATGTTTGCATATTTCAGGTTGCTGATTTTGGCCTATCACAGATCAAACATGCAGCCTATCTCACTTCCAAGCCTGGAAAGGGCACGGTGCGCCATAGCATGCTGATGGGTTTTGAAAATCATGGGTTAAAAGCCTTTCTTTGTCAAACACCTTGGAGCTGATATTTTTCATGATAATGTTTCAGCCACAGTGGATGGCTCCGGAAGTCTTAAGAAATGATCCATCAAATGAGAAGTAAGCTAGTATAGAAATAAATTGAGTGAACTGTATCTGTATATTTATACCTGATTATTTCAAGTGGTCCCTTATTAGATATCATGCCCAGGTGTGACGTGTACAGTTTTGGAGTGATTTTGTGGGAACTTGCAACAGAACAAATACCGTGGGAAGGTCTCAATGCTATACAGGTTATTTCCTCATATTTGCCATTTTTACCTGCAAAATCTTGGCTCGTGCAAGGGATGGGATGTTACAAACAGGCCATTCTTATCTGGCCATCTCACAAGAAATCAACCTCTAAACGGTATGGCCATTTCATATATGCATATGCGTCCGAACTTTTTTTTGGCACCCGGGGTGGGGGATGGGGGGGGATATGATGCCCATTGCAAGTAAAAACTATTTGTTCACTTCCAACTATTAGTATCACTAACAACAAGGCCTTAAACCATTCTACTTACGAACCAATTTGTATCAGATGGAGCTTTCCAAATTGTTTACTTCTAACTAGAAGAGGAACTAACAACAGGGACTTAAACCAGCATAAATTTTACAAGAAGGGAATGCACGAGAAAATCCAGACAGGCTTGCTTAGCTATTAATATTGATATTATTAACTTGATTCAAGCAAAGCAAGATCCTCAAACAAGAATAGTTTTCACTTGCACTAGAAGAGGAACTAACAACAGGGATTTAAACCAGCATAAATTTTACAAGCCGGGAATGTACAAGAAAATCCAGAACTTGCTTAGCTATTGATATTGATATTGATATTATTAACTTGATTTAACAAGCAAAGCGAGACCCTCAAACAAGAAGCTTGACCTGATAGAATTTGGTTTGTGAGAATGATGCATTCATGTTTGACTTCTATGTACTTAAGTTGATTGTTGATCTGGCAGGTTGTAGGAGTTGTTGGTTTCATGGATCATAGACTAGATATTCCCAAGGATTTGGATCCCAAGCTGGTCTCCATTATGCAACACTGTTGGCAAAGGTGAGGCTTTCACATACACATTCTCATACAGCTAGTAACATATATTTAGTGTATTGTAGGAATTTGAACAAAGTAAATTAGGCGTCAAGAGAAAGAACCATGTATTGGTGACCGAGTTGTGAGCTTGGGTGTCTATGGGCCTTGTTTCCACGCATGAAGTGGTTGTGTCCTGGGACAAAACCAGTTGGAATTTGGCAACTGATTTTCTGTTTCCATATACTTTTTGTGGTTGCCTGTCTTTTTGTGAGAGTTGCAACCAGTTGCGAGCTCGGTAGCCAGGAAGTCGAAGTAACAACTTGGCAACCATGGCATGTAGCCTGGGAAGTCGGAGTAACAACTTGGCAACCTTGGCCTTTAGCCTATATAATGTAGAGTCTAGCTCATATTTGATGCCTTTTCAATCCTGAAATCAAATCTTGAACCTTTTTTTTTTCCGTAACCCCTTTCGGGGGATGCAATGCTTTTATTGCACCACTCACACACACCACGGATGCCAAGGTTTGAACCCGGGTCCATTCACTTGGGTAGGGTAGACCACTGGGGAATCTTCGAAAAAGCTGGGTTTCGAATTCCTAACCAACTCCACAACTGGTTGGAATCTGGTGAGTAACTCCACCATACGTGGAAACAGGCCCTGTGGCATTTTAAGCCTCTTATTCATGATGTGTTCTTTTTCTATGAGTGATAGGTATTATGATATAGGTGTCAATGTTCGAACTCAATTAATGTTGCCAAGGAATTTTTGTAATCATTGCAGTGATCCTGCTCTGCGGCCATCATTTGAAGAAATTTTGGAGAGAATGTCGGATATGGCGAAGCAAGTTCGGAGGTCTACGCCCAGACCTTCGCAATAGCTCTCATTGAGGACTCCGTGTACGTCCTGGATCATCAATCTACATGGGGTGTGAGACATGTTGAAGGATCAATTTCAATATCATTCTCCACTATGCTTTTAGGATCAACTGCATGCAATATCCATCAATAGTGATTCATGGAGTGATCACATATATGTCAACTACAACATATTGGCTTGATGTACATGTAATTCGATGGTGATTATGAGGGATGTATGTCCTGAAGGCTCCTAAAATTATTTGAGTGTTACTAGATAATAACTCATGCTGGACAGATGTTGCAGAGGTGATGTCTTAAGACTGAATTGTTGGATGGACTCAAGTAACAAGATGGAATGACGAACTCATTGAGTTCTAATCTTGCACATGTAAAATATATCTCAAGATATTAAAGTGTGTATCAAGTTATTCAGGACAATGTCTATCTACTTGAGTTGGCAAGCTAATCAGCTCTAGTACAGAGGTAGTAATAATAGTTCTAGCACATAAGTAGCTAAGTAGACTAATTTTTACATAAGAGCTTGAGCTCTATTAGCTTATATGAAGTGGAGTAATAGTGGAGTATTAAGTAGTGATTATGATTATACTACCATCATAGTGCGTGTTAGTACATGTCTTTTTATCATTGGTTAATTGACTAGGCTTTTTGTTCCCATAGTAATCAAAATTTGAAGAATATAGCTAGGGCTTTTTGAAAATTTTACAACTACTATTGGATTTGCCAGAACTGGCTTTTTAGAATATCTCAATTAACCATTTTTTATTTTCATCCAACAATTTTTCAAGGTGAGGTACCTATTTGCTTGTCGGTTGACTATTCCATCATTTCTCCACGCTCTAACTAGAATAATCCTTACGTAAGGAAATGTGAACAATTGTTTTCCCTTCATATTTCTCAAAAGAAGGTCGTGGCTCCTCGAGACTCAACAAGATATCTTGACTCCTTGATTATGAAGGCAATTCCTCTATCCTTGGTCATGATTGTTGTTCTAAACAAATTATCTCAAGTTTCTCATTTTTCAAAATACAATTTGGTCTCGTTTGGAAAGTACTTGTAAACTCGGGTCCACATTGACGTCCACTTTTCAGTGGTTGATCGTAAACTCCGGTCCACACTGACGTCCACTTTTCAGTGGTTGATCTTGTTGTTACTTATAAACTAGATCCATAGGCTCAGCCTAGTTCCATCCAATCCTAAGGGTCCAGCCTTCTGTTCTCCATTGAATCTATGGAGCCGGTGTAAACTCACACTCATAATTAAAATTTTCATTTTACTCGCACATTGCTTAAACAAGTTCACACGCACTCCTTTGAAAAGAGTCCTTCTATAAAACCATAATATCATACAATTCTTTTTCATAACATGCATAATTCCATATGTTCAATCACATGTCACAAGGCAACACATCAATTTTACATTATCAACATAAATCTTCTTGTACTACGATTGTGATCCGTCTTAGATGTCACACAATGATGAGCCCGAACACTCCCGAACCATTGTGATGATCGGAGGAGCCTTGAATGTCTCACATTCACCTCAACACATTTGCCATAATCCTAGCAGTCGCTTCTATTGGCCCTCACCTATTCTAGAAGCACCAACACTCCAAGTATTGATGTTAACCACGTATGTCTAGTACTAACATGCATATCTAGCCACCATGCACTACCTTGCCCGTTTCACTCTAGAACCACTTTCTTGTCCATGATACCAATCGTGCCAAGAGTACATCCATGTTTGGCCGAGAGGGGTCAAGGTCTCGGATGATTGCCTTTGTGTGATGCATCCTACGGATGACTCCCGCACGAAAATGCATAAACCTGGGTGTGGTACCTTCATTGGCTTCCATAAATAAACAATACATATGCATCACATGAATATCGTGCCCAAATAGTAAGATAGATTCAAACAATATGTATCATATTCACATTCATTATAGTGTACACCATCTCGCAAGCTCGATGAGACATCAGAGCGCTCAAGTCGAAACTCCTAGAACAAGTCGAATCTCTCTAGCCACATAAATCTTGGCGAGGTTTTCTTAAGAAATTCCTTTTCTAAACTTCCTTAGGGTCATACCTAGATTATTTTAGGAGATTACGACTCCGAAGTCAAGTATCTCAACTTAAAGTAGAGTCCTTTACGCATAAAGAGGGTCTTTTTAAGGCCAAAATCACTTATTTCATTTATTGAAATTTCATTATCTTGATGTGGGGGCCTTGTTTTAGCACTCTATGCACTTAAGGCTAGGGTCTTCCTTTACTACAATCCCTCAATTAACTCTCTTTCCCAATTTCTATTATGTGACCTTAGCCTTTTACTAAGGTGCATTTTAAAAACTTGTGTACATGAATGTATGGATTTTCCTTTACAATTTTATTTCCAAAAAACTAGGGTATGGATTTATACTTGTGGGAATATAATGTGCTTCTAAAGCCCTTGATTTATGAATCAAATAGGACTTCTCTATCTATAAATATATCATATTTGAAGAGATTTATCCAATTCTAATATACTTTCTTAAATTGGCTTTTATTCTTTTGAATTTAATCTTACGGTTTTTGTCTAACATTACTCCCAATTCATCCATGCACATCTAATGCATCTAAACAACTATTTTCTCTCTACAATACTTTTAAAATATTATCTCTTTATAATTCTAACTAACTACGGGAATTGCACCTTAATGTTTTGTAAGAGAGATTGAAAATTTTCAAACTTAACAATTTTAGATGTTTCTAAATAAGTTTGGGTGATGCCCCATCTCTTTACTACTACTCTCTCTACACCCTTAATTTCTCCTTCTCTCTCTACACATACGATAATTATAATTTGTATCCAACCTTCCCACAAACTAATCCAAAATTTATCCTAAACTTGAGTACTCATTTATGCATACTCCTCATTTTATGCATACTTGTGCACCTAAGCTAATTTTCTCTATGTAAAATTTTCTCAAGTTTTGTGTTAACTTATCCCAATCCTTATTTTCACTATAATACTATTCAACAAGAGAATTCCTAAAATTTAATAAGATATTCACAAGGTTAGATTTCATTTTTCTAAGGTTGTAAGGTCAATTCTAGATTTTAGAGAACTCTGTTCTTGGTTACAAATTTTGAATAATGGGTCTATTTGTACCTTGATAATTATCTTGTAAGGGAGATGCTATACCCTATGTGTAGACAATTGAAGCTTTCTCCTCCACAAAAGGCCATGAGTTTTCTTGAAGATCCCAATGAGCTTGTGAAATCCCCAATTGTTGCCCCTTTAAGCCTAATTGAATACTTATAGCCTAGGGGGTGTGTACATCTTTCAAGCAGAAACGTTTGAGTAATGATTCCCGAGCGAAAACTTTAGTGACTATCTTGTACAATAAATTTTTCAAGAAATAGGTAAGTAGCTAGGGAAATAATCCACAACTATACACAAATAGGTGATTAGAAGAAAAATATTTACTTGGCAAAACATCTCCCTAAGAGTATATTTGTTGAAGCAAAAACCCTTTAAGGGACCAAAATAGTATTTTCAATGGGAAAAATACACACAAAGGGACCCCAAAGAGTCTTTTTGTTTAGAAATTATCCCCCCATTACCTTCTCAAGGACCTGAAAGGGTATTTTTGGTGGGAAAAATACCAACTCAAGGATCCCAAAGAGTATTTTCACTAGAGAAAATATCTCGAAGGGTATTTTTGATAGAGAAAATGCTCGTCACCCTTTTAAGAAACCCAACGGTATTTTTGGTGGAGAAAATACCCTTTCAAGGGGTATTGTCGCTGGAGAAAATACCAGCCTCATGGGTGTTTTTGTTAGAGAAACTTTATCTCAAGGAACTTACGATGGAAAAACATCCCCTCAAGACCACTTATTCACTTAGCCATTCGGGTTTCTTAATATCTATGTCTCTTTGCCTGTAGGCTTTAGCTTCACAACATGAATTTCTTGCTTCTTTCTAAGTCCCTTCAATAGTTTAGATGCCTTCAGAAGCTGTAGGGTAGGAGCTCCAATTATCCAATCCCTTACACCTTGGTTCCATGAAGATCTGTAAAGGAAATAGTCCAGTTGTGACAATGGATGTCAACCCGATTATGAGTAAGCTAGTCCATCCCAAGAATTCCATTATATATGCCTAAGTGAAATTCTAAACTTACATTGATTTAAGTTTCCATCTAGGGAGAATTGAATCACAGTTGTCTCATGGCGTGTTAAAAGAATCTTTCCACTAGCCAACTCCACTTGCATTATTTAACCGTGTTTTTGGCCAAATACTAATTTATGTAAAGCATCCAGGAAAAAGGAATGGATGAATACTTCAAATCAACCAGAAACTTAATTTTTTTAGCTTGATAATTGGTTGGGGTTTGAATTACAAAAAAATGCTAATTTCAGTTCTAATGTCCAATGGTGACATGAATCTTACCTCTCTCTTCTTTCTCTTGGTCAGCTAATGTAACGACATTAGATGCAGTTGACTAGGCTAGAACTTACCTCCTCTGGTTTCTCTAGTTCCAAGGTAGGGGTCCCTAATTTCTTTGCACTGAAACCGCTATAGGCCTCTAGTAAATGAGATCTTGGAGTAGAAGGAGTTGGAAGGGTAACAACAACATATGCATTCGGATAATCACTCATTAAGAAACCTGGCTACTAGCATCAAGTAATGAGTTCGAAGGGTAACAATAATATGTGCATTTGGACAATCACTCATCAAGTGACATGGCTACTGGCATCTTGAATATTTATACTCCTTGATTTAAAACCATACTTTTGATGGTGTTTTGGGGTAAGAGTCCTTACCTCTAGGTCCATTGGCCTCAAAGCCTTAGTTTCGATCCTGTCCTTAATTTCTATTTGGTTTAGGTAACTCAAAATTTGTTGGAGATTTATTGGGGGAGGGAGTGATAAGGAGTTTGAGTGAGCTATCTCCTTTGAAAAATCTTGCATAAAATCTTCAACCATTCTCACTGCTTCAACTATGGAAGATGGCATTGAGGAGGATCCAAAATCTTTGAACAAATCGATGAAGATGAGTCGAGTCATCATCCATCGTAGGGAGGCCAATACTCACATAAATTTGATTGTATGCTTTGAGATGGATTTTTCTTTCGGAGATAATTACAAGAATTCGTTCATCTTTTCCTCCTAAATGTTGGGGGGCAAAACCTCCTAGAATTCATTCATCTTCCTCCTAGAACCCCAGGGGACAAAACCTTTGTTGGAGGTATGCTTTCATATCTTCCCCTCTGAGTTGATCTTGATATGCTTTCATACCTTCCCAACTAAGTCGATCTTGATTCAGATGGTTGGACTCAACATGGTTCCTCAAACTATTTCGGATGATGAGACAATTTCAAGAATTCATTTATCTTTTCCTCCTTGGAATCTTGGGAGACAAAACCTTTTTTGGAGGTATGCTTTCATATCTTCCCATCTGAGGTGATCTTGACTCAGATGGTTAGACTCAATCTGGTTCTTCCAAGTATTTTTGAGAAATATTGGTTATCTTGAGCCAAGAAAGGGCTATCTTGTTGTGTGGGGTGACACCAAAGTATTTGTCCATGGGATTATTCTAGTTTAGAACTGTCTCTCTGAGATTTTTTCCTTCGAAATGTGATCTATGAAGCATTTCTATCCAATGCCCCTATTTCTTCCATGCCTCATGATTTCTTCTGAAAGAAAAGACTCTTCTTGAATCAAAATCTGCTATCCAATGCTCCTATTTCTTCCATGCCTCATGATTTCTTTTGAAAGAAAAGATCAAAAGCTCCACAATGATTAAGTTACAAGACTACTTGAAGCTAATAAAATAATTCTTTTATTTCTTCATAATTTATTACATCACCAAGGAAGCCAAGAAAATAGTACTTCACATGATTTAGTTACAAGATTACTTGAAGCCAAGAAAATACTTCTTTTATTTTTTCATAATTTATTACATCATATCACAAGGTTGTTAACACATTGGTGTCACATCATCAACATAAATCTCCTTGCACCATTATCGTGATCCTTAGACCAGACATCATGCACTCATAAGCCCAACCACTCTTGGACCATTTTGATGATTGGAGGCACTCTGCATGTCTCACATTCACCTCAACACACATGTCATAATCCTAGGAGTCACTCTTATCAGTCATCTCCTATCTCCCAAAATCATGAACACTGTAGTTACCAGGGGTCAGGGGCCACATATGTCTAGTATCAGCATGCATATCTAGCCTCCAGGCACTGTCCTATCCATTTCACTCCACATCTACTTCATTGTCCATCACATCAATCACGCTAGAGAACACCCATGTTCGATTGAGAGGGGTAGCATGTTAAGATATCGAGCTCATCTGGTGAGGCGGTGGACACTAATGACCCGCCTGGGGGATAGGCCCCACACTTACACCATTGGCATGGTTGGTGAGATCATGGGTGATATGCGGCCAGTGGGATGACAGGCTGTGTGACAGCCATTCTAGAGACTGGCATAGTTATAGCGCCAGCTCATTTAGTTAGGTTCACACTATAGAGAACCCTAGTATGTATTTGGTTGAGTACCTTTTCATATGTGTGTACTCTTATCTTTGTATATGGTGTGTTGAGTGTTGACTGAAGGAGAAGAAGATTTTTAGCCTCTCACCTTGTGTGTTCTATTTTAGGGTTTTGTGTGTGTGTGTGTGTGCTTGCAAGAGCTCAAGCTCTCTTCTCCCCTGCATCTTTTCATGGTATCAGAGCCTGGTTCATGCTAAGGGGGGGCTGAGCTGTGAGCAAGAGAAGCAGAGAAAGAGGTACGAGGGTAAGAGCTGAAAAGATGCAGGGGGGAAGAGAGCTTGAGCTCTTGCAAGCACACACACACACTCACAAAACCCTAATAGAGAACACACAAGGTGAGAGGCTGAAAATCTTCTTCTTTTCTACTCGACACTCAACACACCATATACAAGAATAAGAGTACACACAATATGAAAGGTACTCAACCAAATACATACACGGGTTCTCTATAGTGTGAACCCGACTAAATGAGCTGGCGCTATAACTATGCCAGTCTCTAGAATGGCTGTCACACAGCTTGTCATCCCACTGGCTGCATATCACCCAAGATCTCACCAACCATGCCAGTGGTGTAAGTGTGGGGCCTATCCCCCAGGCGGGTCAGTGGCCACCGCCTCACTAGATGAGCTCGATATCTCAACACTCCCCCTCGAGCTCAACTCCATCTCATGTACACCAAGGGAAGCCCTGAATCTGCGGAGCTTCTCTGTACCCAATGCTTTGGTGAAGATGTCAGCTACCTGATCCTCTGTGCTGACATAAACAAGGTCAAGGTCTCCTGCCAAGACCCTCTCTCTGACGAAGTGGTAGTGGACCTCTATGTGCTTCGTACGAGCATGAAAGACTGGGTTCCTGGCCAACTGTATACTGTTAATGTTGTCACAGAAAATGACAACTTGTTTATCCACTGATAGACCCAAATCTGCAAGTAGCTTCCTCAACCAAGCTACCTCACATGCTGCCATAGCAGCTCCTCTGTACTCGGCCTCTGTATTGGATAGAGCAACCGTAGGCTGTCATCATCCATCGTAGGGAGGCCAATACTCACATAAATTTGATTGTATGCTTTGAGATGGATTTTTCTTTCGGAGATAATTACAAGAATTCGTTCATCTTTTCCTCCTAAATCTTGGGGGGCAAAACCTCCTAGAATTCATTCATCTTCCTCCTAGAAGCCCAGAGGACAAAACCTTTGTTGGAGGTATGCTTTCATATCTTCCCCTCTGAGTTGATCTTGATATGCTTTCATACCTTCCCAACTACGTCGATCTTGATTCAGATGGTTGGACTCAACATGGTTCCTCAAACTATTTCGGATGATGAGACAATTTCAAGAATTCATTTATCTTTTCCTCCTTGGAATCTTGGGAGACAAAACCTTTTCTTGGGAGACAAAATCTTCCCATCTGAGGTGATCTTGACTCAGATGGTTAGACTCAATTTGGTTCTTCCAAGTATTTTTGAGAAATATTGGTTATCTTGAGCCAAGAAAGGGCTATCTTGTTGTGTGGGGTGACACCAAAGTATTTGTCCATGGGATTATTCTCGTTTAGAACTGCCTCTCCGAGATTTTTTCCTTCGAAATGTGATCTATGAACATTTCTATCCAATGCCCCTATTTCTTCCATGCCTCATGATTTCTTCTGAAAGAAAAGACTCTTCTTGAATCAAAATCTGCTATCCAATGCTCCTATTTCTTCCATGCCTCATGATTTCTTTTGAAAGAAAAGATCAAAAGCTCCACAATGATTAAGTTACAAGACTACTTGAAGCCAATAAAATAATTCTTTTATTTCTTCATAATTTATTACATCACCAAGGAAGCCAAGAAAATAGTACTTCACATGATTTAGTTATAAGATTACTTGAAGCCAAGAAAATACTTCTTTTATTTTTTCATAATTTATTACATCATATCACAAGGTTGTTAACACATTGGTGTCACATCATCAACATAAATCTCCTTGCACCATTATCGTGATCCTTAGACCAGACATCATGCACTCATAAGCCCAACCACTCTTGGACCATTTTGATGATTGGAGGCACTCTGCATGTCTCACATTCACCTCAACACACGTCATAATCCTAGGAGTCACTCTTATCAGTCATCTCCTATCTCCCAAAATCATGAACACTGTAGTTACTAGGGGTCAGGGGCCACATATGTCTAGTATCAGCATGCATATCTAGCCTCCAGGCACTGTCCTACCCATTTCACTCCACATCTACTTCATTGTCCATCACATCAATCATGCTAGAGAACACCCATGTTCGATTGAGAGGGGTAGCATGTTAAGATATCGAGCTCATCTGGTGAGGCGGTGGACACTAATGACCCGCCTGGGGGATAGGCCCCACACTTACACCACTGGCATGGTTGGTGAGATCATGGGTGATATGCGGCCAGTGGGATGACAGGCTGTGTGACAGCCATTCTAGAGACTGGCATAGTTATAGCGCCAGCTCATTTAGTTGGGTTCACACTATAGAGAACCCTAGTATGTATTTGGTTGAGTACCTTTTCATATGTGTGTACTCTTATCTTTGTATATGGTGTGTTGAGTGTTGACTGAAGGAGAAGAAGATTTTTAGCCTCTCACCTTGTGTGTTCTCTTTTAGGGTTTTGTGTGTGTGTGTGTGTGTGTGCTTGAGAGCTCAAGCTCTCTTCTCCCCTGCATCTTTTCATGGTATCAGAGCCTGGTTCATGCTAAGGGGGGGTGGAGTTTGCAAGCAAGAGAAGCACAGGAAGAGGTACGAGGGTAAGAGCTTCATTTACTCTTCCCTATTTGTGTTGGTAACTACACCCTTGTCGGGAGCTCTACGGGAGGCACCAGCAAACGATCTCTGATTGAGGAGCTTTCTTTGTGGGAGTAAAGCTATAGGGAAACTATATGGTCCTATTGGAAAATATTTTTCAGGCTGAAAACACGTTTCGGGCGCGTTACAACCTCTGTTTTTCAGAAAGCAGGCGATTTCGAGCACTGCGGGTAAGTCATCGATTCTCTATAGAACTCTGTTTTAAGAACTGCAGGAAGACAGATTGGTTGTGCATTCATTGTGTATGCTGCAAGGAGGTCAACAGTTGCCATTGAGTGTATGTATGCACATTGAGGTCACTGGTTGTGACCTCAAATGTCATTGGTTGTGACATTTGAGTGTAGTACAGTACCGCTGTAGAAAATACAGCAGTTTGTGCAGGACAAACCAGAGTGCTGTTTCTGGTAAAATTTGTGTGTCTGGCAAGATGTCAAATGATGGCATAAACCAGATTATTGCTGAGAAGCTTGATAAGAACAACTTCCATGCTTGGAGGTTCAGGCTGACAAATTTCCTGATGGAAAAGGGTCACTGGGACTACATAGAAGGTGAGCATGAAGGGGCACCAGAGATACTGGAGATCAATCTGACTGCTGCAGATGTGAAAGAGTTCAAGGATTGGAACCAAGGAGCCAGAAAAGTTATGTATTGGATCTCTATCAGTATACAGGACACCACGATTGGGCACATACAGGATGCCAAGTCCCCCAAGGAGGCCTGGGATACCTTGGTAAAACTCTATGAAACGAATACGAAGGCACGAAAGATACAGTTGAAGAATGAACTTCATACTGTGGAGAAAAAGACTATGTCTGTGAATGATTATGCATTGAAGATCAAGGGTATTGTGGAATCCCTTGCATCTATTGGTGTTTTAGTAGATGATGATGATAAGGTGGAAGTCTGTCTACGTGGTCTCGGGCCACAATACAAGGCGTTCAAGACGTCTATTTAGACTCGGAAAAACATTCCCAATTTCACAGATTTGGTGTCTATGTTGATTATAGAAGAGAAGAGCTTGGGTGAAGACCAATAGCCTTCACAAAACAAAAACAGTTTAGAGCAACAGGCCTTCTACACAAGTTTAGGAAGAGGACGAGGTAGAGGAGGACGTGGACGCGGCCAAGGAGGTGGCCGAACACGTAATTAGAACTATGGCTAGCACAGCAACAACAACAGTCCCAGAATTCACAACAACAACAACACGCAGGTGGAAGAGGCAAATTCAGAGGTAGGGGGAGTCAAAGAGGTCGTGGAAATTGGCAAAGGCAGTATAATGATACACGTGGATGCTTTTATTGTGGTAAGCCTAGACATGTGCAGGCAAATTGTTATAAGAAGCAGGCTGACATGCAAAATGGGAAATTGCAGCGAAACAACTATGCATCCTCGAGCAGAAATAATGAGGATAATGAAAGGTTGTTTGTTATGCAGCATGTTGTGAATGCCATGGCTGAAAATGTTGAAGCACCACATAAAGATGATGTATGGTACATTGATTCAGATGCTTCGAACCACATGACAAGTCATGGGGAGTGGTTCAAGGAGATGAAAAACCTTGAAAGACCAGGTTTTGTGAAAACAAGGGATGACACTGCTCATCCAATTACCCATGTTGGAGATGTGCCATTGTCTATGCAGAATGGCAAAGTGAAGTACCTTGCAGATGTACTTCATGTTCCGAACATAACAAAGAATCTGGTTTCAGTTGGCCAGATGATTGAGCAGGGTTTGCAAGTTCGGTTTAAACCTGATGGTTGTTATGTTGAAGACTTTAAAGACAAGTGCAGGTTGGTTACAAAAGGCAACAGAGTGGGCAGAATGTTTACATTGAATGTAAACATGCTTGAAGTGAGTGCTGCGATGTTTGCAAATGGTTCAGGAATTGTTGCAGACACAGACATTTGGTATAAAAGAATTGGACATGTGAATGTGCAGAGAATGAAGTCTATGCAGACTAAAGGAATTGTGTGACAGGGCTGCCAAAGTTTAAAGTTGAAGGTATGCATAAAATATGTGAAGCACGCCAATTTGGAAAGCAAACAAAGCATGTATTTCCACCACGTAACAGAAATGTGAGCAGAAATGCATAGATGTTGTGCATTCAGATGTATGGGGTCCTACGAAGACCATGTCTATGGAAGGCTACAGGTATTACTGTAACATTTATTGAGATGACCACACAAGGAAAGTGTGGGTATACTTCATGAAGGCGAAGGGTGAGGTGTTCACTCATTTTCAGAATTTCAGAGCTATGGTTGAAAAGCAAACAGGGAAATATGTAACGTGCCTAAGATCAGATGGAGGGGGAGAGTACTTCTCCAATGAGTTCTCTGAATTTTTGAAGAAGAATGGTATTCGGAGACAGTTTACATGCAGATACACTCCGCAGCAAAATGGAGTTGCTGAGTAGAAAAACAGGCACATTGCTGAGATTGCACGAGCATTGATAGGAGAGAAGAATATGCCGCATAGCTATTGGGCTGAGGCTATTTCTATAGTAGTTTACATCATGAACAGGACTCCAACTGCAGCCATACATGATGTAACTCCAGAGGAGAGGTTTACTGGCAGAAAACCTGATTTGTCTCATCTAAAAGTCTTTGGATGCATTGCATATGTGCATGTGCCAGATGAGCTGAGAACTAAGCTGGATCCAAAAGCTGAAAAATGTGTGTTTATTGGGTATTCCCTAAGCAAAAGGGATACAGGTGTTATAACCCTGCTACATGTGAGTTGAGGGTAAGCAGGGATGTTGTTTTTGATGAGATGAGCAACTATAATGCTGCTGAAAAAGAAGCTATTGGGGCTGATGTGAGTGGAAATGTGGTTGCACAGAATGCAAGCCAGCAATCACAGTCTTTGAGTGGACTAGGAGAGTCCTCATCTAGTGGTTGAGTTGATAGACCATGGAGTGGCAAGCTGCGTCATAATACCAGTCTTGCAAATGTGATTAGTACATCACATAAAGGTAAAGAGAAAGTGGTTGAGCCCCTTAGTATGCCTGACATTTCTGCAAGGCATTCTCATGTTGATGGAGTGTCTAGTGGCTCAGGGCAAATGTGATTAGTACATCACATAAAGGCAAAGAGAAAGTGGTTGAGTCCCTTAGTATGCCTGACATTTCTGCAGGGCATTCTCCTGTTGATGGAGTGTCTAGTGGCTCAAAGATGAGCCTTGATGAGGATCTTGGGATACCAGCCTACTATGAGAACACCTGGTGTAAAGAAGGCTATGGAAGCCATGAATGCAAAGCTGCGAAGATCTAGGAGAGTGAAGAATCCTGTGCAGAGGTTTACCTATGATGGTTATGTGGCACATCACTATGCATACATGGCAAAAGTTGTATAGGTTGTACAGCCCATATGCATTGATGAGGCTGTTGGAAATGTGTGTTGGGAGAAAGCTATGGATGAGGAGATGGATGCACTATATGGAAATGAGACTTGGGATTTAGTGCAATTGCCTGAAGGCAAGAAAGCCATTGGATGCAAGTGGGTGTACAAAGTAAAACATAACAGTGATGGAAGCATAAGTAGGTACAAGGCTAGATTGGCAGCCAAAGGATATGCGCAGACATATGGCATTGATTATGAGGAAACTTTCAGCCCAGTTGCCAAGATGGCAACAGTGAGAGTTGTGATGGTAGTGGCTACGTCAAAGCAATGGTCTTTACATCAGATGGATGTAAAGAATGCATTCTTGCATGGGGATTTGCCAGAAGAGGTGTATATGTTGCAGCCACTTGGTTATGAGGATGTGAGTCACCTCGAGCATGTTTGCAGGTTGAAGAAGGCCTTGTATGGCTTAAAACAAGCACCAAGAGCATGGTCTCACAAGATTTCTGAATATCTTGTCACTATTGGCTTTCATGTAGCCAATGCAGATTTCTCGCTGTATGTGAGACACAGTGATAGAGGGGTTGTGCTTGTTGTCATCTATGTAGATGACCTGATCATTACGGCGGGGGACCATGATGATGCAGAGATCTTTGATGTAAAGATCTTGCTTAGATAGAAGTTTGAGATGAAGGATTTGGGGGAGCTCAGATATTTCTTGGGCATTGAGGTGATTAGGTCACCACATGGTATTGGATTATTGCAGAGATTGTGAGATCCCTGTTCCCACCGCACAACGGATTCGGGGTGCTAGCAGCGGAAGTAACACATCTTGCGCGGGTAAGGGTCTTACACTCGGGGCCTCGCCCCCACGGATATCCGGACAAGAGACTAATCCGTCGGTTTTTTCAAAACCGAACCCGAAAAAATTTCCCTTACCCGGAAAGCACGGGCGATTCCACCAGGATAACTTTTTACTCTAACGTAGTCAAGACCAATACTGATCAAACTGATCTGACTGCACCTTTAAAGGTACTTGGTCAATCAAAGACGAAACTTGCACTTGGATCATTGGGATCAACGCTTTTTTCCCCATCAAGAGGCACAGCCGTTGATTCATATCCATAGAACAATTACTATCTGGGATTTACTTCATCTATCGTAATAACAGAAATTGAGTCTTGATTTACGGATCCATCAGTCTAGCCTAACCCCATCCAGTCCCATGGGTTAGCCAACCGCCCAACCACTGTAGTGATGGGATCCAATTAAGAATTTGGTTAGGTTTTGTCCCGGGTACCAAGCAAAAGAGTTCCAAGGCCCCCTAGCCGGAAGTTCATGCAAACATAAAATTAGTCACACCACTTACACACCCAATATGAAATTGCCTTTTTCTTAGCATCAGCTAACTTTAAAACAATCCTTTAATGAAACCATTATGTCACTGATGACAATCCTCAAAGTCTATGGTTGAATCCTTATTTTCAGTCATTCATTCATCGGTATACTTATGTTCACTCAGGGGCCTTTTCCATAGTTCCTAGCTCATAGTAACCGGCAATATATTCATATAACAGAATGGAATCTCCATGGAAGATCAGCAAGATCAACCCACAGATCCATATAAAAGAGCCATGGACTCATCCGTTGAGGACCAGCAAGGTCAATCAACCAGATCCATGCCCGGTTTCAGAAAACAACTCTTACTCCTTGTTCCAATATCTTCCTCGACGCACGTGTGGGTATCTTCGACGACCCAGAGCCCGAGCACCGTATGGTCAGCACCCTCTAGGATCCTTCGCAGGTGACCTAGCGCTTCACTCATAGGCCGCTTTCTTGGTCCCTAATCCACCGTACCGGAAGCTCACCATTTAAATCGAACCGAGGCTGGTCAAGACCTCGGCCGACCTTGCTACGCGAGACGTCCTCCATTGACTCTCCGTCAGCAGTTGCAACTTTATCAGTTCGGTCTTCATGACCTTAATCCTCAAGACGGTCAAAATGCTTCCCCAGCATTCTTGACATAAAACAGTCATTTACAAACAGTCACAAAATACAGTTTCTATAACGAACTCTCATGTTTCCACATTATCCACTCTCGGACCATATTACTTATTCCCTATTCCATTCAATGTGTATTCATTCTCATCCATTCACTCATATAGACTACACATTGTTTCACATACACATTCACATTCATTATTCTACATACATATCCATGTTCGTACATCCACATCATACATCCAATTTCACATTCATACATACGCATCTACATGCATACATCTATTTTCACATCCTCATTCATACATCCACATTATACATACATCCAATTTCACATTCATACCTACGCATCTACATGCATACATCTATTTTCACATCCTCATTCATACATCAACATTCACATACATACATCTACATCCGAATCTGCATCCATACATCCACATCCACATCTTCATTCACATTCACATCCATACATCCACATCTACATACATACATCCATTTTCACATCCTCATTCATACATCCACATCCACATACATACATACATCCGTATCTACATCCATACATCCATTCTACATCCATTCTCGCCCTAACACATCCCATATACATCTTATCCCATCAGATACACTCTCTACCTCGTCCCATACACATCTTAACACATCCTAACTCATCTTAACACATTCTATCACATCTCATACACCTCTTATCATATCCTATCACATCTCATACACATCTTTTCACATCTCATACACCTCTTATCATATCCTATCACTTCTCATACGCATCTTATCACATCTTATCACATCTCATACACCTCTTATCACATCTTATCACATATTATCACATCTCATTTAAAAATCGATCTTTTATGCATCTTCCTATGCATAAATTCATTTTAAATGAAAATGACACTTTTGAATTAAAATTCCATCTCTTATGCATCTTCCTATGCATAAACTCAATTTAGATGAGAATTGACACTTTTGAATTAAAAATCCATCTTTTATGCATCTTCCTATGCATAAATTCAATTTGGATGAGAATAACACTTTTGAATTGAAATTCCATTCTTTTATGCATCTTCCTATGCATAAATTCAATTTAGATGAGAATGACACTTTGAATTTAAAAATCAATCTTTTATGCATCTTCTTATGCATAAATTCAATTTGGTAGGAATTACACTTTTAGAATAAAAGAATTTCTCTTATGCATCTAAGTTATGCATAAATTCCATTTATGATGAAAATCACACTTTTAGTATAAAAAGAATATCTTTTATGCATACCTCTATACATGAAATCCAATATGATAAAAGCAACACTTTTACAATAAAATAATTAACTTTTATGCATACCTCTATGCATGAAATCCAAATATGATAAAAGTCACACTTTTATAATAAAATAATCGACTTTTATGCATACCTCTATGCATGAAATCCAAATATGATAAAAGTCACACTTTTACAATAAAATAATCAACTTTTATGCATACCTCTATGCATGAAATCCAAATATGATAAAAGTCACACTTGTATAATTAAATAATCAACTTTTATGCATACCTCTATGCACGAAATCCAAATATGATAAAAGTCACACTTTTATAATAAAATAATCAACTTTTATGCATACGTCTATGCACGAAATCCAAATATGATAAAAGTCACACTTTTATAATAAAATAATCAACTTTCATGCATACCTCTATGCACGAAATCCAAATATGATAAAAGTCACACTTTTATAATAAAATAATCAACTTTCATGCATACCTCTATGCACGAAATCCAAATATGATAAAAGTCACACTTTTATAATAAAATAATCAACTTTCATGCATACCTCTATGCACGAAATCCAAATATGATAAAAGTCACACTTTTATAATAAAATAATCAACTTTTATGCATACCTCTATGCATGAAATCCAATTATGATAAAAGTCACACTTTTATAATAAAATAATCAACTTTTATGTATACCTCTATGCATGAAATCCAAATATGATAAAAGTCACACTTTGATAATAAAATAATCAACTTTTATGCATACATCTATGCATGAAATCCAAATATGATAAAAGTCACACTTTTATAATAAAATAATCAACTTTTATGCATACCTCTATGCATGAAATCCAAATATGATAAAAGTAACACTTTTATAATAAAATAATCATCAATTATGCATAACATAAAAATCAATTTCTCCATGATTACAATAAAATTCTTTCAATTAATCTAGGATGATAATTCCTAGAATATGGTAGGAAGTTCTCTTTTCATGCTTTGAATAAAATTATTTTATGTGTAATTTTTATAAAAATTTTGCCATAGCTCCGCTACTATGACTGATAAATCTCAATTTATTTTGAAGGATAAAGCTTATCATTAAGGAAATGATTAGAATGATCCCTAATTGGATCATTAACCCAATAATGGGTTGAATCATCAATATTAATGAAATACATAAACTAAAAGCATAGAAAAAAGCCATTAATTTGACCTCAAGCATAGATTAATCTTGGATTAAGGAAAAGCTTTATGAGAAAAACTTTATTTGGATTGAGAATGGGTCATGAGTATGACCATTTCTTGAGTGAGAGAGAGAAATTACATAAAAACCATTAGAATTAAGCATAAATGGAAATTTATGTAATTCTTAACTATCATTAATCAATTAACTTCAATAGCATTCATCAAATTATGTAACTCTTCACTACCATTCATCAATTAACTTCAATAGCATTCAAAAACCATTCCAATTAAGCTTCTCAAGCTTGAGAGGGGTTGAGAAGAGAGAAACATTGAGAAATTATAGAAAATGATCAAAATTCACTAATTACCTTACAAATTTCTTGATTCTTTGTTCACGGTAGAGGCCCCCAACCAATCAATTGGTTAAGTATGTTGATGGAGCCACCAATGGGGATTGAAGAAAGAGGGAAGCTCCAATTTCTTCAATTTGGAGAGAATTTTAGAGAATAGTAGAAATTAGCATTATTTCAGCATAACTCTAGTATAGTAAAATTCTTCTTTTTTTTTTTCAAAGGACTTATGTTCTATTTATAGGAGAGGGAAGCTCTAACCAAGCTAACTGAATTCTAGAATTTTCCAAATTCAGTTTGGTTGAATTTGGACTAGATTTGGATCTAGTTTGGTTCCTTTTTTATTCGGTTTGGTTCCATTTTGATTTGGTTTGATTCAAGAGAGAGGAGAGATAAAAATATCACATTAATTTTGAGTTTAAAACTCATTCAAGCATGTGAAATATGCACCTCCTTTAATGGACTCCCCTTCCTTACATATGTGTCAAAATGGAATTATTATACCCAAAATATCTCATATTTTTAATATTGCTCATAGTTTTTTACTAATAAACCTTGTACATTTTCAACTCTTCATCTTATGTGAGCATTTACTCATTTTTGGATATCAAAAATATCTCATATTTTTGATATTACTCATAGTTTTTTACTAATAAACCTTGTACATTTTCAACTCTTCATCTTATGTGAGCATTTACTCATTTTTGGATATCAAAAATATCTCATATTTTTGATATTACTCATAGTTTCTTACTAATAAACCTTGCACATAGTCAACTTTTCATCTTATGTGAGCATTTACTCATTTTTGGGTATCTTCTTTTACAAATTAGATTTATCTCCTCCCTACACATGGATTGATGCTATTGGCCCATAGGAACCTTAATTGGACCATAATCCAAAAATTTCTGAAAATCTAGACCCTTAGGCTAAGGTCCTTTATACCCATTTCCAATAAATTCCAATTGCACATTGGAAAGTTCTTTTTGAATTTCTGTTTCAGGGGAACTTATTTTAATAAGATGAGTTATTTTTCTATCCAAAAATATTCATAATCTGAATATTCTCTCTCTAGAATATTTTTTCTCTCTATGTCAAAATAGGTAGAGACGAGATCTCTTATAATTCTGAAGAGGGAATTGATTACAGGGAAATATGCTGGACATTTTGAGAGGCTGGGGAGGAATCTTACATTCTCTCCCACTTGAAAAACGCGAGATGCCCTCATCTCGCAAACTGGGGGTTATTTCGCAAGATGCACAAGTATGAGACTGAGAGAAAATTTTTAATTAAGATTAATCACCAATTAAAAAAGTCTCAAGAGAGTAAGGGTCAAGACAAGAACAAGATTTAAACTTTATTCATTCTTGGAACATATACAGTAAAGATAGAAGAACTCTTTACACTTCCATAAGCCCGTCCATCATATGATCACAAAAGCAGTACTCACAAGCTGCGCACGTATAAGGTAACTCATCTATGGGAATAATTCTGTTGGTTATTGCCGCACCTATCTCAGTGGTATGAGGTGATCTAACAAAAGGACCTCTGAGAGGCAAGCCAAAAATAGGGTAAAGGCATATCTTCTGATGAGGAAGAAAACACGCCAGTAAGAAGACTCGCTCAGAAAACCCAAGATGTCTTGATCTCATGACACAGTAGTATCGGGGACCCAAACCCAAGCCTTCAATAACCATGGCCAAGCGGACATTGTTACGAAAGTGCTGCTGACCCCAGGGTGTTACCCTAGTTATGTCTTGATAGGTCCGCCATTTGGTCTGAGCTACAGAAGTTCCCAAGTGAGGAAAAAGTGAGCGCTCATACTGTTCTATAAAATCCTTCTTCACAGACTCGCTTGCATCTTGAAGGTGAGAAATCATCATGGATAAAACTAATTCTTGTTGCCAAGCCATGAAGGAGATTAAGAAGAAGGAGATCGATGGAAGTAAGATTACTGCGAGCGGCAAGTAAAAGTTACGACTTATATAAAGGAAGGAGCTAGCGTAACTTAGAAGCCAACGGTATCTTGCCACTGAAGTTTTACCGTCTTTCCATGATTTGGTTTTGGCACATTTTTCTATAGAAGGCATTAAGAATTTTGAGATGAGGAGATAAAAGAAGTTCGTAGGCTAAGTCACCTACTTTCTTTGGTCCACAATATCTAGGGGATAACTACTTATACTCCCCAAGAGATAAAGAACTTCTTTTGGTCCGTACTCAATGACGACCATATCTGCTTCTTTGAATTCTCTGACTGTCCTCTTCTTATCTGTATACTATTTCTGTCGATCCTGGGCAGCTTTTATATCTTTATGACTTGCCTGCATTTGTTGCTCTATGTCGCCAAGCATTTGACTGGTCATCTCAACCCTAATCAATGGGTCGGAACTAGTTAATGGAGTTAAGCAATCTTGTCCAAGAGACGGACCCTGATTAGATTGGTATGAAGGAATTGGTCTCTGAATTTGGGTTCTAGACTTCCCTGTGTCCTTTTCATGGTAGGAGTCAGGTAGTCTTTTAACTGATGGTCAAAACCTTGGCATCCAAAACACCGGTTCTCACTTCTGAATTCATCGTTCTGAATCTTTAAAACAAGTGGGCTCCTGAGAAGGTATTTTGGTAAAGTGTCTTCCCTTTTTAAACAGAATCTTTCTTTTATTTAGAGAGGGAATAATTATAAGATTCTTACTTCTGTATACCTCGAAGGCTGGGGGAGAAATCTTACATTCTACCCCACTTAAAAAGTGCGAGATGTCCTTATCTCGCAAAGTAGAGGACAACTCTTTTTCTTTAGATCCAATTTATTTTGGGGTTCCTTATATTCAGGTCAACCCAATAGAATACGGGGATAAATATCCCTTATATAGAACTCATCATTAAATAACAATTCATTCAGATCATATCATTCATATCTTTAACACGATAGTTGTCCATTAGACCGAAAAAATTTTCTTCTGAACATTCCTCCACGGGAATTTCAGTTAAGTAAGTTCTCAATTTGACATCCCTTAATTTGATCATCCGTGTCAAGTATTAACAGTAGCAATTTGACAGCACAATCCACTAATCTCATAGTGATTTGCTGAAATCATTATCATCATTTATCATCACAGGGACTCGTCCCATTCATCCGCATTGTGGTTTTGCTCAGGTTATTATATTTCAACTAAATTTTAGAAATCAGCATTTTTCAATCAGAATCCAAATCAATTCATCAATTCTCACAAAATTAAAAATCATATCAACCACATTCGCCTAGTTACCAACGATGACATAGGTACACCGATGAAGGAATGATTGGAAAGTAGAATTCAAGCTAGATATTTTAGAGGATTATGATAATAAGTGATACTATGGTTTCATTAAAAGATTGTTTTAAAGACAGCTGAATCTATGAAACAGGCAATTTCATATTGGGTGTGTAAGTGGTGTGACTATCTTGAAGAGTGCTTGAAGCGTCGGCTAGGAGGCCTGGGAACTCTTTTCCCTGGTACCCGGGGCAAAACATAACCAAATTTCTAAATGGATCCTATCAACACAGTGGTTGGCTAACCCATGGGATTGGATGGGTTAGGCTGGACTGATGGTTCCCTAAAATGAGACTCAATTCTGTTAAGTTACGATAATTGAAGTAAATCCCAGATAACCCTTGTTCTATGGAAAAGAATCAATGGCTGTGCCTCTTGATGAGGAAAAAAGCATTGGTCTCTATGATCCAAGTGCAAGTCTCTTCCCTTGATCTGACGATGTGACTTATAGGTTCGATCTGATCAGTTGGTTAGTTAAGGCTCTTGACTACAAAAGAATAATTTATCCCGGAGGAATTGCCCGTGCTTTCTGGGCGAGGGAAGTTTTTTTGGGTTTGGTTTTGGAAGAACCGAGCGATTAGTCTCTTGTCCGGATATCCGTGGGGGCGAGGCCTCAAGTGAGAGGCTCTGACATGCGCAAGAAGTGCTACTTCCACTGCTAGCACCCCCGAATTTGTTGTGCGGAGGGGGTAGGGATATTTTATTAATGCTAAGCTTAATAGAGCGGACTTGAATCAACGATATGAATTAATCGTTTCTAATCTGCTGCAACCATTTTTGAAGCTCCTGAGACCTCCTGCAAGAAAAGCATTAGGCCACATAGCTTGATGACTACGAAGGAGACCTGCACATCGAAAGAGACCTACACAGCTTTGAAGGATACTTGCACATCGAAGGAGACCTGCACGGCTTTGATGACCACAAAGGAGACTTGCACACAAGGTCCCCCTCAAACTCCACAGAGTGTGTGAAGCACTTCTCCTTGGTGAGCAGGAAGCAAATGGCTATGGCGGAATGCAGACCCTGTAGGTCGAATGGACTGAAGAGAACTGATGATTTGCAGGTCGATTCCTAGGCATGATGTGATTACTGTGGATGCCTAAACCAAAATCACACACAACATGCATCTCCCTGTATGACGATTTGCAGATTGCTTTGTCTTCCCGAACTAGAATCACAGTTGGGCCGTCTCCACAAACCACAGTAGATCACACAGCAAACGAGCATAGTAGATTATAGCAAACGAAAGCCTTAAATTGCACGATTCGATCCATAAATCTCCAAGATCCACCAAACATAAACACACATTACTAGGCTCATTTGAAAGCTCATGAAAAGCATCATCAAAACCCTAGAAAGATGTTGATCAATGGCAAAGAAAGAAAGCTCTATTACCCTTAGAAATTAGGCATGTAGAGATGAAGGGAAAATAAAAAATGTTTTGGATTAGGAAAACTTAATCAAGATTAGCCACTAATTTTTCCCAAATTTTGGTCCCATCCCTCAAATTTGAAGCAGTTGCCCCAATTTTAGGTCCACAGTGACCCATAGCCCCTCAAATCATTAATCAAATAAAAAATTCAGAGAATTTCCAGCATTCCACACTCCGCATGCCCTATTTCTTGATCAAGGATTCAATCAAATCAAGAAAATTCCCAAGAAACTCCAAGAAAATAAAGAAAATGCAGAATTTTTTAAAATTTTCAAAAATCATGGATCAAAGACAAGGCTCTGATACCATTGTAATGATGGGAAAAAGAAAGAGAGAATATTGCACTCATAATGGAGTACCACATGCACTAAAGGGAGTACCACCATAGCCAAAGAAGCATGAAGCTCCAAGAAGTATGATTTCATTGATAAAAGTATGTTGGTAAAAGTATCTTCCCCTAGTTACAATATTCACTTATATACTTGCCCACCATTTCACACTCATTAATGTTGGGCTTCCATACTTTCCTGATCATACCTATGCCCATGGGCTCTCTTTGAGCCTAATTCCAATCCCCCTTCATTACAACACATCTTTTGTAGCTTTTCCTTCTCTAGTCGCCTACAAGCTTTGTGGTGGACTTCTCCAATTTAACTTCCATAGTAGTTAGGATCTCTATTCCCATATGTACATGCTCCGATGTAGATGTATACACTAGTATTAGACTACAGTGTGGTGAGATGAAACACTGGTACAAGCCTCCTCTGATATTGTGTCACCTATGAGAGGCTTGCAATCTTGAGATGTATCTCTGTGGGTTTATTCATGATGTTACCTCTATATATCCATCTTCTGTAGTGGATGTCCATGACCCATGATGAGGGAGATCACAATCTCTGCAAAGATAGCCCATGCAACCTTGTGTTTTGATTTTTCCATGGCTGTTTTTGTAACACAATAATCATCATAGATAAAGGAAAAACTTATGCCAATTAACTATTCAAGGGACGCTTTTGATACACCTTCATTCTTGATGTGCAAGTTTGTATGTACCATTCTACACTTGACCTTGGAGCCCTTTCTAATCTCTATGAAAATGGACAACATTTTTTTATCAAGGATGCCAACATTTGTGAGCATACATGGGTTCCAACCCATTAAGCTCAACCCATATTCCACATGAAACTCCTTTTTCTTGCTTCTTCATGACTCAATATGTTGGAGTTCCCTCCTAGTGAGACATTCTAAGTAGTACAACACAAGAAAACATACATCCTTTTTATAGAGCAAGAATCAATAACAACTTAGGCTTATACTGTAGTAAAGAACCCATTGACACCCGTCAACTACCCAAAAAGCTTATGGAATATCCAAATTCTATTGAGGAAAAAGAGAGACTCATTGTAGCCCAAGAGTTAGTCTGTGAGTGCCAAGATCAGTTGAAAGCCGATCCTCCTACTGCCTACCTTGAACTGTGCTCATGGGTCTCAAACCAGAGACATGCGCATGACGCTTAGGTATATCCTTGTGAGCTTCCAGACCAACCACTCCTGAAAGTATTAACTCAAGCAAAAGCTACCCCCCAACAACGAGACAGAGTAGCTGAATATCTTAGAAATTTGGGAGAGGAACATCATAGGGGAACAAACGCAGAAATCCATGTTCCCATCCCATCCACCTCAAAAAGCTTACGACAAAGAAGACCCAACCTTCCTCAAAGAACAGCCTCCATTCCAAGAGATATTATAGGTCTCTCTTCTTTCCTCTCGTCTCAAGTCCAAATCCCTATCGGCACCTGCAAGGTAGCCCAAGCCTATGGAATGACCTGAATGATTGGATGGAGGGACATCTCAGAGCACATGTAGAGGGCATGTATGAAACCATAGAGCCCGACAGCTCTGATGAATCCGAGGAAAAGGAATTCCATATACCTCCCAAGGTAAGAGGAACCCCCACGATTCGAGTTAATAAACTTGGGCAGTACTTCAAAGGCGATGAACTCAACGCAGCTTTACCCATAACCTTCAATGGCCTCTAAGTTACTACAATCTTGGATGGGGGAGACGGAGTGAGCATTGTTACCAAACAATGCTAGGAAAAATGGGGAGCACCTACCTTGGATAACACCCGATTGCTAGTTAAACTCACTGATGGAGCCACTGCTAGACCCATTGGTCTACTAAGGGATCTTAAATTTAAGATTCCGGGAAAACCACCTACTCCCACACTTTTGTGGCCGGGGGCTGAAGTTTGGACGTCAGCCAGTTTCATATGATTGCATCCTCGACAGATTCTTTATGAGAGAATCAAAGATGATCCATGACTGGGACACCAAACACATTTACATTCGAAGAAAATATCTTACCTTTAAGATCAATTTACGCACGTGGAAGGTACATCCCATGAGTGGCAGACCATTTGCAGAGGATTCAATCTCACAACAACATAAACTACTGAAGTCCATGTGTGCCAGACATGCCATAAAACACTGGAAGATGAAAATGAGAGTGAGGATTGCGCACCTCTCCTAGAGCTAAAAGACTATGAGAACTAGATGCATATCCTTGCTACCCTAGATATCTTACCTTGATGCACTAGTAAAAGGTTTTCTATGGGGGCAGATGGTCAAGGTCTTACGTCATTATACATGCTTAGTTCAGCATATTTTCCCAATATAGCCACCCAAGAGCTTGAATAGGCTATTGCAGCAAAGCAGGAGTACACGCTCCCATAGAACTCACAGGCCTAAGGGATTCCCTGGGCCGGAAGGGTATGTCTTCCCAGACAATTCAAAAACCCATTGGTTAAAATATGTGGGTGTTGTGGAAGCACATGAGAATCTCAATGAAATGTGGCAAAAAGAGTTTTCAAACAGCTCGCGTTTGGTCCACACTGCTGTCTCGCAATCAGTTGAACCCATTCAACCTAGACTAGTCCCTGAAAAGCTTTGCCGCCCCATGTGCAAGGCACGCAAAAAAAAGTTAGCACTCGTAGCAGCAGGGAGAAAGAAGCCAAGAAACTAGTTGATGAGGAAAGTGCTAAAGTAGAAGAGACAAGACAGGTGCCCAAGTACGTTAAGACCTTCCAAACGACCGGCCAATTTGTCCAATATGACTCGGCTCAGAGGTTTGCTACTAACGGGCAACCTGGGACCTCATATGACGGTCTAACTAAGCTCAAGGAAGTAAACCTAGTAGGCCAGGGTGAAGACCCAAAGCCGGTATTTATTACTATAGAAGACCTTTCAAAGGAAGAAGAGACCGAGCTCATCGCTCTCTTGATAGAATTCTAGGACTATTTCGCTTGGAAGTATAGAGATGTGAAGGGTGTATCTCTAGTAGTGGTCGAGCACACCATTCCAATGGTCGATGGAGCTAGGCCGGTCAAACAATGAGCCTATCCTATGAACCCTAAGTACTCCAAGATGGTTCGAGAGGAGATTGAAAGACTTATTGACGCTAGTTTATCTATGAAATTGAACATACGGAGTGGGTATCACCAATCATGATAGTGCCCAAAAAGAATGGAAAACTCAAAGTGTGTGTTGACCTCAAAAAGGTTAATGCTGCCACCATTAGGGACCACTATCCCCTCCCATTCTCATTGAACATGTGCTAGAAAGAGTAGCAGAAAAGGAAGCTTATAGCTTCCTAGATGAATTTTCAGGATACAACTAGGTGCTGATTGATCCCAAGGACCAGCACAAAACTACTTTTGCCACCGAATGGGGTACATATGCATATTGATTCATGCCCTTCGGGTTGACCAATGCCCCCAAAACCTTTGAATTCCTAATGTGTATGGCTTACAAGGAATATCTTTGCAAGCTCCTTGAAGTCTTCATGGATGACCTTTGTGTCAATTCCTCTTGGAAGGAGCACCTAGCATGCCCGCGCAAAGTGCTAGAAAGATGCATGTTATATCACATCTTATTGAGCCCTCTCAAATGTCAATTTTGGGTTTGGCACGATGTGACCCTAGGACACATTGTCTCCAGGCAGGGAATTTCAACCGATCACAACAAAGTGTGACTCATCTTATTGAACCCTCTCAAATGTCAATTTTGGGTTTGGCACGATGTGATCCTAGGACACATTGTCTCCAGGCAGGGAATTTTAACCGATGACAGCAAAGTGTGACTCATTCTCAAGTTGCCCCCACAACCACTAACTTCAAAGGTGTCCGCGCTTCATGGGACATGTTGGCTATCATCGGTGATTCATTTTTATGTACGTGGATATTGCTCGACCTCTCTACGGACTTCGTTTTGTTTTTGAGTGGATAGAAGAATGCCAAAGGGCCTACACCACATTCAAACTATTATCGGCGATTCATTTTTATGTACGTGGATATTGCTCGACCTCTCTACGGACTTCTTTTTGTTTTTGAGTGGATAGAAGAATGCCAAAGGGCCTACACCACACTCAAAAAAGCCTTGGCAAAAGCGCTCCAATCCTTAGATCCCCAAACTGGGATCTAATCTTCCATGTCCCCATAGATGGCTCAGCATTTGCTATAGGATGTGTTCTAGCCCACCCATGCAAACCCATCAGTTTTACAAGCCACCAACTCAATGAAGTCAACAGGAATTACACAACAAATCAAAGAGAGGGATTAGCTATGGTTTACATAATTAAGAAGTTTCACCACTATCTATTGGCGACCAAGTTTGTCTTCTTTGTAGATCATCAAGCCCTCTTGTACTTGGTAAATAAGCCTTGTATGATAGGTAGAATCACCAGGTGGTTGCTTATCTTGCTTGAGTCTGACTTCATTGTTACGGTAAGGAAAGGCTCTCATCATGTTCTTGCAGACCACATGTCAAGGATCCCCAATGGTGAACAACCACCAGTGGGAGTAGACGATGATTACTAGATGCCGACCTATTCCAACTTTGCTTGATTCTTGAATGGGGCAAAGATGTAGCTCACTTCTTAGCCAATGGCTTACCAGTTGATCCTCTCACATCAACAAGGACTACACCCATTGTTTAATAAAAAAGGCTGCCCCTTACCAACTTATCACGGGTCAATTTTATAAGCAGGGGCAAAGACAAAATCCTGAGATGTGTTCGGGAAGACGAGTATGTCTTCCTGCTCACTCTGCTTGTGCTGGTGGGAACTTTGCAACAAATATCACTGCTCGTAAAGTCCTCACAGCTGGGTTTTGGTGGCCCACTCTCATGCTGACACTGCTGAGTACGTCAAATGATGTGATGAATGCCAACGTGCATCAATTCCTTGTTTCAAGGATCACATGACCCTGAACCCCATCATGTCTTTATAACCTTTTGAGAAGTGGGGCATAGATTTTGGTTGACCTATCAGTCTGACAGCCAATACACTCAAGCCACGGACTACTACACCAAGTGGGTAGAAGCTTGCGCAACCCTCAAGACTGATGCATGATCAATGACTAAATTTCTCTATGAGTTTGTGATCACATGCTTTGATTGCCCCCTCGACAATGGAACGCATTTTATCAATGAGGTAATCAAATTCCTCTTGCAAGAGTTCCTGGTCACCCATAGAAATTACTCCCCCTACTATCCTTGAAGCGAATGGAAAAGCCGAAAGCACAAACAAAACCCTGTGTGCCATTCTCACCAAAACCGTGAAGGCCAACTGCAATGATTGGGAATAGAGACCCTAAACTCACGCACTCAACCTTTCGGTGGATCTCTTCTCCGCGCCCAAAATTTCTATGAAGGAAAGCATACCATATGGATGCCCAAACCTCTCCAACCCAAGCCCCTACCTCATGTCACACCACAGTCACCCACACTTCAATGGGTATCTAAGGTCACATTTGCAGTGAAGATTACTTGGGACAAAGGAAAGCAGAAGGTTGATTGTGACACACCCACCCCCATGCTACCGCTGACACACCTTCTTATAGATATACCTTCAATGTTAGCGATTCCTCCGCCTATTATTTAGAGGCTCGATAGGGCTGCAAACTCCCATCAATCCCCTCAGCCCCAACACTTCCTCACCACCCTCATTGGAATCTCTTCAGGAAGCGCTACCACCTACCCGCCATTGCCTAATTGGAATAGACTCCTCTCCTTGGCAAACTGGGCATGTAGTCAGTACAAAACCCACAATGGGGTGCTGACAACCTAGCCTCTGTGTATAAAACCTGTTAAAAGGGTGCAAAACAAAAACTTGCCATGGCCGTACAAAGTTTGCCATGGCCATTCTCAAGTTTGGAACGATCATTCCTTCTTCCACATTGCCACACGGTCGTACAATTCTTGATCCAAAGCCCCCGGCCGTTCCAACGATTTTTGGCAAGCCCACGGACGTTCCTTTTGATTCTACATGATCCCATGACCATTTGCATCTCCCAAGAAGTTCCCACGGCCGTTTGCTGATGTTCCTGCGATCATTCGTTGACGTTCTCGTGGCCATTCGTTGAAGTTCCCACGTCAGTTCGCCCAACTTGCTATGCCCATTCGCTCACATTGACTGACTTTGTATGCATGTTCGTTTACAGTCCCATGCCCATTCTGTGGATTTTCCATGATCATGTCTTTCCTCAGAACTATAAATATAGGCCTACCCCTTCCAATTCCTCACTTTTCACTTTCACCCTAGTCAAAGTATTGCAAAATTTTCTCCCGAGCTTTTACCCCCACTTCCTAGCCAGCAATATGGCAGAAGCTTTGGACTCATCCAGGAAGTGCTCCACCACACTTCTCTGAGGAGGAAGAGACCTGCTCTGCTGGTGGCGGCTGCTTTGAGTAGTATGCCAAGCACCCCACCCAGCTCTCTCACTTGGGTGAAGCACTAATGAAGCAGGTCAATGGGCATACTGTCCAGCCCCTGATGATGAAGAACAACCGTAAAGTAGAGTATAAGCTCCTTTACTACACAAATCCATGCTACAATGCTATTGCTACTGCTGCTGTCCCTATGGTGGTGTAGAAATTAGAATAGCACTTGGCTTGGGAAGATTGCCCACCTTGGAGCCTTGGGGGCCGGACCTATTCAATGCACTGTACTTCACAGAAACATACGATGCCAATCAACACACATGTGAAGTCCTGGAAACCGAAAGGCGGAGGCACCAAGTTCAGCTCAGTGTGGAGCTGGTAAGAGATTCTTTGGCACTCCCCCATATGGAGTAGCCATCTGTACGCCTTAACCACGCCACCGACTTCCCCGGCGGTCTATATAGGGGAAATGCCAAACAAGGAAAGAGTGGAGTGGGGTAATAATTCCTAGGAATACTTGATTATGCTTGACTAAGCCTTGCAGTTTCTCCTCACAACAAGGTGGACCGACCACTTCAACAGGTGTAGCCTATCCACCCTCGCTAGAGTCCACCTAGGCCAGCAGGTGAACTGGGCCGATTACATCTTCCATGAGCTGCACACGGTTTGGTCCAACCCACAAGGAAAGATTGCGGCTACCACCCTACTCATCACCAGGGTGCTTTATTATGTTGTTGGATGGGAAGATTTGCCGAGGTCTATCTGTTGGAGCTCTATATATAGCTCACTCTACCTAACTTGGTGTCACCTATATATATGTATCTTGTCCTCAATATGAATCAGTCTTTGGGAGCGTACATGATATGTCTCTTGTCTTGTCTCTTTCTCTCTACATTTCAACATGGTATCAGAGCTATGGTTCTACATGAACCTAGAGATCTCTACAGGTCAAAGTCTATCGGAGAGGTTTGTGTGACTCTCGTCTCCATACGAAGGCACTCTGCATTTCTGGTTTGAAGAAATAAAAAGCAAGGCAGTCGAAGCACTTTGGGCTTCTATTTGAGGAAAGAAAAAGCAAACACGTAATCGGAGAGGTTTGTGTGACTCTCGTCTCCATACGAAGGCACTCTGCGCTTCTGGTTTGAAGAAATAAAAAGCAAACATGAGTCAATATCATCACACAAGCTGCTTGCGAGCGTGTGGGTCTCACGGATTGGGAACCTGCACCGTTCTTCGTGCAGATGGCGGATTAGCACAGAGTTCAACCGGTGGGCTTACTCAAGGGCGTCGTAATTGATGTGGCCGGATTAACTTTTGCAACCAACTTGTGAAATTCTTCAGATAGAAAGCTATTGCAAGACTACGGATGATGTTTGGGTACCCAGTACTATCTGAAAATCTATGATTTCATGGATTCACCCCTCCCTGTCAAGCCTGCTATACGTTTGATGGCTCCCTCATGTAGATCCCTCATGCGGATCAAGGAATGACTATGCTAACCATGGCCTTGATATTTTGGGAAGGCAGTAGGTGCCAACAAGAGTAGGAGAGTTTGGATTATGGTGAGATAAGTTCTCTATTTTATAGTTTGTTTTGCATTAACTATGAGAAATTGTATTGAAATTCATACATGAATCCACTATCAAGCGTCTCTTAGACAGAGCATAACTACTATTTTACACAAGTTCACGCTAATTTTACCTTTCTCACCCTGCATTTGGTGTCGAGTTTGATATGGCTATCGTAACCTGCTAATTTTGACATCTTTTAATGGAAGCTATTCAGGAGTAGTTTGTGACTCTAAGGAAGATCTTGTGGAGACATAATCCTTATCTCCATCATACAATGGTAGCATTGGTTCTCCATCACGAAAACTGCTATATGGGTAGGTATCCATCAAGTGCGTGGAGGATACTAAAATCTCACTTTTCAGATGAGGAGCTGATAGGTATGATTCTCATATTAAATCCTCAAGAAAAGGTATGTCAATTGTTTCTCCCATATTGATTGTGATGCTGTTAAATGCATCTTGTTTCTTTCATATTGATGGAATGTGCATCCATTGACTTGGTTACATGTTTCGTGAATGATGGTTGACTATGTTCCCATGGATTGTATCCATGATGCCATGGTGCTGTTTTATGATGATTTTTCAAGGATACAAATTGATACTTTTTTGTCAAAATGTCCATGATGCCATGGTGGTGATGGTTACACATTTTATCGATATATGTATATGTGTTCATTGCATTGATGTAATTTACTCACATCTTCATATATATGTTAGTCATGTGTGTGTGTGTGTGCGCATGTAGGGTGCAAGTTTTTCATGATTTTTGTGTATCCACTTTATGTTGTCCCAATATTGTTCCATGATGATGGTTACATGTTTCGTTGATGTTGGTTCACTTGGCTAATCTATATTGGTTGATTGTGTTTCCATGGATTTTATCCATGATGCCATGGTGTTGTTCCGTGATGATGGTTACATGTTTCGTCGATGATGGTTGACTATGTTTCCATGGATTGTATCCATGATGCCATGGTGTTATTCCGTGATGATGGTTACATGTTTCGTGAATGATGGTTGACTATGTTTCCATGGATTGTATCCATGATGCCGTGGTGTTGTTCCATGATGATGGTTACATGTTTCATCAATGATGGTTGACTATGTTTCCATGGATCATTGTTCCATGGTGATGGTTATATGTTTTGTTGTTGTTGGTCATTCCAAGCTATATGTTGATTGTGTTTCCATGGATTTTATCCATGATGCCATGGTGTTGTTCTGTGATGATGGTTACATGTTTCGTGAATGATGGTTGACTATGTTTCCATGGATTGTATCCATGATGCCATGATGTTGTTCCAGTTACATGTTTCGTCGATGATGGTTGACTATGCTGTGGTGTTGTTCTGTGATGATGGTTACATGTTTCATCGATGATGGTTGACTATGTTTCCATGGATCGTTGTTCCATGATGGTGATGGTTATATGTTTCGTTGATGTTGGTCATTCCAAGCTACATGTTTCGTTGATGTTGGTTCACTTGGCTAATCTATATTGGTTGATTGTGTTTCCATGGATTTTATCCATGATGCCATGGTGTTGTTCCGTGATGATGGTTACATGTTTCGTGAATGATGGTTGACTACATTTCCATGGATTGTATCCATGATGCCATGATGTTGTTCCAGTTACATGTTTCGTCGATGATGGTTGACTATGCTGTGGTGTTGTTCTGTGATGATGGTTACATGTTTCATCGATGCTGGTTGACTATGTTTCCATGGATCGTTGTTCCATGGTGATGGTTATATGTTTCGTTGATGTTGGTCATTCCAAGCTACATGTTTCGTTGATGTTGGTTCACTTGGCTAATCTATATTGGTTGATTGTGTTTCCATGGATTTTATCCATGATGCCGTGGTGTTGTTCCGTGATGATGGTTACATGTTTCGTGAATGATGGTTGACTACATTTCCATGGATTGTTACCATGATGCCATGGTCATTGGATGCACCGTGCCTTGGCTTTGGCTCATCAGATTGACTAGGTTTATTTAAGTCTATCAATGTCTTTTGTGGTCGGGACAATGCAACCATGCAGGTCTAAATGGCTATATGGGTGATCTTGTCTTGCCATGAGAGAGGATAGGGTCAGTAGCAGCTCTTATCATGATCAGAATGATGGTCTATATCCTTATGTGACTGATCAATGGTGGTCAAGTCTTGGAATTCAATCTATGGCAACTAACAAGAAATTCCGTCGAGCATATTTCCCGAGAGGTTTGATTTCTCATCCCGTCAGCTTATGAGGTTTATGTTCACGTCATGTCATCCTAACTACATGTCAGAGGTTTGACTTCTCTTCCTGTCAGAGGTTTGATTTCTCGTTCTATCAGCTTATGAGGTTTATGTTCACATCATGTCATCCTAGCTACATGTTGCCTGCGGATGTCAAAGGTTTGATTTCTCGTTCCGTCATCTTATGAGGTTTACTATCCTGATTGTGAATGTCACAGGTTTGATTTCTTGTCCCGTCATCTTATGAGGTTGGTTTACGTTCACGTCATGTCGTCCTGACTACATGCTGCCTACGGATGTCAGAGGTTTGATTTCTCGTCCCGTCAGCTTATGAGGTTTATGTTCACGTCATGTCATCCTGGCTACATGCTGCCTGTGGATGTCAAAGGTTTGATTCCTCGTCCCGTCAGCTTATGAGGTTTATGTTCACGTCATGTCATCTTGACTACATGTCAAAGGTTTGATTTCTCTTCCCGTCAGAGGTTTGATTTCTCGTCCTATCAGCTTATGAGGTTTATGTTCACATCATGTCATCCTGGCTACATGCTGCTTGTGGATGTCAAAGATGGACGTGCACATAGCTTTCTTGAATGGAGATTTGAATGAAGAAATTTACATGGAGCAGCCATAAGGATTTGTTATAGCAGTTGTTATCTTCGGCATTTGATATGGTGGATCTTGGAGAGCTTCACTCGTGTTTTGGCATTCAGATTCAAAGGGATCGCAGCAAAGGTATTTTATTACTTCGACAGTCAAAGTTTATTGAATATACTATTAAGAAGTTTGGTTTGGAATCTGCACATTCAGCAACTACTCCTTGTCTTGCGAGTTCCATGAAAAACACTTCTGATGGTGGTGGCCAGCTTGTTACAAATCAACCATATGCTAATTTGGTTGGATGTCTTCAAGTTGTTGGTTTGAACACTCATTCTGACATTTTGTTTATTGCTAAACTATCTCGGGCAACATCTTGCATGTCCTTCTCTTAAGCATTGGTCTTCAGCAAAGCGCGTGTTGAAATACTTGAAAGGCATTGCAGATTATGGTTTGGTTTATCAATGACAATTCACATCCGACTCCATTCCATCTCTTTCTCTTTTGGGTTACACAGATGTAGATTGGGCTAGCTCACATTTATCTATGCGATCTACTAGTAGCAATTGTTTCTTCATTAATGGTTGTCTTATTTCTTGGACCAGCAAGAAACAACGTTGTGTTGCAGTTTCTACAACAGAATTTGAATATATTGCGGCATCACTTGCAGCTCGTGAACTCATTTGGCTTCGACAAGTGTTGACAGATATTGGCCATTCTCCTCTTTCTAGTACACCCTTGCGGTGTGATAATCAGAGTGCTATTAGTCTTGCAAAAGACTATGTCCAACATAACAAGTCAAAACATATTGCTGTGCATTACCATTATGTTCGATACGAAGTACGCAAAAGCACTATCATGATTGAACATTATCCAAGTGACCAGATGATTGCAGATATTCTTACCAAAGGTCTCAATGAGTCACGCTTCATTCTCTTGCGCTCAGAGCTTGGAGTTGCCTCGGGCTCACTCTTTCTAGATTAGGCTCTTTACTCTTATGGTAGCTTTGTACATATATCGTTGTAATCTTTTAGACACCATGCACTTTGCACATTTCACAATTGAACACTATGACCTCTTGGTCCTTTTGTATATTTGTACATGGATGCACAATGCACTTTCACATCATTACTTCTGGTTCATATTTTCACATTTGTATAGGGGCTTGGGTTTTTCCCTTGTACTTCCTAAGGGTTTTTTCATCCATAGCTAGAGACCCTTGTTTGAGTGGGGGTGTTGGAGCTCTATATATAGCTCACTCTACCTAACTTGGTCTCACCTATATATATGTATCTTGTCCTCAATATGAATCAGTCTTTGGGAGCGTACATGATATGTCTCTTGTCTCGTCTCTTTCTCTCTACATTTCAACACTATCCAGTTGAGCGGGCCGGATGTGGCCATTACCTCTTTGCACTCTTCCTCCACCTCTCCTAAGTCCCCACTAGCCAAGAGGTCACACCACGAGCCCGCATCTATTGAATAGGCTTAGCCACCCCCATGCCCTTGGTCCACACAGGAAGAGCTCGCTTTGTAGCAGCTACAGAAGCCACCAAGAAGGCCGCTAAGGAAGCGGATAGGAACACCCAATAATTCCTTAATCGAAGCCTCTATGAGACACTGACCTAGGAGAGATTCTAGGAGATGCCATCTTATGCAGAGGCAGACCCCTCTTCACCCAATGTTGCACAAAATACCATCAACACTCTCTGTTGGGCATGCTTGGGTAGCTTTAGTTCTAGCCAAGCTTATGCAAAGAGCATTCATGATGCGGCTCATGGAGATATTCCAAACTTTGCTCTTGGATTTTCACACATGGAACGAGAGCTCATTACATAGATAGCAGATTGTTTATACACATGCAACAAGAAGTGGCCGAGGACTCCCAGCAAGAAATGCTCCTAGCCAAGGCCTAGGGAACAGCTTTGTCTAAGGATCTATACCAGACAAGCTTATAGTTTATGGAGCTACAGAAGAAGTTTGACCAACAGAAAGAGGAGTTGGGAACTGCTATTTCACGAATCACTGAGTTCCAAGAACAGGTTCAATAGGACCATGCAGCATCGAGAGAGCCCATAAAGAGCTTACAATCATTAAAGGCTTGCATCAAGAGGCCATAAGTTAGGCCCAGACAGTGGAGGATGCCCTAGCCCACACTACCATAGATTTTGCAAAGCATCATGACCTAATGGAGGCCACCATCCATTCCTTTGCAAGAGCAGCTCGGAGATGCTAAGGCCTGTTGGGCAACCCAGCCTCCATCCACTCCATCGGCTCCTTCCTCTAGCACACTCGACCGCAAGGTGGACAAGCTCATGGAGACTGCCATCGAGCTCCCAATTTTGGCATCCCCCCCACAAACCCCTTCCCAACTCCTTGATCTTCAATTCCAAAGCATTAGACTTAACCTTTTGTAGCATAACATCTATGTCGATGAGCCACTTTCCCACCACCAATACACCTATGCTCTAACCAAACTCCCTATCGAGACAGGCTAACCCTAATCCCACACTTTTTCTTCTAAGGGCTTATTTCGTTCCAACACCCCATGAGTTTTTTGAGCTCCCCCTGCACCCTCTTCAAGCCCTTCTCTCCAAAGGCTGGAGCATTCTCCTCCACTACGGCTTCCCTTCCAACCCCACCCACCTCGTCGATATGCTTGATCTATCTTTACTAGATGGAGTATGCCCCTACCCATACCTCCCCGTCATCTCTAGCCTCTGAGATCCTTGTTCCCACCGAGCAACGGATTCAGGATACTGGTAGCGGAAGTAACACATCATGCGCGGGTAGGGGTCTCACACTCGGGGCCTCGCCCACGGATATCCGGACAAGAGACTAATCCGTCGGTTTGTCCAAAACCGAAACCGAAAAAACTTCCTTTACCCGAAAAGCATGGGCGATTCCACCAGGATAACTCTTTACTCTAACGTAGTCAAGATCATTACGGATCAACTGATCTGACTGCACCTTTAACGGTACTTGGTTAAATCAAGGAAGAAACTTGCACTTGGATCATTGGGATCAACGCTTTTTTCCCCATCAAGAGGCATAGCCGTTGATTCCTATCCATAGAACAATTTCTATCCGGGATTTACTTCATCTATCGTAATAATAGAAATTAAATCTGGATTTACGGATCCATCTGTCCAGCCTAACCCCATCCGATCCCATGGGTTAGCCAACCGCCCAACCACTGTAGTGATGGGATCCAATTTGGAATTTGGTTAGGTTTTGTCCCGGGTACCAAGGAAAAGAGTTCCAAGGTCCCCTAGCCGGAAGTTCATGCAAACATAAAACTAGCCACACCACTTACACACCCAATATAAAATTGCCTTTTTCTTAGCATCAGCTAACTTTAAAACAATCCTTTAATGAAACCATAGTACCACTGATCACAATCTTCCAATTTATCCGGTTAATTCATAATTTCCCCATCATTCCTTCATCAGAGTATCTATGGCATCATTGGCAACTAGAACGCTCACCACCTGTCCACACAGGGGCCTTTTCAATAGTTCCTAGCCCATAATACTCGGCAATATAATCACTTATAAAAATTCAAGATGGACTCTCGTTGAAGATCAGCAAGATCAACCAACAGATCCATATAAAGAGCCATGGACTCATCCATTGAAGACCAGCAAGGTCAATCAACCAGATCCATGCCCGGTTTCACAAAACAACTCTTACTCCTTGTTCCAATATCTTCCTCGACGCACGCGTGGGTATCCTGGGCGACCCAGAGCCCGAGCACCATATGGTCAGCATCCTCTAGGATCCTTCACAGGTGACCTAGCGCTTCACTCATAGGCCGCTTCCTTGGTCCCTCATCCACCGTACCGGAAGCTCACCATTTTAATCGAATCGAGGCTGGTCAAGACCCCGGTCGACCTTGCTACGCGAGACGTCCTCCATTGACTCTCCGTCAGCAGTTGCAACTTTAACGGTTAGGTCTCCACGACCTTAATCACAAGACGGTCAAAATGCTTCCCCAGCATTCTTGACATAAAACAGCCATTTACAAACAGCATTTACAGCAGTTTACAAATACAGTTTCTATATTAACTCTCATTTTTCCACATTATCCCTCATTAATCCACATTACTTATTCCACATTCCATTTATATATGTACTCATCCAATCACATCATTTTCCATCTCTTCACTTCAGATTTCTTCACATCACATATCATATATTCACATCCATATCCATATCCATACATCCACATCCACATCCACATTCACATCCATACATCCACATCTACATGCTTACCTCCATTTTCACAGCCTCATTTATACATCCACATCCCGTATCCACATTCATACATATACATCCATATCCACATCTATACATCCACACCCACATGCATACATCCACTATCACGTCCTCATTCATACATCCACATCCACATACATACATACATCCACATTCACATCCACATACATACATACATCCACATCCACATTCCCATTCACATCTATACATCCACATCTACATCCACATACATACATACATCCACATCCACATTCCACATTCACATCTATACATCCACATCTACATCCACATCCATATCCACATTCCCATTCACATCTATACATCCACATCTACATCCTCATACATACATACATCCACATCCACATTCCACATTCACATCTATACATCCACATCTACATCCACATTCACATACATCCACATCCACATTCCCATTCACATCTATACATCCACATCTACATCCACATTCACATCTATGCATATACATCCTCATGCATACATCCACATTCACATTCACATCTATACATCCACATCTACATCCACATACATACATACATCCACGTCCACATTCCACATCAACATTCACATTCATACATATACATCTACATGTATACATCCATTTTCACATCCTCATTCATACATACACATCCACATACATACATACACATCCGTATCTACATCCATACATCCACATCCACATCCACATTCACATTCATACATATACATCTACATGTATACATCCACATCACATTCATATAACCATATTACATCCATTCTCGTCCTAACACATCCCATATACATCTTAACACATCCTAACTCATCTTAACACATTCTATCACATCTCATACACATCTTATCACATCTTTTTACATCTCATACACCTCTTATCACATCCTATCACTTTCCATATGCATCTTATCAAATCTTATCACATCTCATACACCTCTTATCACATCTTATCACATCTCATATCTTTTTTAAGAGAATTCTTATATTTGATATAAGATTTCTCTACACATTTATTTATGCATAAATTCCATTTAAGGAGACTAACACTTTCGAAATCAATCTTTTATGCATCTTCTTATGCATAAATTCAATTTGGTAGGAATTACACTTTTAGAATAAAAGAATTTCTCTTATGCATCTAAGTTATGCATAAAATCCATTTATGATGAAAATCACACCTTTAGTATAAAAAGAATATCTTTTATGCATACCTCTGTGCATGAAATCCAATATGATAAAAATAACACTCTTACAATAAAATAATCAACTTTTATGCATACCTCTATGCATGAAATTCAATTACGATAAAAGTCACACTTTTATAATAAAATAATCAACTTTTATGCATACCTTTATGCATGAAATTCAATTATGATAAATGTCACACTTTTGTAATAAAATAATCAACTTTTATGCATACCTTTATGCATGAAACTCAAATATGATAAAAGTAACACTTTTGATATAAAAATTTATCCATTATGCATACTTCTATGCATGAAATAAAAATGATAAAAGTAACACTTTTGATATAAAAATTTATCCTTTATGCATACTTTTATGCATGAAAATAAAAATGATAAAATAACACTTTTGATATAAAAATTTATCCATTATGCATACTTCTATGCATGAAAATAAAAATGGTAAAAATAACACTTTTAATATAAAAATTTATCCATTATGCATACTTCTATGCATAAAATAAAAATGGTAAAAATAACACTTTTGATATAAAAATTTATCCATTATGCATACTTCTATGCATGAAATAAAAATGGTAAAAATAACACTTTTGATATAAAAACTTATCCTTTATGCATGATATTAAAATTTAATTTCTCCATGATTATAATGAAATTCTTTCAATTAATCTAGGATGATAATTCCTAGAATATGGTAGGAAGTCCTCTTTTTATGCTTTGAATGAAATTATTTTATGCATAATTTTTATAAAAATTTTGCCATAGCTCCGCTGCTATGACTGATAAATCTCAAATTTTCTAAGGGATAAAGCTTATCATTAAGAAAATAATTAAAATGATCTCTAATTGGATTATCAATCCATAATGGATTGAATCATTAATATACATAAACTAAAAGCATAGAAAAAAGCCATTAATTTGGCCTCAAGCATAGCTTAATCTTGGGTTAAGGAAAAGCTTTATGAAAAGCTTGATTTGGATTGAGAATGGGTCATGAGTATGACCATTTCTTGAGTGAGAGAGAGAAATTACAAAAAAACCATTAGAATTTAAACATAAATGGAAATTAACTTCAATAGCATTTATTAAATTATGTAACTCTTCACTACTATTCACCAATTAACTTCAATAGCATTTAAAAAAACCATACCAATTAAGCTTCTCAAGCTTGAGAGGGGTTGAGAAGAGAGAAACATTGAGAAATTATAGAAAAGATCAATATTCACTAATTACCTTACAAATTGCTTGATTCTTTGTTCACGGTAGAGGCCCCCAACCAATCAATTGGTTGAGTATGTTGATGGAGCCACCAATGGGGATTGAAGAAAGAGGGAAGCTCCAAAAACTAGTGAATTATTAATGAATTCATAGTTCTTGGCTTAGGTGGAGTAGAGTAACGATGCATAAACACTATCTATTTTTCAACAAGGGGGGAGGCTTCTATTTATAGGAAAAATTGAGCTCCTTACCAAACAAACTAATTCTAGAATTTTCTAAATCAGTTTGGTCAATTTTTGACCATTTTTAGGTCAGTTAAGCTAACTTTTTGGAACTAGACTTGAATGAGGAGAGAGGAGAGATGAAATATCTCAATTTTTATGAGTTTAAAACTCATTCAAGCATGTGAAATATGCACCTCCTTTAAAGAACTCCCCTTCCTTACATATGTGTCATAATGGAATCATTTTAATATTGCTCATAGTTTTTTTTTACTAATAAACCTTGTACATTTTCAACTCTTCATCTTATGTGAAATATGCACCTCCTTTAAAGAATTCCCCTTCCTTACATATGTGTCATAATGGAATCATTTTAATATTGCTCATAGTTTTTTTACTAATAAACCTTGTACATTTTCAACTCTTCATCTTATGTGAAATATGCACCTCCTTTAAAGAATTTCCCCTTCCTTACATATGTGTCATAATGGAATCATTTTAATATTGCTCATAGTTTTTTACTAATAAACCTTGTACATTTTCAACTCTTCATCTTATGTGAGCATTTACTCATTTTTGGATACCCAAAATATCTCATATTTTTAATATTGCTCATAGTTTTTTACTAATAAACCTTGTACATTTTCAACTCTTCACCTTATGTGAGCATTTACTCATTTTTGGGTATCTTCTTTTTACAAATTGGATTTATCTCCTCCCTACACATGGATTGATGCTATTGGCCCATAGGAACCTTAATTGGACCATAGTCTAAAGATTTCTGAAAATCTAGACCCTTAGACTAAGGTTCTTTATACCTATTTCCAATTAGTTCCAATTGCACATTGGAAAATTATTTTTGAATTTCTGTTTCAGGGGAACTTATGTGAATTATAAGAGATATTTTTCTATCCAAAAATATTCAAAATCTGAATATTCTCTCTCTAGAATAATTTTTCTCTCTATAGTTAGCAATAAGGTCTTTATATTTCTGAAGAGGGTTGATTACAGGGGAAGATACTAGACATCAAAAAGGGGTTGGGGGAGGAATCTTACATTCTACCCCACTTAAAAAACGCGAGATGTCCTCATCTCGCAGTTGGAGTATGATTTCTTTCATCATCTTCTTCTTCTTCAATCACATTCAACTTTACGCCTTGGAAGTGAACGGTCGATTTTTCCCTGGTATTCTGCTGGAGTATGGATGACTTGAGAACTGTCGGTTAAGCCCTTGGTTTTTCAATTGCAGTAAAGATCTGCCCTTCTTTCCTCTTCTACTTCTTCTGAAATTGTGACTGCTCTGGCTGCTGCAATCTGAGGTGGAATTCTTTCTCTTTGGTTGCCCCTGTTCTGGAAAGGAGTTCTGAGGTTACTCTGGGTAGAGGCAGACGGTTGATTTGGAGTTCTTCTGGGATTACCCTGGCTTGGGTGAGACGGACCCTGATTAGACTGGTATGAAGGAATTGGTCTCTGAATTCGGGGTCCTAGACTTCCCTATCCCCTTGACATGGCAGGAGTTGGGCAGTCTTTTAACTGATGACCAAAACCTTGGCATCCAAAACACCGGTTCTCACTTCTAGGCTCATTGTTCTGCATCCTTAAAATAGATGGTCCTCCTGAGAAAGTATTTTGGGGGAAGGATCTTCCTTCACTTTGGAGTCTTCCTGCATCTTGATTCTGAATCGGTCCTTGCTGCCTCTTTGGAGGTGGAAAGTTTGAAGTACCTTCCTGGGCTTGGAATCTTTTAAAGTTAGAGGGTGCAGGTTTTGGCGGGACCTTTACTACAAAGGCTTTGGCAAAATCCTTTGCCATTTTTACTGCTTCAGCCATGGACACTGGTTTGGCATTTTTGACCAGTGTGTCCAAAGATTCGTTCATTGCCCGAATGAACCTGGCCATGAGTTCTTCATCCAGAGGTGGTGAGTATTTGAGTAGAAGAGCAAAGGCCTGGTGATATTCTTCAATGGTTTTGTTCTCCTGCTTTAGTTCTAAAAATTCGTTCATTTTGGTTTCCAAAAATCCAGGGGGACAAAATCTCTTTCTCAAATAGGTTTTTAGGTCATTCCAAGATTGGGTATTTCTATTTAGACGGTTGGTGTCACAGTGGTTCCTCCATGCTACCCTGGCTGTTTCCACTATTTTCAACCGGCCAAGAGCTATTTTGCTCAGCTCATTATAACCTGTGACGTCAAAATACTCTTCCATGGCTTCCACCCATTTCTCCACAGTCTCACCCAAGTTCTCCCCTTCTCCTTTGAAGGGTCCTGGTTGAGTCCTATGAAGAGCCTTGCGAACATCAGGATCAAGTTCATTATCTTCAGTGATAGGGTCTGGCTGCTGACGGCTACGATTTCCTCGTCTCATGATTTTGTCAAAAATTTATGTATTAGAGAGAGAATAGTTATAAGATTAGAGAGGAGATTCTTATTTTTGAATACCTCAAAAACTGGGGAGAATTCTTACATTCTACCCCACTAAAAAAAAGCCCGAGATGTCCTCATCTCGTAGGAAGAGAACAACTCTTTTTCTTACGACCCAAATTATTCTGGGGTTCCTTACATTCTGGTCAACCCAACAGAATACCTTCTGAACATTCCTCCACGGGAAATTTTTGTTAAGCAAGTTCTCAATTTGTCATCCCTTAACTTGATCTACCGGTCAAGTGTTAACAGTAGCAATCTGACAGCACAACCCACTAATCTCATAGTGATTTGCTGAAATCATTATCATCATTCCAGTTATGAATATCATCACTAGGACTCGTCCCATTCATCCTCATTGTGGTTTCGCTCAGCTTATTACATTTCAACTAAATTTCGAAAATCATCATTTTTCAATCAGAATCCAAATCAATTCATCGATTCTCAAACAGAATTAAAAATCATATCAACCACATTCGAATTCATCATCTAGATAGCATTAACGCTTATAATTTCAAGTCTTAGATTTACTCGTATATACTGTAAGTAAAGAGCTGCAGTATACTCTCGGTATATACGGGTAGTCACGGCCCTTGGAATTATAAGGTAAATACCATCATGTCTAGGCCTCAAGCAAGTCAGGGATTCTATATAATTGTGGTACTTCCATCTGAAGACCCAATTACCAAATTACGAATTTTAGTTTGAATATCAAATTGTATGACTTATATCACACAATTCCAACCTTTTTGTGTTTCTTGATAAATTTTTGACATATTTGTCTTCTCAGTTGATCTTTATTAACCAAATACTCTGATACCAACTGTGAGATCCCTGTTCCCACCGAGCAACGGATTCAGGATACTGGCAGCGGAAGTAACACATCATGCACGGGTAGGGGTCTCACACTCGGGGCCTCGCCCACGGATATCCGGACAAGAGACTAATCCGTCGGTTTGTCCAAAACCGAAACCGGAAAAACTTCCTTTACCCGGAAAGCATGGGCGATTCCACCAGGATAACTCTTTACTCTAACGTAGTCAAGATCATTACGGATCAACTGATCTGACTGCACCTTTAACGGTACTTGGTTAAATCAAGGAAGAAACTTGCACTTGGATCATTGGGATCAACGCTTTTTTCCCCATCAAGAGGCACAGCCGTTGATTCCTATCCATAGAACAATTTCTATCCGGGATTTACTTCATCTATCGTAATAATAGAAATTAAATCTCGATTTACGGATCCATCAGTCCAGCCTAACCCCATCCGATCCCATGGGTTAGCCAACCGCCCAACCACTGTAGTGATGGGATCCAATTTGGAATTTCGTTAGGTTTTGTCCCGGGTACCAAGGAAAAGAGTTCCAAGGCCCCCTAGCCGGAAGTTCATGCAAACATAAAACTAGCCACACCACTTACACACCCAATATGAAATTGCCTTTTTCTTAGCATCAGCTAACTTTAAAACAATCCTTTAATGAAACCATAGTACCACTGATCACAATCTTCCAATTTATCCGGTTGATTCATAATTTCCCCATCATTCCTTCATCAGAGTATCTATGGCATCATTGGCAACTAGAACGCTCACCACCTGTCCACACAGGGGCCTTTTCAATAGTTCCTAGCCCATAATACTCGGCAATATAATCACTTATAAAAATTCAAGATGGACTCTCGTTGAAGATCAGCAAGATCAACCAACAGATCCATATAAAGAGCCATGGACTCATCCATTGAAGACCAGCAAGGTCAATCAACCAGATCCATGCCCGGTTTCACAAAACAACTCTTACTCCTTGTTCCAATATCTTCCTCGACGCACGCGTGGGTATCCTGGGCGACCCAGAGCCCGAGCACCGTATGGTCAGCACCCTCTAGGATCCTTCGCAGGTGACCTAGCGCTTCACTCATAGGCCGCTTCCTTGGTCCCTCATCCACCGTACCGGAAGCTCACCATTTTAATCGAACCGAGGCTGGTCAAGACCCCGGTCGACCTTGCTACGCGAGACGTCCTCCATTGACTCTCCGTCAGCAGTTGCAACTTTAACGGTTAGGTCTCCACGACCTTAATCACAAGACGGTCAAAATGCTTCCCCAGCATTCTTGACATAAAACAGCCATTTACAAACAGCATTTACAGCAGTTTACAAATACAGTTTCTATATTAACTCTCATTTTTCCACATTATCCCTCATTAATCCACATTACTTATTCCACATTCCATTTATATATGTACTCATCCAATCACATCATTTTCCATCTCTTCACTTCAGATTTCTTCACATCACATATCATATATTCACATCCATATCCATATCCATACATCCACATCCACATCCACATTCACATCCATACATCCACATCTACATGCTTACCTCCATTTTCACAGCCTCATTTATACATCCACATCCCGTATCCACATTCATACATACACATCCATATCCACATCTATACATCCACACCCACATGCATACATCCACTATCACGTCCTCATTCATACATCCACATCCACATACATACATACATCCACATTCACATCCACATACATACATACATCCACATCCACATTCCCATTCACATCTATACATCCACATCTACATCCACATACATACATACATCCACATCCACATTCCACATTCACATCTATACATCCACATCTACATCCACATCCACATTCCCATTCACATCTATACATCCACATCTACATCCTCATACATACATACATCCACATCCACATTCCACATTCACATCTATACATCCACATCTACATCCACATTCACATACATCCACATCCACATTCCCATTCACATCTATACATCCACATCTACATCCACATTCACATCTATGCATATACATCCTCATGCATACATCCACATTCACATTCACATTCACATCTATACATCCACATCTACATCCACATACATACATACATCCACATCCACATTCCACATCAACATTCACATTCATACATATACATCTACATGTATACATCCATTTTCACATCCTCATTCATACATACACATCCACATACATACATACACATCCGTATCTACATCCATACATCCACATCCACATCCACATTCACATTCATACATATACATCTACATGTATACATCCACATCACATTCATATAACCATATTACATCCATTCTCGTCCTAACACATCCCATATACATCTTAACACATCCTAACTCATCTTAACACATTCTATCACATCTCATACACATCTTATCACATCTTTTTACATCTCATACACCTCTTATCACATCCTATCACTTTCCATACGCATCTTATCAAATCTTATCACATCTCATACACCTCTTATCACATCTTATCACATCTCATATCTTTTTTAAGAGAATTCTTATATTTGATATAAGATTTCTCTACACATTTATTTATGCATAAATTCCATTTAAGGAGACTAACACTTTCGAAATCAATCTTTTATGCATCTTCTTATGCATAAATTCAATTTGGTAGGAATTACACTTTTAGAATAAAAGAATTTCTCTTATGCATCTAAGTTATGCATAAAATCCATTTATGATGAAAATCACACCTTTAGTATAAAAAGAATATCTTTTATGCATACCTCTGTGCATGAAATCCAATATGATAAAAATAACACTCTTACAATAAAATAATCAACTTTTATGCATACCTCTATGCATGAAATTCAATTACGATAAAAGTCACACTTTTATAATAAAATAATCAACTTTTATGCATACCTTTATGCATGAAATTCAATTATGATAAATGTCACACTTTTGTAATAAAATAATCAACTTTTGTGCATACCTTTATGCATGAAACTCAAATATGATAAAAGTAACACTTTTGATATAAAAATTTATCCATTATGCATACTTCTATGCATGAAATAAAAATGATAAAAGTAACACTTTTGATATAAAAATTTATCCTTTATGCATACTTTTATGCATGAAAATAAAAATGATAAAATAACACTTTTGATATAAAAATTTATCCATTATGCATACTTCTATGCATGAAAATAAAAATGGTAAAAATAACACTTTTAATATAAAAATTTATCCATTATGCATACTTCTATGCATAAAATAAAAATGGTAAAAATAACACTTTTGATATAAAAATTTATCCATTATGCATACTTCTATGCATGAAATAAAAATGGTAAAAATAACACTTTTGATATAAAAACGTATCCTTTATGCATGATATTAAAATTTAATTTCTCCATGATTATAATGAAATTCTTTCAATTAATCTAGGATGATAATTCCTAGAATATGGTAGGAAGTCCTCTTTTTATGCTTTGAATGAAATTATTTTATGCATAATTTTTATAAAAATTTTGCCATAGCTCCGCTGCTATGACTGATAAATCTCAATTTTTCTAAGGGATAAAGCTTATCATTAAGAAAATAATTAAAATGATCTCTAATTGGATTATCAATCCATAATGGATTGAATCATTAATATACATAAACTAAAAGCATAGAAAAAAGCCATTAATTTGGCCTCAAGCATAGCTTAAACTCTAAAGGCACCAATCAGCTCAAATCCTATCCTCTGACCTCAAGCTGACACTAACAGTGTAAGATTCTTCCCTCAACCCCTTTTTGATGTCTAGTATCTTCCCGTGTAATCAACCCTCTTCAGAAATATAAAGACCCTGTTGCTAACTATTTTAGCCTAGAGAGAGGAAAATTATTCTAGAGAGAGAATATTCAGATTTTGAATATTTTTGGATAGAAAAATATCTCTTATAATTCAGATGAGTTCCCCTGAAACAGAAATTCAAAAAGAATTTTCCAATGTGCAATTGAAATTAATTGGAAATAGGTATAAAGAACCTTAGTCTAAGGGTCTAGATTTTTAGAAATCTTTAGACTATGGTCCAATTAAGGTTCCTATGGGCCAATAGCATCAATCCATGTGTAGGGAAGAGATAAATCCAAATTTGTAAAAAGAAGATACCCAAAAATGAGTAAATGCTCACATAAGGTGAAGAGTTGAAAATGTACAAGGTTTATTAGTAAAAAACTATGAACAATATTAAAAATATGAGATATTTTGGGTATCCAAAAATGAGTAAATGCTCACATAAGATGAAGAGTTGAAAATGTACAAGGTTTATTAGTAAAAAACTATGAGCAATATTAAAATGATTCCATTATGACACATATGTAAGGAAGGGGAATTCTTTAAAGGAGGTGCATATTTCACATAAGATGAAGAGTTGAAAATGTACAAGGTTTATTAGTAAAAAACTATGAGCAATATTAAAATGATTCCATTATGACACATATGTAAGGAAGGGGAATTCTTTAAAGGAGGTGCATATTTCACATAAGATGAAGAGTTGAAAATGTACAAGGTTTATTAGTAAAAAACTATGAGCAATATTAAAATGATTCCATTATGACACATATGTAAGGAAGGGGAATTCTTTAAAGGAGGTGCATATTTCACATAAGATGAAGAGTTGAAAATGTACAAGGTTTATTAGTAAAAAAAACTATGAGCAATATTAAAATGATTCCATTATGACACATATGTAAGGAAGGGGAGTTCTTTAAAGGAGGTGCATATTTCACATGCTTGAATGAGTTTTAAACTCATAAAAGCTATGGCAAAATTTTTATAAAAATTATGCATAAAATAATTTCATTCAAAGCATAAAAAGAGGACTTCCTACCATATTCTAGGAATTATCATCCTAGATTAATTGAAAGAATTTCATTATAATCATGGAGAAATTAAATTTTTATATTATGCATAAAGAATAAGTTTTTATATCAAAAGTGTTACTTTTATCATTTTTATTTACATGCATAGAAGTATGCATAATGGATAAATTTTTATATCAAAAGTGTTACTTTTAGCATATTGAATTTCATGCATAGGGATATGAAAAAAAAATGATTATTTTATTGTAAAAGTGTTACTTTTATCACATTTGAAATTCTTGCATAGAGGTATGCATAAAAGATGATTATTATATTGTAAAAATGTTACTTTTATCATAGTCAATGGAGGACGTCTCGCGTAGCAAGGTCGGGCGAGGTCTTGACCAGCCTCGGTTCGATTAAAATGGTGAGCTTCCGGTACGGTGGATGAGGGACCAAGGAAGCGGCCTATGAGTGAAGCACTAGGTCACCTGCGAAGGATCCTAGAGGGTGCTGACCATACGGTGCTCGGGCTCTGGGTCGCCTAGGATACCCACGCGTGCGTCGAGGAAGATATTGGAACAAGGAGTAAGAGTTGTTTTGTGAAACCGGGCATGGATCTGGTTGATTGACCTTGCTGGTCTTCAATGGATGAGTCCATGGCTCTTTATATGGATCTGTTGGTTGATCTTGCTGATCTTCAACGAGAGTCCATCTTGATTTTTATAAATGATTATATTTCCGAGTATTATGGGCTAGGAAATATTGAAAAGGCCCCTGTGTGGACAGGTGGTGAGCGTTCTAGTTGCCAATGATGCCATAGATACTCTGATGAAGGAATGATGGGAAATTATGAATCAACTGGATAAATTGGAAGATTGTGATCAGTGGTACTATGGTTTCATTAAAGGATTGTTTTAAAGTTAGCTGATGCTAAGAAAAAGGCAATTTCATATTGGGTGTGTAAGTGGTGTGGCTAGTTTTATGTTTGCATGAACTTCCGGCTAGGGGGCCTTTTAACTCTTTTCCTTGGTACCCGGGACAAAACCTAACCAAATTCCAAATTGGATCCCATCACTACAGTGGTTGGGCGGTTGGCTAACCCATGGGACTGGATGGGGTTAGGCTGGACTGATGGATCTGTAAATCGAGATGTAATTTCTATTATTACGATAGATGAAGTAGATCCCGGATAGAAATTGTTCTATGGATAGGAATCAACGGCTGTGCCTCTTGATGGGGAAAAAAGCGTTGATCCCAATGATCCAAGTGCAAGTTTCTTCCTTGATTTGACCAAGTACCGTTAAAGGTGCAGTCAGATCAGTTGATCCGTAATGATCTTGACTACGTTAGAGTAAAGAGTTATCATGGTGGAATCGCCCATGCTTTCCGGGTAAAGGAAGTTTTTCCGGTTTCGGTTTTGGACAAACCGACGGATTAGTCTCTTGTCCGGATATCCGTGGGCGAGGCCCCGAGTGTGAGACCCCTGCCCCGTGCCCGCCGATGTGCTACTTCCGCTGCTAGTACCCCGAATCCGTCGCGTGGTGGGAACAGGGATCTCACAAATAGACACCTTAACACCCTTTAATTCGGCTCAACTCATACCTTTAACTGTCCTCCTAGGCTAGATCTAACTCCCAAGACCTTTGATCTTGAACCTTAATGCCTCACCTGACTTCCTCTAACAAGTAGTTAACATGTATCCCTTTCGGCTAACACACAATTGATCGAATTCTAATTGTAACCTGAATTCGACGCCTATTGACTCAACTTTGAAAGGTATCCACCAGCAGATTCCCAGAATGTCACTTCCAATGTTAACAAGCCTCAAATACTTGCCTTGGAACTTCACATAACCTGTCAGCTCCCCTTAGCTGACTCCTTGACAGTAGTCTGACCTAGCTAACCGTAAACGATTCTAAATGGCTAACTTTGACTTCGATCAGAAATGACTCTTTCTAACTCTCTTATTGTCCTCTAGGTCTAGCAAACCTCAATCTCTCATCCCCATAACCATGCTGAATGCCTCCCTAATGTCTTGCTTGCGGACCTCTTGTTGCTGACCCCACCCTATGACCAATCTTGATGGATACTTCAGTTTACTGAGATAGAACCAGCTGATTTCGCTACCTGGACTGAATCAAAAACTCATTTGTCCACGCTAACCCTTCCTATCCCTTAGGCTCCCCTAATTTCATTGACATGTTACACCAAAGACTCTTTGCTGCTTGTAGAGCTGAGAGTGGTATGACTAAACTAACTTGCTACTGTGAGAAAGCTCATGGTTGACAACGTTTTGCTAATTCCTGACAGTTGACACAATTGTATTAGATTTCATTTTCTTTGAGTCCTCTAACACCTCTGGACTCTCTATACACTCAAACCACACAAGAATCTAGTCGTAAAGATACACTTGACATTTGTATTAGATTTTCTTTTCTTTGAGTCCTCTAACACCTCTAGACCCTCTAGACACTCAAACCACACAAGAATTGAGACCTAAAGGCACTCAACTGATTGAAAACAACTCATAGCTGACTTTGAACTCACAAACCCGACCATCTGACTGCTGCTGAATTTTGTCAGACTCCTGATTGTCAAGACTAAACTCAAAACTACTCCCCTTTAATCTCAAAAGATTATATCTATTATTCTATCTCTTTATCTGATCATGCAAGACATATAGCTGAGAGTAGCTGACATTAGACTGGCCTAGTTGACTCCAAATCCTCTTAACAATAGGTGACTGATTCAGCTATGAGTCAACTCTCACTCCCCAGACACTAGACATTCAACCATAGCTATTCTATCTCATCAAATCAAAATAACTCAAAACAATCTCCATACCATAAATTCTCTAGAATCTCAACACAAATTCAAGCCTTCAACCCTGAGTCTTCTTCACAAAAATAAAGCTAGAACTTGTCTCAACACCCCCGAGACATGGGTTCAAACATATCAAAAGAACACACTAAGAGCTTGGGAATCTTTCACTGATAGATCCTAGTGACTATTTAAGCTACAATGAATTTACAACCATAAACTGTAGGCCTTCCCTAAACTAACACAATTCAGCACTCAGCTGTGATTGCTGTCAGCTCTAACTAATAGCAGTGAAAATCGAGCAAGAATTGGACTAAATCAAGGAATTCTCTTCTAGTTTGATCCTCTAGTCCTGGGTGCATTCTCTACTGTGATTTATCCAAGTTTGCCTCTACTGCACTGAACTTCACTCTACAACTGTTAAATTTTGTCAGATCTTCAATCTGCAGGGGTAGTCTCTTCATCACAGTAGTCTCTCACTTCTCTCACACTTGACTCTCTTACCTCTCTTCCTTCTCTTCTCTGTCTACTCCTCCACTCTTGTGAAAATCATCTCAAAATTTTCCTCTTAGGCCCACTGCTGCCCCACCGCCGCCTTCTGGATTGTTGTGTTGTCGGCTCCCTCATTCTTCCATACACCTTTTATTTTTGTTTTTTTGCGCCTATTGTTATCCACTTTCATTGCCACGTTTCTGCCACCTAGGATTCATTTCATCCATCTTATGTACATTAGATGTTCCCACATACCGTATTTGTTTTGAGCTCTAGGCTCCTCTCACAACATTTTTGCTTATTCTCATATTTTGAAAGCTTTCCATAGCCAAACTTACTTATTTCTTAGCCCATTTGCAAGCCTAAGCTTGCGGAATGCATTGGGGGTATCATTTGCATCAAGTAGATATCCATTTTTGGGGTGTTTTGAGCCTTGAAAACTCTGATTTTGTTTTTCCCTCATTTGAAACCTTCAAACCCTAGTAATGTCCAATCTTTTGCTAGTGGAAAGGTCTAATCCATGCTTATGGCAAGCATGGATTATACCTTCAAACCCTAGTTTTCTTCAAATGTCTAATCCCTACTTATGGCAAGTATTCAAGCTTGTTAGGGAGCAACAACGCCACCTAATGACATGCAATAAGTGCAAGAATCACCTATAGCGTAGGTGGTTATTTAGGGAGGGAGGGAGGTTTTTAAACCATCTACTACACTTGGAGCATTATGTCTTGCCATTGGTGATTTCTACCTCTTATAAATGGTCTATTTAAACTATTTTGATGCTATTTGAATCATTCTTGGATTGTACTTGGAGTATGATGAAGAAGTGAAAGATCCTTGGCCCCTCCGTGCAACGAATTTCGGGGTGCTAGCAATGGAAGTAGCACTTCTTGCGCAGGCAGAACCTCTCACTCGAGGCCTCGCCCACGGATATTCGGACAAGAGACTAATCCCTCGGTTCTTCCAAAACTGAACCCGGAAAAACTTCCCTCGCCTAGCAGACATAGGCGATTCCTCGAGGATATTTCATTCTAACGTAGTCAGAGTCATCACTAACCAAACTGATCTGACCGAACCCGTAAGTCTCATGGTCAGATAAAGGAAGAGTCTTGCACTTGGATCATAGAGTCCAACGCTTTTTTCCTCATCAAGAGGCACAACCGTTGACTCTTTTCCATAGAACAAGGGTTATCCGGGATTTACTTCAACTATCGTAACTTAACAGAATTGAGTCTCATTATAGGGATCCATCAGTCAAGCCTAACCCCATCCAATTCCATGGGTTAGCCAACTGCCCAACCACTGTAGAGATAGGATCCATTTAGAAATTTGGTTATGTTTTGCCCCGGGTACCAGGGAAAAGAGTTCCCAGGCCCCCTAGCCGGCGCTTCAAGCAAACTTCAAGATAGTCACACCACTTACACACCCAATATGAAATTGCATGTTTCACAGATTCAGCTATCTTTAAAACAATCTTTTAATAAAATTGCATATCCAGCTTGAATTCTAATTTCTAATCATTCCTTCATTGGTGTACCTATGGCATCATTGGCAACAAGAACGCTCACCACTTGTTCACCCAGGGGACTTTTCAATAGTTCCTAGCTCATAGTACCCGACAATATGATCACATAAGAAAATCCAGATGGACTCTCTGTTGAAGATCAGCAAGATCAACCAACAGATCCATATAAAAAACCAATTGACTCATCCATGTTGAGGACTAGCCAAGGACAACCTACCAAATTCATGCCCGAGCTCAGAAAACAACTCTAACACCTTGTTCCATTTTTCTTCCTCAACGCACGCGTGGGTATCTCCGGTGACCCAGAGCCTGAGCATCGTATGGTTAGCACCCTCTAGGCTCCTTCTCGTATGCCACCTAGCGCTTCACTCATAGGCCGCTTCCTTGGTCCCTCATCCATCGTACCGGAAGCTCACCATTTAAATCGAACTGAGTCTGGTCAAGACCTCAGTCGACCTTGCTACGTGAGACGTCCTCCATTGAATCTCCATCAGCTGTTGCAACTTTATCACTTAGGTCTCCACGACCTCGTTCACAAGATGGCCAAAATGCTTTATCACTTAGGTCTCCACGACCTCGTTCACAAGATGGCCAAAATGCTTCCCCAACATTCTTGACATAAACAATCATTTAAAAACATGTTTCATAAATACAGTTTCTAACGAACTCTCATCTTTCCACATTGTTCCACATTATTTCTCGTTATTCCACATTCTTCTACATCAATTCACATTGCTTATTCCACATCCAGTCATATGTATTCCCATCATCCTTCATTCATTCTCATCCAATCACACCACATTACATCTCATCACACCATATTACATCTCATCCAATCACACCATATTACATCTCATCACACCATATTACATCTCATCACACCTATTGTAAGATTACTCCCTCTAGCTTTTGAGGTGTACAGGTGTAAGAACCTCCCCTTCTGATCTTGTAATTATTCCCCTCTTTCAAATAAAAGAAAGATTATATTTTATCCTGTTTTGATCTAGAGAGAGAAAATATCTAGAGAGAGATAATCTAAAATTGAGATATTTTTGGATATAAAAATCCTCCTAGTGTCTAAAATAGTTTCCCCTGAAATAGAAATTCAAAAAGAACTTTCCAATGTGCATTTGGAATTAATTGAAAATAAGTATAAAGGACCTTAGCCTAAGGGTCTAGATTTTCAAAAAAATTTGGATTATGGTCCAATTAAGGTCCTTATGGCCAATAGGATCAATCCAAGTGTGGGGAGGAGATAAATCAAATTTATAAAAGAAAAACCCCCAAAAATGAGTAAATGCTCACATAAGATGAAGAGTTGACTAAGGACAAGGTTTATTTAGTAAAAAACTATGAGTATTACTAAAAAAATAAGATAGTTTGGGTATAATGATTCAATTTTGACACCTTGGTAAGTAGAAGGGAGCTCTTCAAGGAGGCGCCTATTTCACATGTGTGGTGGAGTTTTAAACTCAAAAATATTGTGATATTTTTATCTCTCCTCTCTCCTAGATTAAACCAAATCAAAAGGGAGCCAAACTAGGTCCAAATCTTGTCCAAATTCAGCCAAACTGAACTTGGAAAATTTTAGAAACTAGTTGGACTTGGTTAGAGGCCGCCCTCACCTATAAATAGATCCTTAGCCCTTTGTAAAAAAATATGAGAACTATATCATGCCAATATTATACTGAAATAATGATATTTTCTATTATCCTCTAAAAATCCAATTTATAAAAGAAAAACCCCCAAAAATGAGTAAATGCTTACATAAGATGAAGAGTTGACTAAGGACAAGGTTTATTAGTAAAAAACTATGAGTATTACTAAAAAAATGAGATAGTTTGGATATAATGATTCAATTTTGACACCTTGGTAAGGAGAAGGGAGCTCTTCAAGAAGGAGGCGCCTATTTCACATGTGTGGTGGAGTTTTAAACTCAAAAATATGAGCTTCCGGTACGGTGGATGAGGGGCCAAGGAAGCGGCCTATGAGTGAAGCGCTAGGTCACCTGCGAAGGATCCTAGAGGGTGCTGACCATACGGTGCTCGGGCTCTGGGTCGCCTAGGATACCCACGCGTGCGTCGAGGAAGATATTGGAACAAGAGTAGGAGTTGTTTTCTGAAATCGGGCATGGATCTGGTTGATTGACCTTGCTGGTCTTCAATGGATGAGTCCATGGCTCTTTATATGGATCTGTTGGTTGATCTTGCTGATCTTCAACGAGAGTCCATCTTGATAAGTGATTATATTACCGAGTATTATGGGCTAGGAACTATCGAAACGGCCCCTGAGCGTTCTAGTTGCCAATGATGCCATAGATACTCTGATGAAGGAATGATGGGAAAATTAAGAATCAACTGGATAAATTGGAAGATGGTGATCAGTGATACTATGGTTTTATTAAAGGATTGTTTTAAACTGGTTGAATCTGTGAAAAGGCAATTTCATATTGGGTGTGTGAGTGGTGTGACTAGTTTTATTTTGCATGAACATCCGGCTAGGGGGCCTTGGAACTCTTTTCCTTGGTACCCGGGACAAAACCTAACCAAATTCTTAATTGGATCCCATCACTATAGTGGTTGGGCGGTTGGCTAACCCATGGGACTGTGGATGGGGTTAGGTTGGACTGATGGATCCATAAATCGAGACTCAAACTTTTGTTTTTACGATAGATAAAATAAATCCCGGACAGTAACTGTTCTATGGATAGGAATCAACGGCTGTGCCTCTTGAATGGGGAAAAAAGCGTTGATCCCAATGATCCAAGTGCAAGTTTCTTCCTTGACCTGACCAAGTATCTTATAGATGTAATTAGATCAGCTCGATCAGAAATGATTTTGACTACGTTAGAGTAAAAAGTTATTCTGGTGGAATCGCCCGTGCTTTCCGGTAAAGGAAGTTTTTCCGGGTTCGGTTTTGGAACAACCGACGGATTAGTCTCTTATCCGGATATCCGTGGGTGAGGCCCGAATGTGGGACCCCTGTCCCGCGCGAGAAGTGCTACTTCCGCTGCTAGTATCCCGAATCTGTTACTTGGTTAGAACAAGGATCTTACATGTACTGGATGGTGTTCTCTTCCCCTCATATGCATTGCGCAACTTGTAATGTAGCTTGGGCTGAGTATGGCATTGCTAATACTATGAACTTCTTTGCCCATCATGGTGGCTTCCATACCATCTTGCATAGTCTCCAAGTGCACTAGAAGTCTTGGTCGACAAGGCCTCCGTAGCCACAAAAGACAACCATGATGAGCCACCCAGTGCCATGGTATTGACCAATAGTGTTTAAAAACACTAAAAATGATGCTCATAACCTATGCTTTGTGCCATGGTGTGTTGACAAACACACATAATACTTTCATGACTTGCTTGTTGCTTGCATGGCATGCTACCTCTCCAAGTGTTGAAAAACACTGAAAAATAACCTATACTTTGCGCAATGGTGTGTTGACAAACACACACAATACTTTTTTGACTTGCTTTTTGCCTTCCATGACATGCTACCTCTCCAAGCAATGCATCCAAGTAGCTACCCTCAAGGAACCTTGGGTGACTTTGAGATCAAGAGCGCACACCAGATAACCAAGATATGGCAATGGACATCTTTACATGATTGTTTCTAATAGTTAGCTTCTTCAAAACAATGATGGAGGATAAGAGAGGGGAGAGAGTGTCTTGGGAGGGAAGATATAATTCCTCCCAATCACCATGATCACCAAACCTTGGATACTATCATGGTGTGCCAAGGTGTGAGAGCCCATTAGGACACCCATTTTCCTTAGGTATCTAATTCACCGAACCCCTCGACAATATTCTAGACTGATACGGAAGTTGGATGAAGATATGGACATTCTTTCAAATTGTCCAATTCACTAGATTTGGCCAACCATTTAATAAAGATTTGGATGTCCAACCATTTAATAAAGATTTGGATATTCTAGACTGATACGGAAGTTGGATGAAGATATGGACATTCTTTCAAATTGTCCAATTCACTAGATTTGGCCAACCATTTAATAAAGATTTGGATGTCCAAATCTAACTACAATTCATAGCTCACTTTTACTAGGAACTCCCCTATGTTGAAATTAGAGCAATGTGATGAGCTATGGTGGATCAAATACTAGAATCAACATCATTATCAAAGTGATTAACAAATAATTAAGACCTAATTAGTGAGTAATTAGCAAATAGCTTAATGTAGGCATGGATAATCAAAAACCAGCAAATTCTCATTAGGCCAATGCCTCAATTTATAGAGTTTACATCCAAGCATCAAATCCCATTGATTTTTTCTTGATTCACTCCATCTCTCTTGCTTGATTCTCTCCACCTCTTCACTTTTCCCAGAATATCTCCCAGAATATCTCCACACTTCCTAAATCTTCTCATGCTACCCTTTATTCTCTCCCAGTAGATTTTTCTCATCTTTTCACAGGTTCTTTCACATTTACACATCCTCTTTTACAGTCTCTAACCAAGGGCTTGTTCCCGCACACACCCTATTCACTTGTATATTTCAACACCTCCCCTCAAGTGAATACTCCTAGAACACCTAGACTCTATACCAAGTTTCCCTCCTTACTTGATAGTCTACATCTCCCCTCAAGTTATCTTAGCACACCTGGACCCTATACCAAGTTTCTCTCTTACTTGATAGCCTGCGACCAGTGCCTCGAGTCCCTAATCTCATAGTCCTTGACACTCTCTCTCTCTCTCTCTATGTGTCCAAGGCTACTACAAGTACCCGCCGCGACCTTGACTAAAGTGCTCACACATACATCTATCTACCACACGTGGCCTACATCATCGGTGGCTCAGAGGTGGTTTTACTTTGTTGGGGCAGGTTACATTGGGTTGTGGGCTGGGTCTCTCTCTCTCTCTCTCAAAAAAGATGATTCGACTCCACTTCCTTTGGAGCCTCCATGAAGTTTGCCGATGTCGTTCCTTCTCCACTGGGTTTGCTGCAGCAGTCTCTTGCCATGTGACCTGGCTTCCCACAGTTTTTGCAAGTGAAGGTCCTTCCTCCTACTCTGCCTCTTCCTCGTCCTCGAGAGAATCCTCCTCGGGTGAAGAATGCCTTTTCTTCTCCTGCTGTTGAGTCGAGCCATTTCTTCTCTTTGCCATTGCTCTCTTGCTCTAGTAGAGCTGCTTCTATTTCGTGTAGCTTCAATTCGAGCCATTTCTTCTCTTTGCCTCATCATCTTCTACCTTTTTGCCAATAGCTGCCAGTTGTTGCTTAATGCTTTTATATCTGTTCAAGTGTGTGATTAAAGGCTCACTTTCCTTCATATCCAATTTGTAGAATTGCATTAACAGATTTATCTTTGAATTTTTAGCTTGTGTGCTAAATAATTTATTGAGTTCATCCCATGCATCTTTTGCCCATTGTATCCCTGTGATGTGATGAATGATTTCATCATTTAAACTGCTCTTCCACTCATTTTTCCCTCTCTCTGGACATTCATCTCTTCCCTCAACTAGCCCCCACAGAGTTTTCCTCATGAGCAAATACATGGTTTTTGTCTGCCATGTGTAAAATTGCTCCCCATTAAATTTGGCTATTTCCTGTGCTGTACTCATGATGATGTGAAGGGGGTCTTACCTCTTGATCCAATTTCAAGATTCAAGGGCAGTGTCTACCCTTTTACAACTCAATCTGCCCATTGTATCCCTGTGATGTGATGAATGATTTCATCATTTAAACTGAGTGCAATAAGTCCCAATGCTTTTTCATTCTTGCTCTTCCACTCATTTTTCCCTCTCTCTGGACATTCATCTCTTCCCTCAACTAGCCCCCACAGATTTTTCCTTATGAGCAAATACATGGTTTTTGTCTGCCATGTGTAAAATTGCTCCCCATTAAATTTGGCTATTTCCTATGCTGTACTCATGATGATGTGAAGGGGGTCTTACCTCTTGATCCAATTTCAAGATTCAAGGGCAGTGTCTACCCTTTTACAACTCAATCTGGTGTTTAAGAGATGATTACAATAAATTTATCAGCATAAAATCACCAGAAATTACATTAAATCAAGGGTAACCAATTTGTACGGAATGGTTGGAGTATCAAACCAATTCCGAATTGCAATCTGAAGTTATAGGGATCTGTATTAGATACCTAATGGTTAATTTGAACCCTCAATTGCACCAAAATATAGTGATTAGCATTCATTAATCACTGATTAGCAAATTAATCCACTATTTTGTGTGTAAAAAACAGAGTATGCAGGGAGTCCAGATCTGGTGCCTTAGACTTCAAATGAGCTAAAATGCTTTCAAAGCCATCAATAGCAATGAGTCTAGTAGAGGATTAAGCCAAGAAACACAAGATTTGACCAAATATTGAAAGCTTAATCTCTATTTTACCAAAGTCACCTGCAGATTTGATGAAGAGCTTGGATCTCACTATAGACTTGATCAAATTGAATTCTGTCTTCACTAGATTGTAGAGCATGCTTGAAAACCACCGGGGCTAAGAGGAATTAGACCCACTATAGCTGAGCAAGACAAGATGTCAATTTCTCTTAAAAAAATGGCGCTTGTAAATGTGCAAAAATCGGGAGCTGTAGGCGGCAGTTTGCTGCGTGGATTCTACTGGCTAGAGCACAAGGATGTTGGTTACCTATGGCTAGAAGGGTTTGGCCTAATGTGATGTGTGCAAGGAGCTAGAGCTCCTCCACCAGTTGGGGGTACAGAGGTGAGTTAAAAAAGAGGGAAAATTATAATTTTCTACTAATCTTAATTAGCAAAATAATTAGCAAGATAATGAGCTCACAAAATGATGGATTCTAGGCATGGCTCTAATACCATGTTGAAATTAGAGCAATGTGATGAGCTATGGTGGATCAAATACTAGAATCAACATTATTATCAAAGTGATTAGTAAATAATTAAGACATAATTAGTGAGTAATTAGTAAATAATTAAGATATAATTAGCGAGTAATTAGCAAATAGCTTAATGTAGGCATGGATAATCAAAAACTAGCAAATTCTCATTAGGCCAATGCCTCAATTTATAGAGTTTACATCCAAGCATCAAATCTCATTGCTTTCTCCTTGATTCACTCCACCTCTCTTGCTTGATTCTCTCCACCTCTTCACTTTCCCAGAATATCTCCCAGAATATCTCCACACTTCCTAAATCTTCTCATGCTACCCTTTATTCTCTCCCAGTAGATTCTTCTCACCTTTTCATAGGTTCTTTCACATTTACACATCCTCTTTTACAGCCTCTAACCAAGGGCTTGTTCCCGCACACACCCTATTCACTTGTATATTTCAACACCCTAGATGCTCCTCTCCCTGGATTTGACCAACCGTTCACTAGATTTAATAAGGCCACCGATAGACCTTTGGAGACGGTGATGAGAGACCATCTTCACAAATACAAGTATTGAATACTTTTTGGTAAACACTCCGTTTATGTAGCTAAGGTTTTTAGAGAGTGTGACTGATGAAGCCATGAATCAAAGAAAGAGGTATTACATGGAAAGGGTGGCAAGGATAGTGCAAAATTTCCCTCCAAAAAGGAGAGTGTGGAGTTGTCTCGAATGGCAAACCTATAATCTCAAAATATAATAAGGCATTCTCCATATCATTATAATCTAAAGTAAGTAAGGTATCAATGGATTGCATTCAATAGACTTGCAAAGCCTCATCAAGGAGTTACAAAAAAAGAGAAGTGAACAATGTGTAGAATGGGATGTAAGTAATTATCAACCTTTCAATATTTGATATTTTTAGAAATACTTCAATATATTCTTGGTTATCATTGATAAAGTAGTTTATAACATTGCCTAATGTTGATAATGTTGTGCAATAATTTATCGAGCTAGCATGAGTTGCATTTGGTGATAGTGTTGCAATCAAGGATGCACACATGGTAATATGCCCAGCTGATGTGTCTGAGATGTAGATGAGTATTATGGTTGCATACAAAGATGGATCACTATCCCATCGTGCTGAGCATAGTAATGATGTCAATAAGAGTGGAAAATAACCAAGGTTGACAAGTCGTGGGAGTAGTGTGTAACTTATAACATCCAACCAGAATACTATGAAAAGATAGTTGGATCAAGTCAAATATGGCTGAAAAAGAAGCTTGCTCGTAGGGATCGTAAAGATGCATTGCCTCCATCAACATAAAGCATACATTTAATGGATTATAAACCAAAAGAAGGAACTAGTTTTCATTTTGATAAGTACTAGATTGGACCAAACATGGAAGGGATGGAGTTCATGTGCAACACATTCAAGGAACTAATGACACAAAATGGTGATTTATGCAGTTCAAGGGGTTCGTAGCATGACATGGAGCTCTTAATGTTGCTTGGGTTGTTAAGACTAGATCTTGAACACACACAATTTATCCTCATTGTATTTGTAACATTCAAGCAACTTGTAGCCTTGGAGAGTTATTTAGAGTAGCTAACTGGGAAATTCAAGGTGGCAATTGGTAGCGTGGCTATAAACTCTCCTAACAAAGTTAATGTGGATGAATCAATCAATACTTTTTTGGTGCATGTATAAATGAGCAAAGAGAAGGAATTCATGGACAATCGTCACTACCAATGTTTGGAGCATAGACCATATATTTTGGATTTTGTTGACAATAGTGACAGTGGTAGTGGTGACTTAGATACACATGAAGAGCACGCTAGTGCACACAGACTATTAATAAACATAGAAGATGTTATTTTTTCAACTATACGATCTTTTTATAGAGAGGATGAGTATGTTTTTGATATATTCGCATTAGGAAGTGCATGTAGAATGGGTCTTACAAACAAACAAAAGACACTCGAAACGGTTCCAAGTTTACATGAATTACACGAGATCGAATCAATGTGTTCAAGCTTTATTGTTGAGAGAGATGTTAAAATCAATTCATGTACTGGAATCACAAACCAGGGAGAGGATTCTATGTTTACAAATGAGTAGCCTTTGATAGAAGGCCCTACACCAGAGCATATAGCTATACTTACAAAGGAGCATGAACGGGCGATGTTAGAACTTTTTAATCTTCTTCTTCTTGATGATCCAAACAAAACACGTGTTTAAAAAGTATACTTAGTTCTCATTTTTTAAGTAGGATAGTTTTTTCAATTGTGATATGTAAGTAAATGCTCTACAAATACAATTAGTTAGATTTATATGTATGTTACTTATGATCTTGGTAGAAGAACTTCTATTTCATTTTGTCAAATTCAAAGACACTATTATTGAGCTAACTTGATTGCATCATAATTTGTTCATAATGACAAAGTGATTACATCATCATTTATTCATTGTTGTAAAGTGAAACATATGCCATGTTTATTAGATCAATAGACCATATGTTTGTGATTTTTTGATACCCCAAATAAAGATTTGGACACGTTCAAATTTAATCATCGCATATAATTAATCATTCATGTATATCAATAAGGCCATAAAAAGTTCATAGTCATACATAGGATTTGGATAATTGGTAAAATCCCTAGCAATAATACCAATGGCATGGATTTGAACGAGTGACCGAATCTAGAAATTGACATCCATCTATAAGACCATTATCATTACCCAACATAGATTTGGACAAGTACTCGCATCTAGCCAATAACACTCATGCACAAGATGTTAACTGTCATCTAGTGCGATTTGGATAATTGACCAAATCTAACATTTAAATCTATCCAAATATGTGGATAACTAACTATATGACCAATTCTAACATTTAAATCTATCCAAATATGTGGATAACTAACTATATGACCAAATTTAATTTTATGTATTGAAAGATATATAGAGTATTTAAGAGTAATGAAAGCATGTTTTTATGTAATTTTAATTGAGTTTTGATCAATTAAATGAATATCTTGTATCTTTTTTTTTTCTATAACACCCATGCACAAGACATTATCTAGTGAGATTTGGATAACTAACCAAATCCAACATTTTAAACCATCCACAATATGTGGACAACTGATCATATTAATAAATTTAATTTTATATCCAATATTTGAGAGCAATTATATGTTTTTGTGATTTTTTTTATTGAGTTTTGATTAATTGACAAAATATCTTTCATCTTTTTTTTTGATAGATACAGTATATCACAGATGTGTTAACAAAGATACTGCCAACATAGGATTAGACACAAGGGATGTGACATGCCAAATGTCTATAATACTAGATTTGAATGAGTATTGTTAGAACGTTGCTCACAAAGTTAAATAAGCATACAAGATTACGCTGTGGGATTGTACTTCGTCCAAGATGCATAGAGTTTTTGGCCAATCTATTTATAAAGTTTCTTGTTGGGAGATGGTCCATGGATTTGCACAAAAACGTCGGACTAAAAACTCTATGTATCCTCAACAAAATTTTTGTGCAAGGTCATGGACCATATCTTGACATGGAACTTTATGTGTATATTGGCTAAAAACTTTAGCCAATCTATTCATAAAGTTCCTTGTTAGGATATTATCGATAGCTTTGAGTTTTTAGCCAATCTATTCATATGTCGATAATATGGTCCATGACTTTGCACAAAAATGCCATGCATATAGAACTTTAAACTTTAGAATTGCTTGAAGGGAGACAATTATCAGTTTTTATTATGTGGGTGACAAGAGGTGTGTTATGTATATGATCGTAAGAGAAGATATTTAGGCTAGAAAAGATGGGTTTTGAGGCCTCAAACCACTCAAAAAAATTTGACACCGATGTAGTGTACAATGCTATGTAACAAGGACATATCTCATTGATGAGAGTCCATACAAAGAATGTGTAAGTACACTAGAGAGTTGCATTTTTCCACCTAAATTTAACATTGATGCATATGCCAACACATTAGAAGACTTATATGAATATGCGTACCGTTTGGATATGACTGGTGACATTCGTACAATGATTTCTTTTGATAGATATGGATAGTTGCCAATCAAATAAGGACATACCTTGTATGAATGACATTCGTACAATGATTTCTTTTGATAGATATGGATAGTTGCCAATCAAATAAGGACATACCTTGTATGAATGCTGTCGACACGCGATTAGAGAGTGGGAGGAGATGTAAAAGGATGAATCCAAGGGATATGTAGCCTCAGCATATGATGAAAATAACGTTATCTATTTATGCCAATGTGTTATTTAACATATAATATGTGATTCTGAAGTTACATTTCCAAGAACAATACAATCCCCTCCATCAACTCTAAGTTCTGTACAATTAAAGATATTGAAAAAAATCCCACTAGTGTACTTAAACCTCAATGAAATTTACAATGTACTATGTGAACAACTAGGTTATAAGAAAAGATTAATCACAAGAGCTGTAGGTAAAGGTTTCATATCACAACAAGCATACCACAAGTGTAAATACTAATTTGGTTCTTTTATATTGTTTAGGATATCACAACTCCAATCATACCACAAGTGTAAATACTAATTGGGTTCTTTTATATTATTTAACTAAGGGTTTGAAATCATAACTCCAAGCATACCATAAATGCAAATACTAATTGAGTTCTTTTATATTGTTTAGCCTAGTGTAAACACTAATAATCATGTATTTTTATTGTTTGCAGTGGTGGTGGATATTTGATGTTTCTCCTTTTTGAATTTATAATAGCAATGACGACCACTTCATTGGCTAGTTCAAAATAGTGAAGTCTTTTATATTAATGAGTTTGCCTTAATGGTTAAGTGCAGCTCGACACTTGTGGGTGCTAGTTAAGGGCTATTCATCCAATTAAGTGTTCTTCTTGGCCGAGCTTTATTGCACTATTGTGCATCTAAGTTTCTTTTTGATGACTGGAATTTGTTGTGTTCCATGTACCCCACATCAAGGGGTATGCACATTTACCAAGCTAAAACCTTCGAGTTAAAAATGTCGAGCTATAATTTTCCACATGCATTAATTCATATATTTATCCAAGAAATTATACAACATACTTAAAAAAAAGGGTTAGTGGGGATACATATTCAGTAGAATTTCTTGGCATGGCCTCCTCTACAAGAACACATGACCTCCATATCCTCCCTATTTACTTTTGAAAGTACCTAGGGAGGAGTCCCTAGCATGGCTATGTTCTCCAAGGAGGAGTCCCTAAGATAGCAAGATCTCCTCTCCATGCACATGAACTAGGATACCTTGGTGTGAAAGAAAGAAATCCCAAGTACTTTCTCTAGAGAAAGTACTTAGGATAGCTTGTGAAAGAAGGCAAGCCCAAGTACTTTCGCTGGCAAAAGTACTTGGAAAAACTTTTCAAAATTGCCATAACTCTCACATCTAATGTCATCCAACCACTCAAATCAAAGGGAAAATGCCATTTGAGTGCATTTAATGGGTTAAATCTTATAAAAAACATGATTTACTATAAAACTTTTTAAAAATAAAGATCTAGAGCTACAATTAGATAAGTTTAAAAGCTATTTCTTATGCTTTTTTCAGCGACATTACTCAAGTCAATTCTACTATGTATCTAGGGATGATCTCCTCTATAGACCCATGAACTCCTTGCCCTAATTTTATTTATTAAGTGCATGGAGAGGAGTTGTGCTTATTTTCTAGCCATCATGTAATATCAATGTTTCTTTCTTGGAATGTAAAAAATACATAATTTAATAACACATCCATATTTCTTGGATAAACGTGCTAGTGGGAACATGTGATTTTTCTCAAAAAGTTAGTAATTACTCCTGTTTTGAGATACCTTAGCTTGGGAGCTCGTGGGTTTTAGCTAGGAAAATGGTAGGTTCCAAGGACAAAAGATCATGAGCAAGCCAATTCTCCAAGGGAGAGTCACATGATGGTAGCTTCTCCATTGCAAGTATTCTTCCTTCATCAGGTTGACGACCCAATTTTACTCCTTGGCGTGGCAAGGGGATGGAGGATGGTAATCCATCGATGGTAGTTCTTGCCAATTCATCTCCCGACTCATGATTTGCATATGTAACCTTTGAGAACCAACTGTTTCACTTTCTCATCATTTTGGACTGTCCAAAAGAGCATCTCTTCCTTTGTATAATTTGCCCAAATCACCCATATGCTCATAGTACATGTCAAAATGATTATACATGGATGCATCACCCTCATATAAATCCTATAAGCTTGCACAAGCCATAGCATAAACTCCACTATGCCCACTCCTGCCAAAACATGAAGGAGGGCTCATCCCAACTTTCTCTTCTATACTAGGCCAATGTAAGTAGAGATTTTGCCCACTCCCACATAAACATGAGGGAGGGATCATCCTAAACTTCCTCTTCTAACCACTATTCCAAGGGTAGCTCTATCACATTGGGATATGGATCTAACTCAACTATGTCCACCATGTTGCACTCAAACCTGATAGGACTCCAACCAGTTCCCTAGTGGTTTTGCACTTTTTCCTGCTAGAACGAATCCTAATTCTCATCTAGGGCTACGATTCCTTGTTGATGGAGACTCATACCATGAGATGGCTAACTCCTCTGAAGAAAAATTTTCTTGCTCTACATCAACTGCTTCTCTATGGGGATGGCTAACTCCTCTGAAGAAAAATTTTCTTGCTCTACATCAACTGCTCTACATCAACTGCTTCTCTATGGGGATGGTATCATACAGTGTGGCTCTACTTGAGGCCTCATCAATACACTTCTCTAGAGAGAATTCCATTGTGACTTCATCTATGGTGGGGACATGTAAGTTGGCTTGAACCCAATCACATACCACTTGAGCAACTCACACATGGCCTTTAATCAATAGATTGTATGCTCCTCTAGGGTAGGGACAAGTTTAGGACAACAAAATCCTTCAAAGGCAAGTGGGACTAACCTCACAATTCCTAAAGGCATGATTTCTATTTAGTTGGCCACTTTGATAGTAAGGTTGGTTAGGTTGATGATGCAAAGCCCCAACACTTGCCTTTAGCATGATGTTGATTCTACAATGACTCTAAAGACTTGGGTTTATTGATGGAGGCTAATACCTTAGGTTGCAATGGTCCGCTACTCCTGTCAATGTGAAGCAAACTCCATCTTGTGCTCCTAGGGTTTCTCATCATTATTAAGTGAGATTTTACTCTACTTAGGTCAATCCACCTCTAAGCCAAGATTTGAAGATTCTTTTAGCGACTTTTTATACCACAAATAAGAAGGGAATCTCCACCTTCAACACTGTTGCATTTTTTTAAGAGCCTCGGGAGCATGCTATTGTGTGAGCATTGCATGCATGTATGTGTTTTGTGTTTGCACCTATCCATTTACTATGTTATGTACATCTCGCATAATATTTATCACACCGATGATGATCTCACTTGGTCAACCCTAAGGAGATATTTTGATAGGATGGATCGACGGTACCAAAGGCAAGCACAAGATGGAGTGCTACTTCATAAAAAATGAGAAGAGAAGATACACCATGTCAAAAGGGATGCAAGCCCATCAAGAAGAGGAACATTTTGTGATGTTACCACATATAAAAGAGATGCAGTAATGTCATCATATTTGGAAAGAGTGAAACAAAATCTGATGGTGTTTTGAGATGGAAGAGACCGCAAAGTAATAATGTAATAGGAAAATGTTTTCGGGAACAAATATGCCAAGTGCGGTATCGATATTGCCAAGAACTTGATCATGGGATGGGCAATTGAAAAAGAGATGAACCAACCCAAGACAAGAGAGGGCGGCTTGCTTGCACACACATGTAGGAGGGGAATTTAAAAAAAAATGTGTTTGACCATGCTATCATATAAGCATACAAAAAGAAGGAGGGACATAGGGTAGAGGGAGCGCTCAAAGAAAAGCCTCAAGAAGGCAGCGATTAAGGTGCACGAAAGGGTGACTTTAGAAAAGTTACAACCCTTGATGGAAAAAGGGGGCACAACTTTTGATGGAAAGGGAGAGGCTACACAATGGGACCTTAGACAGGCATATGCTTATTTCAAAAAGGCATTTTTGAAATGGTGGGGGAGCCATGTAGAAGAAAAGGCTTGGGGGGTAGAACCAAAAAAAGGAGTAGCAGTTAGTAGGGCTAAGAAATGACTCACAACGATGCGTTGATGACACAGAAGCGGTAAAGTTGTTTACGCCTTTATAGAGTGTCACACTTCCACACACGCATACAAAAACACCCAGAACACCAGACCCAAGAGCATGAATAAGACTTATATTTCAGAACAGACCTTCATCTCTACAGAGTTGGATATCCAAGATATCCTCAGAACCATCTTCATCTAGCACTTACTGACAATCAGCCCACTCCAGCTCCTGGTCGCTCCCAATCCCTTCACTCTTTTGCTTCTCTGCAGCCGACCCCTTCGTTCTCTGCACTGTACCTCAGCTGAAGGCCACTCTCTTCTACGTCACCAGCACACTGCCAGTTCTCAAAGCAAAAACCCAGTCACCCTTCTATCATCGCCTCTCTCTCTCTCTTTAGAGGTGGCCACCTGTACAACGAACTTCTCTTGCTTTTGCTACCAGAGGCGGCTCCTTCACCTCATCACCCACTAGTGCACCAGCTAGCTCAGGCTGACCAATGCAACACCAAAAGCCACAACTGCAGTCGACCCAGCCTTTGTAGCTGCCCAACTTGCTCGCTCGGCGCTACTCAGTCAGTTGGCGCCCTCTCCGTTTGACGTACCCAGCCATCGCAGCCACCGTAGCAAAATCAGAGCAACACACTTTACCCCTCACTGCATCCCCAGGGCTCTCCAGCCAGTCGCCAGCTCCTCTGGGTCCTTCCAAATCCTCTATCTCCCGAGGCGGCAACCCTCTGACGTCACCACCAGCCTTCACTCTTTTTCGTCGCTACCAGCCACCACCGGCAACAAACAAACGCAACCCTTCTATCTTTGCCTGTGCACAGAGGCGGCCACCTTCACACGTACCCTGGTCGCAAACCCAACAACCAGCCCAACACTCTCTCTTTGCTGCAATTGGTGAGGGCCCCCCTGCTTCGGTGCCGTCGACGTTTGTTAGTGGAAGCCGCTCCACAGCCAGCACCACACTCTGCTGAAGACGACCCTCCTCCTTGCAGAGCCGCCCACATCTCCCTCTCAGCTGTGATGACCTCCCCTGAAGGTAATCATCTCTTGCACTTTTAGCAACTGCGCCTTGGACGTCTTCTGGAAGAACCCGCCAACTTGGACAAATTCAGCTTCTTTCCTTCCGTTAAAAAATCCTTGTGCCACCTTTCCTTGCCATGTCATCACCTTCCATATTGCTTCCCCTTCCAAAACCATTTCATACACACCTTTCAATTAGCATCCCAACAATTAAATGCCCACATGTTTCCATGCACACCTTCAAATTCAACATATGAGTGCCCATTTATTTTTTGGGACGACGCGCACACATACGGAGCGATCGAATGGCTGATACCATCGTCGGACAAGCTTGTGCTTCCAAGATTTGATCATTTTCCCTGTGTATACGCTTCCATCAAGGCCCTAAGCTTGATTTCCGCATCCATGACGCCCACACTGAGTCAATGGGTGCTCCATGACTTTACTACAATACGAACATCACTCATGTACATATGTACAGGTTGAGTTTGAGGTTCTCAAAAAACTTCACACATATTTAGCAACCCCCTTGTTTCTGCTAAGACATTTATGTCCAGCAGCTGCACAAGCAGAAACCATTTATCCTCCTCGATCAAACATAAATCTCGGTGCACATACCTTCCAATCCTTCAAGCATTTTCCTCTGTCAAATAACCATTGATATATCCTGTCATGGTCTTCCACTTTCAGCAACCCCCTGGGCTCTTTATATATGGCTTCATGGTTATATACCATTGCACTTCCTCCTCCATACCAGCTCACATAATCTTGTGATGGAAACAACCATTCCTCACCTCTACTCCCCTCTGACACATCTGAATCCCACTCATAATCATATATCGAAATAACAAACATCTGATCATCAACTTCCATCTCATGATCATCCAATTTGCAGCCTACATCATTGGTTTCCAACTCTCCCTCTGGACAAACTGCCAGACTAAGACTATAGCCAAACCACTCATCCATATGTTGAGCATCAACATGAGGTGTATCCTTCATAAACCCATTTCCCTTCAACCCATCAACATCACACATAGCAACTTCATGCATTGTAGGCTCATCATTGTCACTTCCCTGTAGTCTCTCCAGCTTCAAGACCATTGGTGATCCTTCAAGATTCTCCACATCTTGCACAGGCATCCCTACCAAGTCTAAGCTCCCTAAACTCCCAGGCAAAGCATCTTGGTCCCCTGACCAACAACAATAGCCTCACATGCATTCTCACACTACTGACAACCGACTCATTCTCTTGGGCATGACAAGGAACACACACCTTATGATCAGCATCCGCACATGCAGAATCTATCACGTCATCATCCAAAACAGCATCTAACTCATCATCAGTCACACCATCACTCCCTTCCTGCACAACTGGTATGCAAGCATTTGTTACCTTCTCCAAGGAAGCCAATTCCAACAGATCATCCAATGCATTATCAAGAATATAGTCCAGCTCACCATCTAAATTCTCACAAGCTGTAACATCCAACTCATCACCCGGATCATCAACTTGTACTTCATCCATAGTATCTTCATTAGGAACATTTTGATCATCACACTCTACCCTGACTGGCTGAAGTATTGGCACATATAAGTCATTACTCATTTCTGAATCAAAGAGATCATCCAAGTCATATCCATACTCAAACACATCAGGTTCCTCAGCATTAGCATCACTTTCACAATCCACAGCATCATCAATACTTCCATCCTCCTCCTCCTCTTCTTCTGAAAACTCTTCAGGGCTGATTCCAAAAACCTTATCCTTCTCCATTTCCAACAGATTAATCTGTCCCATATCCTGCTCTGCAAACGTGACCTTTCAAACTTCATGAACATTGGGCTGAATTGCATCCTTCATCTGCATACTAGAGTCAATCACCCTATCATTCATTCCTGTAGACAATTGATATATACCACCATTAGCTTTGGCTGGTCTCTCACATTGCGGACCAATATGTCCCCACTCACCACAATTCTGACATTGCACATCACTTAAATACCGTCTCCCTCTTCCAATATCTGCTGAATTTCCTTTAGAACCAGATGATGCATCAGTCTTCCTTCCCATAGCACCTATGCCTCTTCCTCTTCCTGCAGACTCTATCCAATTCAAGCTTAAAGACTTCATGAGCTCCACTGCTTCATGAACCTCTTTCTTCAATGAATCCTCCTGTTTAGGAACAACAACAGCTTTTCTTCCAGGATGCATACTCTCAATCTCTGGCATCTTCACAAACTTCTTCGGCTCTTCCTGTATTCCCAACTGCCTCAGATGCTTCACCTTCCACTCCTTCTCACGAGCAACTCTGACAGCCTCCTCAAAGCTATCTAGGTTCTTCAGCTCCACCTTCAAATGGAGGGTTGGCTCCATACCAGCCACAAACCGATCTCTCTTTATCATCTGCAGGGGTACTTTAGGAATCAAAGCCTCACACCATAGACTCCACAGTCTACCAAACTCAATCAAATAGTGATCCACATCCTGACTTCCCTTCTGCTGAATGTTACACAACTCCTTCCACACTTCTCGGACTCTTCACATGGACAAACTGTGCCAAAAATGCAGCTCTGGCTACACGGTACTCAGGATCCTATTGATGAACATTCCTGTCTGTTGTCACAAACATCCGTAGCCATGCTTTTGCATCACCCTGCAAGCAATAAGTCAAAATCTGAGAGAGGATCTCTCTTTCATCAAAGCTGTAAACTCCATCTTCTCCAGAAACCTGATTGCACTTTCCTGTGGCAATCCCCAATACTCTGGAAAATCTTGAGCCATCTCTCCAATCTTTCTTCACACAAACCCCTGTCTTCTTTCACAAACCGAAGGAAATTTTCTTCCTCTATGGAGGCACCAAAAAGTGATGAGACACAAGCGGTAAAGCTGTTTACGCCTTTATAGAGTGTCACACTTCCACACATGCATACAAAAACACCTAGAACACCAGACCCAAGAGCATGAATAAGACTTATATTTCAGAACAGACCTTCATCTCTACAGAGTTGGATATCCAAGATATCCTTAGAACCATCTTCATCTAGCACTTACTCACAATCAACCCACTCCAACTCCTGGTCGCTCCCAATCCCTTCACTCTTTCGCTTCTCTGCCAGCCGACCCCTTCGTTCTCTACACTGTACCTCAGCTGAAGGCCACTCTCTCCGACGTCACCAGCACACTGCCAGTTCTCAAAGCAAAAACCCAGTCACCCTTCTATCATCGCCTCTCTCTCTCTCTTCAGAGGTGGCCACCTGTACAGCGAACTCCTCTTGCTTTTGCTACCAGAGGCGGCTCCTTCACCTCATCACCCACCAGTGCACCAGCTAGCTCAAGCTGACCAACACAACACCAAAAGCCACAACTGCAGTCAACCCAGCCTTCGTAGCTACCCAACTTGCTCGCCCGGCTCTACTCAGTCAGTTGGCACCCTCTCCGTTGACGTACCCAGTCATCGCAGCCACCGTAGCAAAATCAGAGCAACACACTTTACCCCTCACTGCATCCCCAGGGCTCTCCAGCCAGTCGCCAGCTCCTCTGGGTCCTTCCAAATCCTCTATCTCCCTAGGCAGCAACCCTCCGACGTCGCCACCAGCCTTCACTCTTTTTCGTCGCTACCAGCCACCACTGGCAACAAACAAACGCAACCCTTCTATCTTTGCCTGTGCACAGAGGCGGCCACCTTCACACGTACCCTGGTCGCAAACCCAACAACCAGGCCAACACTCTCTCTTCGCTGCAGTTGGTGAGGGCCCCCCTGCTTCGGTGCCGTCGACGTCTGTTAGTGGAAGCGGCCCCTTCACTATAGCTCGCACCACACTCTGCTGAAGATGACCCTCCTGCTTGCAAAGCCGCCCACGTCTCCCTCTCAGCTGTGATGACCTCCCCTGAAGGTAATCGTCTCTTGCGCTTTTAGCAACTGCGCCTTGGACGTCTTTTGGAAGAACCCGCCAACTTGGACAAATTCAGCTTCTTTCCTTCCGTTAAAGAATCCTTGTGCCACCTTTCCCTGCCATGTCATCACCTTCCATATTGCTTCCCCTTCCAAAACCATTTCATACACACCTTTCAATTAGCATCCCAACAATTAAATGCCCACATGTTTCCATGCACACCTTCAAATTCAACATACGAGTGCCCATTTATTTTTTGGGACGCGCACACATACAGAGCGACCGAATGGCTGATACCATCGCCGGACAAGCTTGTGCTTCCAAGATCTGATCATTTTCCCTGTGTATACGCTTCCATCAAGGCCCTAAGCTTGATTGCCCGCATCCATGACACCCACACTGAGTCAATGGGTGCTCCATGACATCACTCATGTACATATGTTCAGGTTGAGTTTGAGGTTCTCAAAAAACTTCACACAGCGTGTGTACCACCCACACCATAGCAATAGAGCAATAAACAACACAAAACGAGCAAGAATGGCAGCAACACCATGCCACACACAGTTGCTAGTGCCAAGGTGACACACGACAATAAGGTAGAGAGATGGTGCAGAAGAGCCACATGGAGAGATATAACACTCTCTCCCTCTTTCTCTCATTCGTTTGCTGAAATTATAAGGTGTTCAAATTGGTATTTAAACACTAAAGTCTTAAACCAATCTACACTATGTGAGATTAATCCCACAGCATGTGGTAGCAATTTGTGAGAAGTTCTTCCCCTAAGACACACCACATACACCACCACATACACTAGTGATAATATACACACAAGAAATCTCTACTAAAACGAATAATTCTATTAATTTGTGTATCTTAAACATCAAGAGGATTTACATACTCAAGAATGGCAACAACCTTGACGATAACAAATGAATTCAACAAATGCTCAGTGAAAGGAGAAGGATCTTGCAAACCTTCAGACTAGCCAAGAAAGCTTGAGATAAGATATTACATACTCAAGAATGGCAACAACCTTGACGATAACAAATGCTCAGTGAAAGGAGAAGGATCTTGAAAACCTTCAAGCTAGCCAAGAAAGCTTGAGATAAGATATTTTTTTCAATACCATTATTTATAAATTGCAACACTCTCATATGCTAATAAAAACACATTCAAACAAGATTATTCATTGTCAAAGTGTGTGATGAAAATGATTTTATACGTGTTCACTGTTGACATAAATATATTAACATTGATATACACATTCATCTTGATTGTGTCTTGTGAAGATGATTATCTCTATTCAATACGCACATCTTGTGCATAAACATTGAGGCTATCATAGTGAGAGGGATATTTAGACAAGATTACATTGCACATTCCAGATAGTGTGATGAACATAGTTGAACACTCCAACCATAGACCAATTAAGTCCATATTAGGAAATTTGGAAAAATCCCAATTTTCATTTTTATATGATTAGGACAAATTAGCCAATAATAGGTCAATAAAATGTATTAACTTCTTTTCTCCAAAGTGCATATTTGTGATAGTGAGGCTTACAATACTCAAAGTATATTATATTATTTAAGGCAATCTTATAGGAATGCTTTAATTAAAATGCACATTGTATACCACAAATTTCGTGATCACATTCATCATGTTGCCTCAACAATATATCAAAAAATATAGAAAACAACTTTTTGATTAATTCATCAAAGTTATCAATTAACGACAAACCCTTTGCAAGGATAACATGTCCTACTCCAAACTCAAAATTCACAAATATCTTCATTTCCATGAACTCTACATTATATCCATGAACATTACTCAATCATTGAGTGTGTTAACTTGATGACATCCTTATGTCTATTTATATAGCTATCAATATCCTTAGTTCATAAATATCTTCCATGAACTCAACATTATATCCATGAACATTTCTCATCATTGAGTATGTAAACTTGATGACATCCTTATATCTATTTATATAACTACCAATATGGTATCAATTATCATATTTGTTTATAGCCAAAGATAATAATGGAGGTAGAAAAAATGATGTTTGTAAATCTAAGAAAAATATAGTTATAGACAAACCAATCATTAAAGATAAGGCCTTAACAATAATACTTACAAATTGCCATGACTATAAAGTACCAACACTCATAAAAATATAGTTATAGATAGACTGATCATTAAAGATAACTCCTTGACAATGACACTTAGAAATTGCCATAACTATAAAGGACCAATGCTCATTTTACAAAAAATATTGAATAAAACATAATGACAAATGATGGAAACTTAATATTGATAACACATTGCAATCAAAACTCATAGTTGAAAAAGAGCTCATCTCTTGCCTTGAGGTTACATATAGATTCAACATAAGCATATCCATATTCAACATAAACATATCCATATTCAAGGTTATTGATTAACATGTGAGTTTGTTTATGCCAAGGTATCAAAGATGGAGAAAACACATGTCTCACATTTCCTTTCTCATTGAAACCCCTTTAACTATTTATGTAGCCTGCCACATTTCTATCTCGAATATCAACTACTATATAGACTCGATCCTCTTCGATGACAACTTTTGAGTCCTCAAGAATGGAGCATCTCCTTGATCTGGGGTGCATGAAACATAACAAATTTGAATCATCTCATGAAGAAATCTAGATCCAAAATAGTGCAACAAAGCTCGATCAAGAGGAACACTTGATTGGATGAATAGCCCTTGACCAATACCCACAATTGTCGAGTTCTTAACTGTGAAGGCAACCTCATTAATGTAAAAGACTTCACCATTTTGAATTGGCCAATGAGATGGTTTTAAATAGTCGCCATTACTACCGTAAAGGAAAAGTAGAGAAACTTCAAATATCCTTACTGTTGAAAACAACAATTGTCGAGTTCTTAACCATGAAGGCAACCTCATTAATGTAAAAGACTTCACCATTTTGAATTGGCCAATGAGATGGTTTTAAATAGTCGCCATTACTACCGTAAAGGAAAAGTAGAGAAACTTCAAATATCCTTACTGTTGAAAACAACAAAAATTCATGATCATTAGTGTTTACATTAGGCTAAACAATATAAAAGAACCCAATTAGTGTTTGCACCTGGGTCTTGTGGTATGCTTGGATTTGTGATATAAATCCCTTAGCTTCTCCTATGATGAATCTTTTCTTATGACCTAACTGTTTGGCATAGTGCATTGCAACCATTTCATTTAGTTTTGACATTGGTGGTTTTTTTTTTCAATATCTTTAATTGTGCAATACTTAGAGTTGATGGAGGAGAGTGTATTGTTCTTGAAAAGGTAACTTCAGTATCACTTGCTGCATGTTTAATAACACCTTGGCATGAGTTGAACTTGTAATTTTCATCACATGTTGAGGCTGCATATCCCTTGGATTCATCCTTGTACATCTCCTTCCACTCTTTAACCACACATCAAAAGTATTCATGTAAGGTATGTCCTTGTTGGACTGAAAACTGTCCATATCTATCAAAAGAAATCATTGTATGGATGTCACCAACCATATCCAAATGGCACAAGTAGATGCATAAGTCTTTCAATGTGTTCTCATATGCATTAATGTCGAATTTGGATAGAAAAATGCTTTTCTATGGTGGACTTGCACATCCTTTGTGTGGACTATCATCAATGAGAACCATCCTTGTTACATAGCATTGTGCATTACATTGGTGCCAAACCTTTTTGAGTGGTTTGAACATGGATTCCATAACCATCTTTTTTGACCAAATATCTTCTCATAATCATCCACATGACACTGCTCTTGTCCCCACACAATAAAAAATGATAATTGTCTCCCTACATGCAATTTTAAAGTTTCCACCATATGTAGCACATTTCTATGCAAAGCCGTGGACCATATCCTAACATGGATATTTATGAATAGATTGGCTAAAAACTCTATGCATCCTGGATGGAGGACAATCTATTGTTTCCCACAACGTAATCTTGTATGCTTATTTGACTTTGTGAAGCAACGTTTTAACAATAATCCATTCAAATCTAGTACTACAGACATTTGGCCTATCACATTCCTTATATCGAATCCTATGTTATCATTGTCTTCGTTAACACATCTATGATATAATTTGTTACGTATATTTTTCATTACATAAAATTAAATTTGATAATATGATCAGTGGCCACATATTGTGGATTGTTTTGAATAATGGATTTGGTTAGCTATCCAAATCTCACTAAATAATGTCTTGTGTATGGATGTTATAGGGAAAAGAAAAGACAGAAGACATTGAGTCAATCGACCAAAACTCAATTAGAAAATCACACACATGCTTTCATTACTCTTAAATACTCCATATATCTCTAAGTACATAGAATTAAATTTGGTCATATAATTAGTTGTCCACATATATTGATAGATTTGAATGTTGGATTTGGTCAGTTGTCGAGATCTCACTCGAGGACAGTAGACAACTTGTGCATCAGTGTTATTGGCTAGATTCAATTACTTGCTCAAATCTATGCTAAGGGTAGGTAATGCTAGTGGTCAAATCTTATAGATGGATGTGAATTTCTAGATTTAGTCACTTGTTCAAATCTATGTCATGGATGTTAATGCTATAGATTTAGTCAATTGTCCAAATCTTATGTATGATTATAAACTTTATGTGGCCTTATTAACGTACCCAAATGATCAACTATATGTGAGGATTAAATTTGAATAAATTTCCAAATCTTTGTTTGGGGTTTCAATAAAAAAATCATAAACACATGGTCTAATTGATCTAATGAGCATGTCATATGTTTTACTTTATAACAATGAACAAATTATGATGCAGTCACTTTGTCATCATGAACAAATTATAATGCAGTTAAGTCAGCTCAATAATAGTATCTTTGAATTTGAAAAAATGAAATAGAAGTTCTTCTAATAAGTTAAGATCATCATACATACAAATCTAACTGATGATATTCGTAGAGCATTTACTTACAAATCATAATGAACAAAACTATCCTACCAATAAAATGAGAACTAAATTTGTTTTTTAAACATCTGTTGTGTCTCGCTCATCAGGAAGAATTTGATCAACAAAGTCTAACATTGCCCCTTCATGTTTCTTTGTAAGTGTAGCTATATGCTGTGGTGTGGGACCTTCTATCAAAAGCTTCTCATTTGTAAACATAGAATCATCTCCTTGTTTTGTGATTCTAGCCCATGAACTGATTTCAAGATTCCCCTCAACAAAACTTGAACACATTGATTCAATCTCATGTAATTATTGTAAACTTGGAACCATTGCCACTGTCTTTCATTTGTTTGCAAGAGCCATTCTACATGCACTTCCCATTGTGAAAATATCAAAAACATACTCATCCTCCCTACAAAAAGATTGTATAGTTGTAGAAATAACATCTTCCATCTTGAGTAATAGTTTGTGTGCACTGGCTTGCTCTTCATGTGCATTTGAGTCACCACTATCACTATCACTATTGTCAATAATATCCAAAATATACGGTCTATGCTCCAAATCTTGGTAGCGATGACGATTGTCCATGAATTCCTTCTCTTTGCTCACTAATACATGTGTAAAAAAAGTATTGATTGATCCATCCACATGATCTGTAGTATTAGGAGGGTTAATATCCATACTGAAAAGTATCATCTTGTATTTCCTAGTTACCTTCTCTATAACACTCTCCAAGGCTACAATTTGCTTGAATGCTACAAATGCGATGAGAACAAATTGCACAGGTTTACAGTCTAGTTTTAACAATCCATGCAACATCATCTCAAACTTGTTTGAGCTTCATGTCTTTCTACGAACCCCTTAAACTGCATCAATCACCATTGTGCCAATGGCAATTGGTTCCTTAAAGTTGTTGCACATGAACTCCATCCCTTCCATGTCTAGTCCAACCCGGTATACACTCCAAGGATACTTATCAAAATGCAAACTAGTTCCCTCCTTTTGGTTTATAATCCATTGAATGTATGCTTGTGCCGATGGAGGCAATGCATCTTTATGATCTCTATGAGTAAGCTTGATTTTCAGCCATATTTAACTTGATCCAATTATCTTTTCATAGTATTTTTGTTGGATGTTGTAGTAAGTCACACACTGCTCCCATGACTTGTCAACCTTGTCACTTGACGTTTCCTTGAACTCCTTCACAAGCTCTTCCTACAACACCTTATCCTCCTTCATTTGAAATGCTCTTTCTACCATATCTATCTTGTTTGTATCATGATTCCCCCTAACTAGAACAATCTTGTAATCCAATATTTCTTCTTGAATGATCTTAATATTCTCATTGTTTAAGCCTTGTAAACATCTGAATATGCGATCAGTCCACCTTATTGATATCATTACTATGCTCAGCATATGATAGAGTAGTGATCCATTTTTGTATGAATCCATAATCCTCATCCATGTCTCAAACATGTCATTTGGGTAGTTTATCATGTGTGCATCCTTAGTTGCAACACTATCACTAAATGCAACTCGTGCTAGCTCGATAAGTTGCTGCACAACATTCTTAACAGTAGGCAATGTTACGAACTACTTTATCAATGATAACCAAGAATATATTGAGGTATTTTTTAAAAACCAAACATTGAAAGGTTGATAATTACTTACATTCCATTCTGCACGTTATTCACTTCCCTTTGTAACTCCTTGATGAGGGTTCATAGGTCTATTTAATGCAATCCATTGATCCTTTAGATTATCATGATATGGACATTGCTGCATTATATTTTGAGATTCTAGGTTTGCCATTCGAGATAACTCCACACTCTCCTTTGGAGGGCAAATTTTCAGTATCCTTGTTTCCACCCTTTCCATATAATACTTCTTTCTTTGATTCATGGCTTCATCAGTCACACTCTCTATAAAAACCCTAGCTGCATAAATAGAGTGTGAACTAGAAAGTATCCAATACTTGTATTTATGGAAGACGTTCTCTCCTTATTACCATCTCCAAAGGTTTGTCGGTGCCTCATCAAAAGGCATTAGATTAGTGCATTAGAAAAAAAATCTATTAATCAAATAAAGATTGAGATCTCTAGAGAGATGAAGTTAAGATATTAGACTTAGTTAAATACTTTAAAGGGATATGAAAGGGAGTGAGTTATGAAGAGTACATATATTTGGATAATTTTCCAAATATATATTGAATAATTGGTCAAATCTAGTGGGAGGAGCATTATGTGAGTCCCCAATAAGGTTAGCATTAGGAAAGTCTCCAATAGTTGTATGTTCTAGCAAGAGGAGCATTAAGCAAGTCCCTAATAAGAGTGAGCTATGAATTGTATATAGATTTGGATTGTCCAAATTTGTATTGAATGGTTGGCCAAATATAGTGATAGGAGCATTAGGCAAGTCCTCAATAGGAGCGAGGTATGGATTGTAGGTAGATTTGGACAATTGTCCAAATCTACATCTAATGGTTAGCTAAAACTATTGAGAAGAGCATTAGGAAAGTCCCTAATAGGAGTGAGCTATGAATTGTATATAGATTTGGACTATTGTCTAAATTTAAATTGAGTGGTTTATTAAATATAGTGAGAGGAGCATTAGCCAAGTTTGTGGTCAGTGTTAGCACTAAAAGGAGCATTCAGCAAGTCCCCAATAGGAGTGACCTATGAATTATAAATAGATTGGGATAATTTTTTAAATCTGTATTAAATGGTTGGCCAAATCTATTGAGAAGAGAATTAGGCAAGTTCTTAATACTAGGAGTGAGATATGAATTGTTTATAGATTTAGATAATTATCTAAATTTATATTAAACGGTTAGTCAAATCTACTAGTAAGAGGAGCATTAGGTGAGTCCCCAATAGAAGTAAGCTATGTATTGTATATAGATTTAGAGAATTGTCCAAATCTATATATTAAATGGTTTGTTAAATCTAGTAAGAGGAGCATTAGACAAATCCCCAATAAGGGTTAGCCTTAGGCAGGTCTACAATATGGGTGACGTCTAGTGAGAGGAGCATTTTGGAAGTCCCCAATAGGAGTGAGCTATGAATTATAGTTAGATTTGGATAATTGTCCAAATCTATATTGAATGGTTGGCCAAATCTGGTGATATGAGCATTATTAGGTAAGTCTCCAATAAGGATGATGTGTAGTGAGAGGAGAATTATGGAAGTCCCCACAATAGAAGTGATCTATGAATTATAGATAAATTTATATAATTGTTCAAATCTATCTTGATTGATTGGCCACATCTAGTGAGAAAAGCATTAGGCAAGTCTCCAATTAGGATGAGCTATGACTTGAAAATAGCGAGAGAACCATTAGGCAACTCCTCAATAAGGGTTATTATTAGGCAACTCCCCAGTAGGGACATGAGGTCTAGTAGAGGAGCATTAGGCAAGTATCCCTAATAGGAGTGAGCTATAAATTAAAAATAATAAGAGAAGCATTAGGTAGATCCCCAATAAGGGTTAGTATTAGGCAAGCCCCAATAGGAGTGAGTTATAAATTATAGATAAATTTAGATTGTCCAAGTATATATTGAATGATTGGCCAAATATAGTGATAGGATAATTAGTGGCAAGTCCCCAATAGGGGTGATGTATGTTTTGTAGGTATGCTTGGACAATTATCCAAATCTACATTTAATGGCTGGCCAAAATTATTGATAAGAGCATTAATAGGAGAGTGAGCCTTAAGCTAATCCCCAAAAAGAGGTGATGTGAAGTGAGAGGAGTAATATGGAAGTCCCAAATAGAAGTGAGCTATGAATTATAGATAGATTTAGACAATTGTCAAAGTCTATATTGAATGGTTGGCCACATCTAGTGAGAGGAGCATTAGGCAAGTTCCCAATTGGGGTGAGCTATGGATTGAAAATACTAAGATAAGTATTAGGAAAATCCCTAATAAGGGTTAGTATTAGGAAAATCCCCAATTGGGGTGAGCTATTGATTGAAAATAGTGAGAGAAGAATTAGGAATATGCCTAATAAGGGTTACTATTAGGCAAGCCCCCAATAGGGACATGAGGTCTAGTGAGAGGACCATTACAAGAGTCTCAAAAAGGAGTGAGCTATGAATTGTAGATAGATTTGGATTGTCCAAATTTTTGTTTAATGGTTGGCCAAATATAGTGATAGGAGCATTAGGTGAATCCCCAAAGGGAGTTAGGTATGTATTGTAGGTAGATTTGGACAATTGTCCAAATCTACATATAATGGTTGGCCAAAACTGTTGAGAAGAGCATTAGGCAAGTCCTTAATAGGAGTGAGCTATGAATTATATATAGATTTGGATGATTTTCCAAATCTACATGGAGTGGTTAGTCAAATATAGTGAGAGAGGAGCATTAGTCTAGGGTTAGTATTTGGAAATTCTTTAATGGGGGTGAGGTCTAGTTAAAGGAGCATTAGTAGGCAAGTCTCCAATAGGAGTAAGCTATGAATTATAAATATATATTAGATAATTGTCTACATCTATAATTAATAGTTGGCCAAGTCTATTGAGAAGAGCATTAAGTAAGTACTTAATAGGAGTGAGATATAAATTGTTTAGATTTGGAGAATTCTCTAAATCTACATTGAAGACTTTGTCAAATATAGTGAGAGGAGCATTGCATTAGTCACGAGTAAGAGTGAGCTATGAATTATATATATAGATTTGGATAATTGTCCAAATCTATATTGAATGGGTGGTCAAATCCAGTGAGAGGAGCATTAGACAAATCCCCAACAATAAGGGTTAGCCTTAGATGAGTCCAATAGGGGTGAGGTCTATTGCAGAACTAGATTTGGACAATTATCCTCCCCAATTGGGGTGAGCTATGAATTGAAAATAGCGAGAGAAGCTTTAGGTAAATCCCTAGTAAGAGTCAGTATTAGGCAAGCCCCTAATAAGGGTTAGTATTAGGCAAGCCCCCAATAGGGATGTGAGGTATAGTGATAGGAGCATTAGGTAGGTCCCCAATATAGGAGTGAGCTACGAATTATAGATAGTTTTGGATTATCCAAAATCTGTATTGAATGGTTGGCTAAATAGCATTAGGCAAGTCCCCCAATAGGGGTGACGGATTTGGATAATTATCCAAATCTACATTTAATGGTTGGCCAAAAGTATTGAGAAGAGCATTAGGCAAGTCTCTAATAGGAGTGAGGTATGAATATCATATAGATTTAGACAATTCTCCAAATCTATATTGAATTGTTGGTCAAATATACTGAGAGGAGCAGTAGGCAAGTCCATGGTAATGGTTACCATAAGGGTATAGTTAGAGGAGCATTAGTAAAGTCCCCAATAGGAGTGAACTATGAACTATAGATAAATTATCCAAATCTATATTAAATGGTTGGCCAAATCTAGTGAGATAAGCATAATTCAAGTCCCTAATTGGAGTGAGCTATAAATTATAGATAGATTTGGATTGTCTAAATCTATATGTAGTGATAGGAGCAATATGCAAGTCCCCAATACGGTTGAGTTATGGATTGTAGGTAGATTAAGATAATTATCAAAATATATATTTAATGGTTGGCTAAATATACATTTAATGGGTTAGCCAAATGTGGTGAGAAAAGCATTAGGTAGGCAAGTCCCTAATAGGAGTGGAACTATGAATTAAATATAGATTTGGATAATTTTCCAAATCTACATTGAGCGGTTGGCCAAATCTAGTGAGAGGACCATTAGTTATGTCCATGGTTAGGGTTAACATTAGGCCAATCCCCATTAGGGAGTGAGATATGAACTATAGATAGATTTGGACAGTTGTCCAAATCTTAATATTGCATGGTTAGCCAAATCTTGTAAGAAGAGCATTAGTTACTAATATGAGTGAGCTATGCATTGTATATAAATTTGGACAACTATCCAAATTTATACTGAATGGTTCGAGTAGAAACATTAGGAAAATCCGCAACATGAGTCATGTATGTATGTATATAGATTTTTGCAAATGTATATCAATGAATTATTGGCTAAATCCAATGAGAAGAGCATTAGACAAATCCATACTAAGGGTTGGCCTTAGGCAAGGTCTTAATGGTTGGCCAAATCTACATTTAATTGGTTATATCAATGAATGATTGGCTAAATCTAATGAGAAGAGCATTAGACAAATCCATATTAAGGGTTGGCCTTAGGCAAGGTCTAAATGGTTGGCCAAATCTACATTTAATTGGTTAGCCAAATGTGGTGAGAAGAGCATTACGTAGGCAAGTCCCTAATAGGAGTGAACTATGAATTAAATATAGATTTGGACAATTTTCCAAATCTACATTGAGCGGTTGGCCAAATTTGGTGATAGGAGCATCAGTCATGTCCATGGTTAGGGTTAGCATTAGGCAAATCCCCATGAGGAGTGAGCTATGAACTATAGATAGATTTGAATAAATTTTTAAATCTTTATATTGAATGGTTAGTCAAATCTTGCGAGAAAAGCATTAGCTACTAATATGAGTGAGCTATGAATTGTATATAGATTTGGAAAACTGTCCAAATCTATACTAAATGTATGTATGGGGTAGAATGTAAGATTCCTCCCCCAGCCTTCGAGGTATACAGGAGTAAGAACCTCCCTTTCTGATCTTATAATTATTCCCTCTTGAAATAAAAGAAAGATTATGTTTAAAAAAGGAAGACCCTTTTACCAGAATACCTTCTCAGGAGCCCACCTGTTTTAAAGATTCAGAACGATGAATTCAGAAGTGAGAACCGGTGTTTATTGACTCAAAACTTTCATCTCATGTTTCCTCTAACACTCATAAAACCCTCTCGTCGTCAGTTACCTTGGAGCTCCAAAATCCATCAAATTCAGATGATAACTCAGCCACCACCATCAAGTTCCCCTGCAACTCATGGGTCTACAATCCTACCCTCTTGAAAGGCCCTCATATTTTCTTTAGTGATTGAGTGGGTGAATCGATCATGCTCTCTTAATCACGCTATAATTTCCTATGTATTAATCATCAGTTTCTTGATAAAAATTTCACCTAGTAATATGGATAAATGGACTCGGTAGCACTCACATTATTTTATTGGTTAGATAACCAATCAATAATGTTTTGCATGCGCTTCAATCATCAACTCTTGAACATGCAAGAATTTAATGATAATGGACTTATGTGTAAGTGGATTACACGAATGACCATTGAAGAATGTTCTATGTATTGTAAGATAATCACTCACTAATTATATGGAGTTATGGGTGGATTAGCTTCTTGATTATCTTGTTTTGTTGACAGTGTTATCTTCTTGGGCAAACACCACCTGAGCTGAGGCGACTTAGAACGTTAGAACTGGAGAATTTGCGCGGAGATGGAAGTGGGCAGAGGGTGAAGTCAGGACCATGTGTACAACTACGCTATGTACAACAACGATTATGAATTTCTTAAAAAATAAGCCATTGGAATAGCCATGAATTTCTAAAAAAATAAACCCAAAGGAGGGCACGCCCTCTTTTGGGCTAAATTTCTTGAACATATTATGGTCTTGCGCTATGTTTCTTCCTTCATCACCATGGGTAACCACAGCGCCTCCTCGGCCTTCGGCATTGCCAATAATAGGCCACTTGCACTTGCTAGGAACCAAGCCATAGAAAACGAACTGCTAGGAGAATCGCTACACTTCTCCTTCCAATCACCAGCTGACTCTCTTCCGTGCCCAAAGCAACCAAGCCATAGAGAACAAAAATTTAAACTAGAATGCTTGATAGCCTTAATGGCCTGTACAAGTGCACGAGTGTGCTCAAACAATTATGTAGTTGAATTTACACTAACACAGAACATTCACTGTGGATAGATCTTCTCTTTAGAATGCCTCTTGTGATGGCATTCGCTATCAAAGTGAGGCTCATTGTCACATTTATGATTCTAAGAAGTTGGGTATATAGCTAGTTGCCTGTTTTTAGCAACCGATGAATGTAATCTGGAAGTAGGGGTACTATAGTTTCTTGCTTGGTCATATTCTTTTTGCAATTATAGCAATCACACTAGTGTGCTTTTACACCATATTTAACAGTTCACTTGCTAGCGTTCACATTAGTCGTGCAGCATTCACTTTCAATACGATGCCACCTTGTTAGAAATGAACACATACCACATCTAGGACATAGTGCAATGTTGCTGGCAACAATATTACACTTAGAACACCATTTCTCATATAAAATCCTCACATTATACCACGTGGCTTTATTTGGCATTAGTAGTTGTTTTCTTTCCTCGAAGTACTAATTTCTGCAATATATCTTCTTTGTAGGCGTGTATTTCCCAAGTTTCCGTTTGCCATGTTACCCATAGCAAATGTTTTGGCATTTTTGATTGACATATCTCAAAGGCAAAGTTTAAAAATTAAGAAACATACAACCGTGCAGTTTTACTTATAAATACCTTGAAGTGATTGAATGAGCATGAATCTATAAACATACTTGGAAAGGGTGCTAGAGGCACGTTCATGTTGGTGAACCACACGCCTACGCTTATGATCGATGGAGATCTCGAAGCACTTCGTAAAAAGGATAATTTTAAATTGGTTAGCACATCTAAATCTAAGTTACACATCGTTTTTTGAGTAGTACTAATTTTGTGCTTGTTTGTGCAAGTGGAAAAAAAAACCATACATAAAGTACGATGGGGAGTTGGCACAGTCCTCCCCAAAATTTTATAAGCATAAGGGAACATGCCCTTCCCCCATTTTCCAAATATCACTCTTGGGTACCCTTATCCTCTTGATTTCTTGCACCCGTACATTGTCAATGTACTTTGAAAGAACGTGTGTCCTTCCGTTCACGCATGAACATCTTGAAGCACTTGAATGAATATAGACACTACAACCCATACAATTTCTGCAGCTCGTCTTCTTTGTATGTGTTTCTTTCTCAAGTTTATATGAACAACTTATAGAGCTCGAACAAGCATGAACACAAGCCTATGATTATATTCAACATGATGAATTGATGGATGTCAATAGAGATCTCAAGGTACATCGCAAGACTGATAATTCTAAATTCATTACCACATTTGAATCTGAGTTACAGGTCATTCATCAAGTCATAGAATTTTCGTACTCGTTTATGTGAGTGAAATTATGTTAAAAAAAACCATACATAAAGTATGGCGCCAGGAGCTGGCACAGTCCTCCCCAAAATTTTATAAACATAGGAGAACGCACCCTTCCCCTGCTTCCCAAATAGCACTTTCGATATCGAAAGTGGACCAAAATACCTTCAGTGTTGAAGGCGGCCATTAGTCCTACGTATTGATTCATGATATAAAACTGATTTTCAAATGTGGTAATAAATTTGTAATTTTCTAATTTGCGAGGTACTTTTGAATCCCATCAAGCATAAGAAGAGGCTTCAAGCTCATCGATTGCGGATGTCAATCTAGCATTGCTTCCAAGTATGCTTTCAAATTCATGTTCATTCGAGCATTTCAAATATTCTCTACACTACACGAAGAATGCTACCCAAGCACTCACACAAAACATGGTAAAAGAATTAAAAAAAGCAATCTTGTTTTGCAAGCTTCAGAGTATGGAATGCACCTGGTTTTGATAATGATGATGATGACGTGTGTGTGTGTGTGTGTGTGTGTGTGTGAGGAAGAGAGAGAGAGAGTACCTGCTTGCATTTATGCATGAAGACATCTTGTGCATGAGGTAGTTGGGGATTCTCAAGTATATACAAGCTTGCAAAATGTACCCGGTGGATACGGCACGATGCACTGGCCATAGACCCCACTGCAAGGAAGGGGAAACCACCAAGCCCTTGCATCTTGGAGGGGCTTAGCCGAAGTGGGTAAGGTCAAGTTTTGGCACTGCCCTTCCAAAGACCTCCGAAGACATTTTAGGAAGCATATCAATAACATAATTTCAAGAGATTTTTATAAAAAAAAGCACAGGCAAGACAAATTGAGGTTTCTAAAATACACTCAGGGTATGCCCAAAAAAAACACACAACAACTGCAATGAGAGAAAAGTATTGAGAAATCACGATGTTGGTTGGGGAGGGGGGAGAGAGAGAGAGAGAGAGAGAGAGAGAGAGAGAGAGAGAGAGAGAGAGAGAGAGAGGTATGTGCACGCACAGGTGCGAGAGTGTGTGTGTTTTTTCGAAGGGGGCAACGACTAACCTGGGATGTTAAGGGAGTTGAGGGGTGGGTGGCAGATAGTGATGAGCATCAGAGCCTGTAGAACTTTCCACCAGATGTTAGAGAGACCCAACAACAGAGAGTTGAGTAGGACAGCCATGGCCGCCCGTGTTGTGTCCCCCCCTCATGAGAGGACCAACTCTAAACAGGCGTGAAGGCTCACTAATTCGCCCCCACCTAAATGTGTGTGGAATGCTAAAGGTGTCTACCTGCCAGTTGCCTTACCCATCAAACACATAGAAGTCCGTTATCTACCCGCTCAGAAAGCTTGGCCCTGATCCTCTTGATGTGTAATGGAACTTCACTAGCATGTCAAGTGTGCACATAGAGGAAGAGGATCTAGCTAATGTTGTGGTGGCGCATCGTGACAAGAAAGTGGAGTGCAAGAAGAGGAGCATCGCTCTGGTCTATCAAAAAAAGGTGTGTGCCCACCTGGATTGGAGAGCACGACATGGCAGCATCATCATGCGTGGAAGCATGGAATAGTAAGGGACTATAAAGGAGGTCACCCAAACTACAAGAAATGATGTGTAAATATTTACAACATGCTGGATGATGGCCGCTCACCTACAACACGCCTGACAAGGTTGTAGTCAGGGCTTCCTCTTGAGCCATCCACTTCATGCAGGAGCACTAGAGGGACCTTTACCACGACATCCACACGGGCCACCTTAGCGATGCCATCACGGACACGCCTGCCAGGTGTGCAGTTGCAAAGCTCTTGTGAGGCGCCGAGAGCCAGGCTTGTGTGGATGCATGCTCTCAACCCCCCACGCCACCCACGTTGACTACTCCGCCTCCCGCGCCATTTGCATCACCTTCACCCATGGCCTCGCCCACATCAATGCACCCGCCATGGCAACTTGGGGCTCTTCTACCGTAGCCATCCAGGGAAGTAGGCTCTTCTACCGTAGCACAACACTCTCCACAAGGGTGGCGATGATGCACCCCTGCTGCTCATTGGCAACTGCCGATTCAGTTTGCTGGTGGTGCCTTCTACAACGTCCGCAGCGATTAAATCTACTTCTCCCTTGATGCCTAGCTACTCAATAAATCTTAGGGAAAATTCCTCCTATTCCTTATACCCATACTTCAGCGACGGCTCGATCCAAACCCACAAACGTCGCGCTCGAACTGCACCCACCTCGGAACGTATATGTAAAAGAAGTTTGTGAAAGAGAAAGTCAAGTCTTGTTCCCTCGTGTTGCATTCGTTCCTCAGCTTGCTTGCAACGTATGTTCAGTGCTTCCTTGGCCTGTTCGTGTTGTTTTTATACTGGTTGCAGCGTAGTCGTGTAGCTTTTTACCTTCGCGTTGTATCGTTTTGGCGTGGCGTTTTATCGTTTTTCTTACAACGTCCGTTTATCGTTTTTTTTAATTATGTTTGTCCCGTAGATTGTACCTCTTGCTCAATAAGAGTTCATGGTAAGACTATGTAGGCCTACACGTAAGCTGATCACTTACGATGCTTTAGAAACCCCTGTCTTTAAGACAAGATGTACGCATCATAGAGTATGATCATCATATATACTCTATTATGGTCTATTATAATGCAATTTTATTATTACTCTTGGAGAGCACATGTAGGCTATACTAATCTTCATGTTATTTAGGTGGACTATGCCTTCCTCTCCACGTTATGTTTTTTTAATCCACTAGAGTTGATGCATTTTTGGAAAGTTTCCACTTGCGATGTTATTAATGAAGTTTGAAAAGTGTTGTATATGCTTTGTTGTATTCTCTTTTGTTGTCATATGTTTCAATCTGGATACACATGTCTTGGTGCTGGTTCGGACTCCGAATTGTGCACATCTATGGTGTTCTCATTGCTAGCCTTAGCCTACTTGTGTGCATGTTTCTTGAAATGTGTCGCTCGATTTTTTTCGCTCAGAGAACAGGATGACTCAGGGAGAAGCAAGGGTGCAGAGCAGGATAGGCATATGTAAATCATCCTCTCTCTCTCTCTATCTCTCTCTCTCTCTGTGTGTGTGTGTGTGTGTGTCTCTCTCTCTCTCTCTCTCTCGCTCTCGCTCTCTCTCTTTCTCTCCCTAGAAAATCGTCTCACCCTGACAGAGCCTTGTGAGAACGAATTGCATGAAGGTAATGGTGATACCCTAAATTAGAATCAATCTTTCCCTCTCTCTTTCTCTACCAAACATAATCTGAAAAATATCTTGTTGTGCAGAGATTTGGTTATCTCCTCTCTCTCTCTCTCTCTCTCTCTCTCTCTCTCTCTCTCTTTCTCTCTCTCTCTCTCCCTCTCTCTCTCTCTCTTTCTCTCTCTCTCTTTCTCTCCCTAGAAAATCGTCTCACTCTAACAGAGCCTTGTGAGAACGAATTGCATGAAGGTAATGGTGATATCCTAAATTAGAATCAATAAGGTAATGGTGATATCCTAAATTAGAATCAATCTTTCCCTCTCTCTTTCTCCACCAAACATAATCTGAAAAATATCTTGTTGTGCAGAGATTTTGTCGAAGGAGAATTTATCTCCTCTCTCTCTCTCTCTCACACACACACACATAGCTTTGGGGTGGTTGCAAGATGAGGTTATCTAGTTTCATGTCGTGGGCGCCCTTGGCTTTAGCTGAAAAACAGGCATTTTTTCAAGAAGAATAGCCAATCTCTCATAGTTAGCCAAGGAGTTTCACTTCAAGGTCTTCTAATGAAACATCATATGCAAAGTTGGGCACCTAAAACTATAATCTGATCGAATATCCAATAATTGCAAATCCCCTTTTCTTTGGGAACTAAGTTTGTATACAGGCCCTGTCCTAGGTTTAGACAGGTATAGTGAATGTGAGTAAATTGCCTATAACTTTTACATTATTACTCATACGATGTTCCCACTTTGCATATCACAAATACAAATAACATAGAGCTTAACTTGATTTATCGAGTAATTTTTGATGTGTTCTACTATTTTCTATATTATTTAAAAGATATTAGAATTGTTAAAAAACATACTATTTTATCCTCCCACCACATCTACCATTTAAAATGTTCAAATTGTATGGATCTAGTGATGATTAGATTGGGAAAGATTAGTATAATGTGGGTATAAGATAAAATTACAAATCTAACGGTTTGATTTTTGTAGATTTACTTTGGAAAATTTATTATGACTGTTAGAGGCCCATTAAATCAATAGTAATTTAATTCTAGAAAATTAAATATTGAATCTTTCAATCTAAAAACTCAAGGGATCAATACTCTTGTTGCCATGAATTTATTAAAAAAAATTTGGCTTGATTTGAGTATGGGAAGGTCCATTTTCAATCCTCCCAAGTGAAAATTCCCATATTGTGTCCACTCTCCCCTTTTCAAGTCTAAAACCAATCCTAGTTAGGTTTGGAAATCTAGGCTTGGTAAACTTCACAGCTTGGGTTTCATTCCATGTGTGAGGCTTGGGTAGGCCCAAACCTTATATATGCATGCCACTTTATGTCCACGTGAGCATCGAGAGGATCCACATAAGCAGCTTGCCACCTCAGCTTGCCACCTCCACCCTCCATGTCAACATGGTCAAATTGACTCCCCACCTCATCATCCTAGTCATCATTAATGCCACATCATCTTGCCACCTTTGCATGCCACCTCGCACATGGTGACATGGCATGCCACATCATGGAATTGCCACATCAACCATAATAGTGCCACATGTCAAGAGAATGCCACGTGTCATGCACGCTTGTGACACGTGGCATCTCCTTCCCACCTCCCCTCTTTTTTCAAAAACGTATTTTTGGAAAAGTTAATTTAGTAATTTAGAGAAATAGAATATAGAAATTTAAATAATAAAATATATGTAACTTATTAAATAAAAGAATTTAAAATCACTAATTTTAAAGGATTATATTTTGGGATTAGATCAATAAAAAATTATTAAAGATCATATTATTAATTTAAAAAAAATAAATTTTTTATTTTTATATTTCTTGAAAATTTTTTATGTAGAATAAACCTTTGAATAAAATATGAAAAAAATACTTTATTTAAAAAAAGCAGTTATATAATTATAAAATAAAAGATTTCTTTAAAGATATATTTATATATCTGGTAATGATAAATATTTAGACTTGTTAATAAATATTATAAATAATATTAATTTTTAAGTGGATAATAATTTATCTTTAATTATCTTTATGTTAATCTTAGTTATCCAATCAATCTTAGATAGGAAATCCAGTGAGATTTGAAGTGGATAACCTATTTTTCCTATATAATCACACATCTCTAGTACTATCCCACACTTATCTGTAGTACTATCCCATCATTGAGCCTTTATAATATTTTCTCTCTTAGCTTCCTTGAGAATGGGTTCTCAAAGTCGTAGGAGTCGGAAACGTGATAGGACTAGACTCCCCCCCATCCACCAAGTTCAAGAGGAGGAGAGGAGAAGGGTAGCTCGTGAGAGAAAGAGAGAGTGGAGAGCACGTCAACGAGCAACACCTTCCGTTGGCGATGATCCAAGCCTTGCTCCTCCTCTTCCACTTCCTCTCCCTTCGCCCTCTTCTCCCCCACTACCCCTTAGTTTAGATAATCCACATGAACCCGCCCTTCTTGAGTCCTCTCTTCTACAAGAACCCACCCCCCTCCTTTGGGCGCCCTTCGTGTGGATAGGAAAGAACTATCAAAGTCAGGGGCACATCGTCGTGCCCATGCAATCTTCCAATCCTATTTCAAAGACCTCACGTCTTCATCACAGGCATGTGTGCTTGATGCTTTGATTGATCTACCCAACATGGCCAACTGCAGGGCGCTTTCCGACATTGGAGGTCGAAGAGAGAGGAGAGCTGGCATGGCGGTGCTACAAAGTGTTCGTCATTCCTATATAGTTAACAAGAAGAGGAACTCTGCGGACGCTTTGGCTGCTCGACGGGCTATTGTGGCAGCCATAAGTAGCTCCCAAATGAAGGGTAAGGTTAGTGCCACATCTCGCATCCTTTCCATAGCACCACACGCACTTAGAGTTGGGTCTATTAGGCGACAAAGTTTAGATGCCAATGAGGTTGGTGCTATGTGGGCGAGTAGTGGTCGTGTAGCTAGGCATGATCGCCTACTAGATGAAACCACGAGAATCTTGATAGAAAGTTTTTGGGAGGAGAATTATCGTGCATCGCCAGTTTTCAAGAAAGCTTTGCGTAAGAGAGTGACAAGAGGAGTGTTCATTGAGCACGGTGCTTGCTTTCTTGAAATGTCCCAAACTGAGTTGTATTCTCAGTTTGTGGCTTCGTATCCAGAGCTTAAAATTGGGCAAAGGTCATTTGAGGGGTGTAAGCCTTGGTTTGTGAGGTACTCACGTCAGCGTGACACATGTTGTTATCGCTACCATGTTGAGTTCAAACTTTTTTATGATGTGCTCCGTTCTCTTAGTGGGCATAGAGAGTTGCCTCGTAGTCCACGTGATTTCATCCACTCTCTTTTGTGTGCACGCACGGAGGATGCCCAGTTCCATAGGATGCCTTGTGTGGAGAGCAATTGCACATCATGTGGTTCACTTGCACATCTACAGATGGTAGATCTTGATGCAAGTGACCAAGAGATAGTGGCATGGCAACGTTATGAGTATGTGACACACCAGCTCCAGAGTGGTGGACAGTCCAGGAAGTTGCAGCTCGTGGACAAACATACACCACGTTGTCACTTCACAGCCACATTTAGGGAGCAGATCTACCCCTACATACGGCACAATCATTGTGCCAAAGTGGCAGGATCGTCAATTCCGAGCATGCCTAGCAGAGTTTCCTATTGGTGTGGTCGTCTCTGTGATTGATTTTGCAGAGAACTACACTTTCACACCTTTTCAGGAGATACAATCTGAGTATTACTTCTCAGAGCAGGTAATGGTTATATTTTGTAATATTTGTTTTATGTTTGAGCTACATTACTTAATTGATTTTTTGTGTCCTAAACGTATGTATTGCTTACCTCACCAGGTTGCTATTTTGGTCCACATTAGCTATCGACATGCAGAGACTCATGTAGATGGGATAGCGAGTACCCCCGAGACCCGTGTCATTATTCGAGAGTATCATTTCTATATCAGTGTGATGATCGTTCACATGATGCACATTTTGTGCAACACTATTTTCGTCTCCATGACGATTTTTTAGGAGATTGTGGGATCAGACATGTCCAGCGATGGGTTTGGTCGGATGGTTGTGGCGCACAGTTCAAGTCATCACGTCAATTCTATTGGCTCTACAGGTTGTACTTATGGCTTTCTTACATTTACAATTAAACTAAATTCACTAGAACATCTTAAAGAAAACAATAACTAAGACTATCTTTTATGGATTTATAGGTGGCATGTGCAGTCTAGTATCCTAGTGATTTGGTCATTCTTTGAGACTGGTCACGGGAAGGGTGAGCATGATGGTGCAGGTGCGTGTGTGAAACGTGCCTTGAGGCGTCATCAGCTGCGACAGGATGCTCAGCGGTTCAGAGATGCGGGCCACGTAGTCGAGTGGTGCTCCCAACAGTTGTGTGGGAGTGCAGCATCATCGTACCCCAAACGTGATGCTCGGATTGTCAGGAGATTTTTTTGGCATGTGGATGGTGGCACGATTGACCGTAGAGCCTCCCATGATTGTGACACAGTACCTGGCACCTTGGGCTTACATTCCATCAGGAGCACGTGCATGGCGGCCCCCACGATTTACACACGACGGTTTGCATGCTTTTGTGGAGCATGTATGGACGGCGATTGGTCACATTGTGCCTCGAGAGGATGGGCAGATGCATGGATACAGACATTCCTCTCCCCCGAGCATCCTTCACATCCAGTGGTGTCTGATGAGCACACAGGTCCTGCGTTCATGGTCAGTTATGATGACCTGACAGATTTGCTACAGGAGGGTGATGTATTTGCTGTTATTGCCAGTGAGGGAAATAGCGAGGGAGTAGACTACTATCTGATGAGTTGCACTAGGCCAAAGTGCATGCTTGACCAGGATACAGTGGATGATCATGGGTTTTCTTATGACGCCCATAGCATGATTGTGGCAGGCCGGTTCTACCAGCAGATTCGACTTCATCGGGGGAGTCTTGAGTTCCAGCAGTGGAAGTGGGAGTTAGAGGCATTTCAGTTCTCTCATCTAGTGGTTGCTACCAGGCTCACTCTTGTTCGAGTACAGAGCCGAAAACACAGTTCTCACCCTCGTTTTCGGCTTCGAGTGGATGACCATGAGAGCATTCTAGAGCAGTTGAGAGCTAGAGAGGGTGCTGCTGACTAGATCTCTATCTTGATAGTGACTAAACTCAGACTAGCTGGGTTAGCTCATTTACATTGTACTTAGATTTTTGGGCAGTGACTAACCTCAGACTAGCTGGGGTAGCTCATTTTCATTCTGATGTACTTATTTGATGTTTATATCATTATGAGTTTTCTCATTATTGAGTATCATTACATTTTAGTTGATGTTCTTGATTTTATTATATTTTTTAACACTTTGGCTATCATATTGTTTGTTGAAAATATCCATGCCATCGTACCCAAACATGCTCTGATGGTGACCAAACTTTGCAAGCATGGGGAGGGGACCCACCCCCACATGCTTGCAAAGTTTGGTCACAATCAGAGCATGTTTGGATTGGCAATTAGCACCCAGTGCGGGTTTTTCAAGTCTCTTGGTGCTTAAGAGGCCATGGAAAATCCGGGCCTTCCCCATACCATCGTACCCAAACATGCTCCGATGGGGACCAAACTTTGCAAGCATGTGGGGGTGGGTCCCCCCCACATGCTTGCAAAGTTTGGTCACAATCAAAGCATGTTTGGATTGGCAATTGGCGCCCATTGCGGGTTTTTCAAGTCTCTTGGTGCTTAAGAGGCCATGGAAAATCCGGGCCTTCCCCATACCATCGTACCCAAACATGCTCCGATGGGGACCAAACTTTGCAAGCATGTGGGGGTGTGTCCCCCCCACATGCTTGCAAAGTTTGGTCACAATCAGAGCATGTTTGGATTGGCAATTGGCACCCAGTGCGGGCTTTTCAAGTCTCTTGGTGCTTAAGAGGCCATGGAAAATCCGGGCCTTCCCCATACCATCGTACCCAAACATGCTCCGATGGGGACCAAACTTTGCAAGCATGTGGGGGTGGGTCCCCCCCACATGCTTGCAAAGTTTGGTCACAATCAGAGCATGTTTGGATTGGAAATTGGCGCCCAGTGCGGGTTTTTCAAGTCTCTTGGTGCTTAAGAGGCCATGGAAAATCCGGGCCTTCCCCATACCATCGTACCCAAACATGCTCTGATGGGGGACCAAACTTTGCAAGCATGTGGGGGTGGGTCCCCCCCACATGCTTGCAAAGTTTGGTCCCCATCAGAGCATGTTTGGATTGGCAATTGGCGCCCAGTGCGGGTTTTTCAAGTCTCTTGGTGCTTAAGAGGCCATGGAAAATCCGGGCCTTCCCCATACCATCGTACCCAAACATGCTCCGATGGGGACCAAACTTTGCAAGCATGTGGGGGTGGGTCCCCCCCACATGCTTGCAAAGTTTGGTCCCCATCAGAGCATGTTTGGATTGGCAATTAGCGCCTAGTGCAGGTTTTTCAAGTCTCTTGGTGCTTAAGAGGCCATGGAAAATCCGGGCCTTCCCCATACCATCGTACCCAAACATGCTCTGATGGGGACCGAACTTTGCAAGCATGGGGAGGGGACCCACCCCCACATGCTTGCAAAGTTTGGTCACAATTAGAGCATGTTTGGATTGGCAATTAGCGCCCAGTGCGGGTTTTTCAAGTCTCTTGGTTCTTAAGAGGCCATGGAAAATCCGGGCCTTCCTCATACCATCGTACCCAAACATGCTCCGATGGGGACCAAACTTTGTAAGCATGTGGGGGTGGGTCCCCTCCACATGCTTGCAAAGTTTGGTCCCCATCGGAGCATGTTTGGGTACGATGGTTTGGGGAAGGCCCGGATTTTCCATGGCCTCTTAAGCACCAAGAGACTTGAAAAACCCGCACTGGGCGCTAATTGCTAATCCAAACATGCTCTGATTGTGACCAAACTTTGCAAGCATGTGGGGGGGACCCACCCCCACATGCTTGCAAACTTTGGTCCCCATCAGAGCACGTTTTGGTACGATGGTATGGGGAAGGCCCGGATTTTCCATGGCCTCTTAAGCACCAAGAGACTTGAAAAACCCGCACTGGGCGCTAATTGTCAATCCAAACATGCTCTGATTGTGACCAGACTTTGCAAGCATGTGGGGGGGACCCACCCCCACATGCTTGCAAAGTTTGTCCCCATCGGAGCATGTTTGGGTACGATGGTATGGGGAAGGCCCGGCTTTTCCATGGCCTCTTAAGCACCAAGAGACTTGAAAAACCCGCACTGGGCGCCAATTGCCAATCCAAACATGCTCTGATGGGGACCAAACTTTGCAAGCATGTGGGGGGGACCCACCCCCACATGCTTGCAAAGTTTGGTCCCCATCGGAGCATGTTTGGGTACGATGGTATGGGGAAGGCCCGGATTTTCCATGGCCTCTTAAGCACTAAGAGACTTGAAAAACCTGCACTGGGCGCCAATTGCCAATCCAAAAATGCTCTGATTGTGACCAAACTTTGCAAGCATGTGGGGGGGAACCCACCCCCACATGCTTGCAAAGTTTGGTCCCCATCGGGAGCATGTTTGGGTACGATGGTATGGGGAAGGCCCGGATTTTCCATGGCCTCTTAAGCACCAAGAGACTTGAAAAACCCGCACTGGGCGCCAATTGCCAATCCAAACATGCTCCGATGGGGACCAAACTTTGCAAGCATGTGGGGGGGACCCACCCCCACATGCTTGCAAAGTTTGGTCCCCATCGGAGCATGTTTGGGTACGATGGTATGGGGAAGGCCCGGATTTTCCATGGCCTCTTAAGCACCAAAAGACTTGAAAAACCCACACTGGGCGCCAATTGCCAATCCAAACATGCTCTGATTGTGACCAAACTTTGCAAGCATGTGGGGGGGACCCACCCCCACATGCTTGCAAAGTTTGGTCCCCATCGGAGCATGTTTGGGTACGATGGTATGGGGAAGGCCCGGATTTTCCATGGCCTCTTAAGCACCAAGAGACTTCAAAAACCCGCACTGGGCGCCAATTACCAATCCAAACATGTTCTGATTGTGACCAAACTTTGCAAGCATGTGGGGGTGGGTGCCCTCCCCATGATTGCAAAGTTTGGTCCCCATCAGAGCATGTTTGGGTACGATGGCATGGAGATTTTCAACAAACAATATGATAGCCAAAGTGTTAAAAAATATAATAAAATCAAGAACATCAACTAAAATGTAATGATACTCAATAATGAGAAAACTCATAATGATATAAACATCAAATAAGTACATCAGAATGAAAATGAGCTACCCCAGCTAGTCTGAGGTTAGTCACTGCCCAAAAATCTAAGTACAATGTAAGTGAGCTAACCCAGCTAGTCTGAGTTTAGTCACTATCAACAGCAACCCAATCAAAATCGTCATCTCTAACTGCCGGTCGACGTGCGCGTCGAGGCTGCTGTGCACGTCGAGGAGGCTGTGCCGACTGCGGGGGTCGTCGAATGTCTGCGGGGAGGTCTGCCTCAAAGGAAGGATCGTGAGCTGGTGCCGGTGTACTCGGGAGCTCACGAGTCCTAAAAGCTGCTATGGCCCTCTCTCTCTCTCTACGTCGTGCTAATGCAAGACGCCTCTGTCTGTAAACCCAAAATCTATAATCTGGAATGGTGCGTGTCTGCCACTCTGCTCGTGTAAGCTCCTCTGTTGTAAGGACACGCTGCTCATGAGAAGCAGCACTGCTGCTAGCACCATCACCCGCTGTGCCACTAGGGCCAGCACCACCCACGCGCTCATATGCTGTCACCTGGCTCTCATGTAGGACTCTCTGGTAAGCGTCGAACTCATGTGAGCTCCACTCTATCTCAAGAGGCACCTCAGGCTCCTAGGCTCTATCGTCGAAGGCGTCGAGTCCCAAGTCCATAGCTGATGTAAAGTCGACAGGCCTGCCAGTCCTGGCATCTACTCGTACAAGGCCTGGGTGAAGATCATCGATGCCCAATACCCTGTACGTCGCTAAGTTGACGCATGCACGGCAGGATGGGCATGCTGAGAACCGGACGAGCTCCTGGGTGATGCAAGACAAGTGGAAAATATGTCCACATCCTAGGGCATATCCTCCTGTACTATCAATGTCCTCGATACATAAACAGCAGCACGCATCACGTAGGAAGGGTGGTGCATCCTGCGGGAGAGGTCGTCGAAAAACCTCTGTGACAGGCCGTGGATATAACGGTAGGTAAGGCACTGTCACGTCCGATGATCTACGATACTCTCGAACATGCAGCATCAGCTGCTCTGCCCTATGCTGGGCAATCTGCTCCATAATCTGATGATGCTGTGCCTCAGCTCTGGAGCTCTCTACCTCGGTCCGAGCCTACGCAAAAAAGTAAAGCATTAAAATATTTGATTAGTCTCTCATTAGGTATTACTTAAAGAAATTTGTAACTTAGGACCTTAATTATAACTCTTTAACGTGCAAGAGAAACCTACCTGCTGGATGTCGGACTCTCTCAGATGCTGTGCCTCTGCAGTAGCTGCCTCTGCCATTTATAATGCAGCTCGGAGGCGGTCTATCTCCGCTCTCGCCTCTACCAACTCCTGAGTAAGCCTCTGAGTGGTAGGTGTGGGAACCTGCGTGACACAATCAACCATGCTGCTCATGTAAAAATTTAGAAAAGTACATATAAACATGAAGATAAATGACCAAAAAAGCTTAAGACGTAATATATATGTAAATACCTCCACATCTGTCTCGTCGGTATAGATCGTGAGAATAGGCGCACCACGTGCTGGATGCTCTCCGTGGTACTCCGTACGTCAATGCCGACCTGCGTGCCAAGAGCCTCTACTGTCGACAATGGCACAAATGAAGGATCTGTGGTAGGTGCTACACGAAGGGCTGGTGGAGGCCGCCTACCCTGGTCCTGGAGACGGCCTCGACCAGCACCACCACCCGGACGATGGCTGGTGTAATCGACCTCCTCCCCTAAGACAAACTCCGCATATAACTGCTTTGCGAAGTATATGGGAATCTGGCGGTTGTTCGGCATCCTCCCATATGCGGCAACATATCGACTATAGATATGTGCCGCCATACGAGGATGCGAACACCGCGAAATAGTGAGGGGCTTGTCCGCCGCCCCGGGCCTCATCCCACGACTATCGAGGAAAAGATCTAGGAAAGCCCCATCCCTAATAGGAGCAAGATCACAGACCTGACGATATGTCAGGCCATGTGACACAGGAGCAGCGCGATGGTGGACTATCCACTCATCTACATAAACAATATCGTGAAGGCTACGAAGGGACGCAAGCATCGCCTCCAAGTCTGCCACGATATGTAATGTAGACGGAGTGTCTCTAGCACTCCTACGGATAGCCGCTAACTCGCGGTCTATCTCCGCGATGAGGTCCGCAATAGATGAGCGGCCCTCCTCGTGGCCCTCCATGCTAAAACCTAAGCCAAATTTGAAGGGTCCAATGTGAAGGGTCTAATGTGAAGGGTCTAATGCTTAGTGCTAAGTAGCACTAATGAAGCTAAAAACAAAGCTAATGGGCTCACTATCACAGTGCTATATAGCAGTCGGCAAAGTTATCTAGTTTGGCTTATTTTTTCTAAACATCTCTCATGATTCACACATGCAATGAATATTTTACGATGCAGTCTGCATCTCCAATGCTTTTTGGGGCACATGCAGGTGGGCCCCAGTGTTCTAGGAGCGCACCATTTGGCTTGCATGTTCAACAGAACACCATTTTCAAAAACACTCTAGTGTCCCTTGTGCCTGGCCTAGCTACGAATACTGTCATGCCACATGATTGCAAGATTCACTACATGCTGTCAAGGCTCGTAATAAAACACATGCATGTATGCTCCTACACTTTTACAACTCAATTTCAATATTTGTTGTTTGAGCATCATTTGGTTGCTATTCTCTATATCGTTTCTCTGTCATATGTTAGTCTATTCCCATTAGTTTCTTAAAACTATAGGAGAATTTATGTATTTTCTATTTGAACATCATCTGGTTGCTAGTTTCTCTGTCATATTTTAGTATATTCCCAAGAGTGCAGATTCGTGTATTCTGATGAGCACACAGGTCCTGCGTTCATGGTCAGTTATGATGACCTGACAGATTTGCTACAGGAGGGTGATGTATTTGCTGTTATTGCCAGTGAGGGAAATAGCGAGGGAGTAGACTACTATCTGATGAGTTGCACTAGGCCAAAGTGCATGCTTGACCAGGATACAGTGGATGATCATGGGTTTTCTTATGACGTCCATAGCATGATTGTGGCAGGCCGGTTCTACCAGCAGATTTGACTTCATCGGGGGAGTCTTGAGTTCCAGCAGTGGAAGTGGGAGTTAGAGGCATTTCAGTTCTCTCATCTAGTGGTTGCTACCAGGCTCACTCTTGTTCGAGTACAGAGCCGAAAACACAGTTCTCACCCTCGTTTTCCATGAGAGCATTCTAGAGCAGTTGAGAGCTAGAGAGGGTGCTGCTGACTAGATCTCTATCTTGATAGTGACTAAACTCAGACTAGCTGGGTTAGCTCACTTACATTGTACTTAGATTTTTGGGCAGTGACTAACCTCAGACTAGCTGGGGTAGCTCATTTTCATTCTGATGTACTTATTTGATGTTTATATCATTATGAGTTTTCTCATTATTGAGTATCATTACATTTTAGTTGATGTTCTTGATTTTATTATATTTTTTAACACTTTGGCTATCATATTGTTTGTTGAAAATCTCCATGCCATCGTACCCAAACATGCTCTGATGGTGACCAAACTTTGCAAGCATGGGGAGGGGACCCACCGCCACATGCTTGCAAAGTTTGGTCACAATCAGAGCATGTTTGGATTGGCAATGAGCACCCAGTGCGGGTTTTTCAAGTCTCTTGGTGCTTAAGAGGCCATGGAAAATCCGGGCCTTCCCCATACCATCGTACCCAAACATGCTCCGATGGGGACCAAACTTTGCAAGCATGTGGGGGTGGGTCCCCCCCACATGCTTGCAAAGTTTGGTCACAATCAGAGCATGTTTAGATTGGCAACTGGCGCCCAGTGCGGGTTTTTCAAGTCTCTTGGTGCTTAAGAGGCCATGGAAAATCCGGGCCTTCCCCATACCATCGTACCCAAACATGCTCCGATGGGACCAAACTTTGCAAGCATGTGGGGGTGGGTCCCCCCCACATGCTTGCAAAGTTTGGTCCCCATCAGAGCATGTTTGGATTGGCAATTGGCGCCCAGTGCGGGTTTTTCAAGTCTCTTGGTGCTTAAGAGGCCATGGAAAATCCGGGCCTTCCCCATACCATCGTACCCAAACATGCTCCGATGGGGACCAAACTTTGCAAGCATGTGAAGGTGGGTCCCCCCCACATGCTTGCAAAGTTTGGTCCCCATAAGAGCATGTTTGGATTGGCAATTAGCGCCCAGTGCGGGTTTTTCAAGTCTCTTGGTGCTTAAGAGGCCATGGAAAATCCGGGCTTTCCCCATACCATCATACCCAAACATACTCTGATGGGGACCAAACTTTGCAAGCATGGGGAGGGGACCCACCCCCACATGCTTGCAAAGTTTGGTCACAATTAGAGCATGTTTGGATTGGCAATTAGCGCCCAGTGCGGGTTTTTCAAGTCTCTTGGTTCTTAAGAGGCCATGGAAAATCCGGGCCTTCCTCATACCATCGTACCCAAACATGCTCCGATGGGGACCAAACTTTGCAAGCATGTGGGGGTGGGTCCCCTCCACATGCTTGCAAAGTTTGGTCCCCATCGGAGCATTTTTGGGTACGATGGTTTGGGGAAGGCCCGGATTTTCCATGGCCTCTTAAGCACCAAGAGACTTGAAAAACCCGCACTGGGCGCTAATTGCCAATCCAAACATGCTCTGATTATGACCAAACTTTGCAAGCATGTGGGGGGGATCCACCCCCACATGCTTGGAAATTTTGGTCCCCATCGGAGCATGTTTGGGTACGATGGTATGGGGAAGGCCCGGATTTTCCATGGCCTCTTAAGCACCAAGAGACTTGAAAAACCCGCACTGGGCGCCAATTGCCAATCCAAACATGCTCTGATTGTGACCAAACTTTGCAAGCATGTGGGGGGGACCCACCCCCACATGCTTGCAAAGTTTGGTCCCCATCGGAGCATGTTTGGGTAAGATGGTATGGGGAAGGCCCGGATTTTCCATGGCCTCTTAAGCACCAAGAGACTTGAAAAACCCGCACTGGGCGGTAATTGCCAATCCAAACATGCTCTGATGGGGACCAAACTTTGCAAGCATGTGGGGGGGACCAACCCCCACATGCTTGCAAAGTTTGGTCCCCATCGGAGCATGTTTGGGTAACACGGTATGGGGTAGGCCCGGATTTTCCATGGCCTCTTAAGCACCAAGAGACTTGAAAAAAAAGCACTGGGCGCCAATTGCCAATCCAAACATGCTCTAATGGGGACCAAACTTTGCAAGCATGTGGGGGGGACCCACCCCCACATGCTTGCAAAGTTTGGTCCCCATCGGAGCATGTTTAGGTACGATGGTATGGGGAAGGCCCGGATTTTCCATGGCCTCTTAAGCACCAAGAGACTTGAAAAACCCACACTGGGCGCCAATTGCCAATCCAAACATGCTCTGATTGTGACCAAACTTTTCAAGCATGTGGGGGGGACCCACCCCCACATGCTTGCAAAGTTTGGTCCCCATCGGAGCATGTTTGGGTACGATGGTATGGGGAAGGCCCGGATTTTCCATGGCCTCTTGAGCACCAAGAGACTTGAAAAACCCGCACTGGGCGCTCATTGCCAATCCAAACTTACTCTGATTGTGACCAAACTTTGCAAGCATATGGGGGCGACCCACCCCCACATGCTTGCAAAGTTTGGTCCCCATCGGAGCATGTTTGGGTACGATGGTATGGGGAAGGCCCGGATTTTCCATGGCCTCTTAAGCACCAAGAGACTTGAAAAACCCGCACTGGGCGCCAATTGCCAATCCAAACATGCTCTGATGGGGACCAAACTTTGCAAGCATGTGGGGGGGACCCACCCCCACATGCTTGCAAAGTTTGGTCCCCATCGGAGCATGTTTGGGTACGATGGTATGGGGAAGGCCCGGATTTTCCATGGCCTCTTAAGCACCAAGAGACTTGAAAAACCCGCACTAGGTACCAATTGCCAATCCAAACATGCTCTGATGGGGACCAGACTTTGCAAGCATGTGGGGGGGACCCACCCCCACATGCTTGCAAAGTTTGGTCCCCATCGGAGCATGTTGGGTACGATGGTATGGGGAAGGCCCGGATTTTCCATGGCCTCTTAAGCACCAAGAGACTTGAAAAGCCCGCACTGGGTGCCAATTGCCAATCCAAACATGCTCTGATTGTGACCAAACTTTGCAAGCATGTGGGGGGGACCCACCCCCACATGCTTGCAAAGTTTGGTCCCCATCGGAGCATGTTTGGGTACGATGGTATGGGGAAGGCCCGGATTTTCCATGGCCTCTTAAGCACCAAGAGACTTGAAAAACCCGCACTGGGCACTCATTGCCAATCCAAACATGCTCTGATTGTGACCAAACTTTGCGAGCATGTGGGGGGGACCCACCCCCACATGCTTGCAAAGTTTGGTCCCCATCAGAGCATGTTTGGGTACGATGGTATGGGGAAGGTCCGGATTTTCCATGGCCTCTTAAGCACCAAGAGACTTGAAAAACCCGCACTGGGCGCCAATTGCCAATCCAAACATGCTCTGATGGGGACCAAACTTTGCAAGCATGTGGGGGGGACCCACCCCCACATGCTTGCAAAGTTTGGTCCCCATTGGAGCATGTTTGGGTACGATGGTATGGGGAAGGCCCGGATTTTCCATGGCCTCTTAAGCACCAAGAGACTTCAAAAACCCGCACTGGGCGCCAATTGCCAATCCAAACATGCTCTGATTGTGACCAAACTTTGCAAGCATGTGGGGGTGGGTCCCCTCCCCATGCTTGCAAAGTTTGGTCCCCATCAGAGCATGTTTGGGTACGATGGCATGGAGATTTTCAACAAACAATATGATAGCCAAAGTGTTAAAAAATATAATAAAATCAAGAACATCAACTAAAATGTAATGATACTCAATAATGAGAAAACTCATAATGATATAAACATCAAATAAGTACATCAGAATGAAAATGAGCTACCCCAGCTAGTCTGAGGTTAGTCACTGCCCAAAAATCTAAGTACAATGTAAGTGAGCTAACCCAGCTAGTCTGAGTTTAGTTACTATCAACAACAACCCAATCAAAATCGTCATCTCTAACTGCCGGTCGACGTGCGCGTCGAGGCTGCTGTGCACGTCGAGGAGGCTGTGCCGGCTGCGGGGGTCGTCGAATGTCTGCGGGGAGGTCTGCCTCAAAGGAAGGATCGTGAGCTGGTGCCGGTGTACTCGGGAGCTCACGAGTCCCAAAAGCTACTATGGCCCTCTCTCTCTCTCTACGTCGTGCTAATGCAAGACGCCTCTGTCTGTAAACCCAAAATCTATAATCTGCAACATGGTGCGTGTCTGCCACTCTGCTCGTGTAAGCTCCTCTGCTGTAAGGACACGCTGCTCATGAGAAGCAGCACTACTGCTAGCACCATCACCCGCTGTGCCACTAGGGCCAGCACCACCCACGCGCTCATATGCTGTCACCTGGCTCTCATGTAGGACTCTCTGGTAAGCGTCAAACTCATGTGAGCTCCACTCTATCTCAGGAGGCACCTCAGGCTCCTGGGCTCTATCGTCGAAGGCGTCGAGTCCCAAGTCCATAGCTGATGTAAAGTCGACAGGCCTGCCAGTCCTGGCATCTACTCGTACAAGGCCTGGGTGAAGATCATCGATGCCCAATACCCTGTACGTCGCTAAGTCGACGCGTGCACGGCAGGATGGGCATGCTGAGAACCGGACGAGCTCCTGGGTGATGCAAGACAAGTGGAAAATATGTCCACATCCTAGGGCATATCCTCCTGTACTATCAATGTCCTCGATACATAAACAGCAGCACGCATCACGTAGGAAGGGTGGTGCATCCTGCGGGAGAGGTCGTCGAAAAACCTCTGTGAGTGACATGCCGTGGATATAACGGTAGGTAAGGCACTGTCACGTCCGATGATCTACGATACTCTCGAACATGCAGCATCAGCTGCTCTGCCCTGTGCTGGGCAATCTGCTCCATAATCTGATGATGCTGTGCCTCAGCTCTGGAGCTCTTTACCTCGGTCCGAGCCTACGCAAAAAAGTAAAGCATTGAAATATTTGATTAGTCTCTCATTAGGTATTACTTAAAGAAATTTGTAACTTAGGACCTTAATTATAACTCTTTAACGTGCAAGAGAAACCTACCTGCTGGATGTCGGACTCTCTCAGATGCTGTGCCTCTGCAGTAGCTGCCTCTGCCATCTGTAATGCAGCTCGGAGGCGGTCTATCTCCGCTCTCGCCTCTACCAACTCCTGAGTGAGCCTCTTAGTGGTAGGTGTGGGAACCTGCATGACACAATCAACCATGCTGCTCATGTAAAAATATAGAAAAGTACATATAAACATGAAGATAAATGACCAAAAAAACTTAAGACGTAATATATATGTAAATACCTCCACATCTGTCGTCGGTATAGATCGTGAGAATAGGCGCACCACGTGCTGGATGCTCTCCGTGGTACTCCGTACGTCAATGCCGACCTGCGTGCCAAGAGCCTCTACTGTCGACAATGGCACAAATGAAGGATCTGTGTGGTAGGTGCTACACGAAGGGCTGGTGGAGGCCGCCTACCCTGGTCCTGGAGACGGCCTCGACCAGCACCACCACCCGGACGATGGCTGGTGTAATCGACCTCCTCCCCTAAGACAAACTCCGCATATAACTGCTTTGCGAAGTATATGGGAATCTGGCGGTTGTTCGGCATCCTCCCATATGCGGCAACATATCGACTATAGATATGTGCCGCCATACGAGGATGCGAACACCGCGAAATAGTGAGGGGCTTGCCCGCCCTGGGCCTCATCCCATGACTATCGAGGAAAAGATCTAGGAAAGCCCCATCCCTAATAGGAGCAAGATCACAGACCTGACGATATGTCAGGCCATGTGACACAGGAGCAGCGCGATGGTGGGCTATCCACTCATCTACATAAACAATATCGTGAAGGCTATGAAGGGACGCAGGCATCGCCTCCAAGTCTGCCACGATATGTAATGTAGACGGAGTGTCTCTAGCACTCCTACGGATAGCCGCTAACTCACGGTCTATCTCCGCGATGAGGTCCACAATAGATGAGCGGCCCTCCTCGTGGCCCTCCTCGTGGCCCTCCATGCTAAAACCTAAGCCAAATGTGAAGGGTCCAATGTGAAGGGTCTAATGTGAAGGGTCTAATGCTTAGTGCTAAGTAGCACTAATGAAGCTAAAAACAAAGCTAATGGGCTCACTAATACTAATCCAAATCAAGAGAGCAAGAGAGTGAAAACGACTTGTGAAAATGAGGCAAAAAAAAAAGTTTTCCGATTTTATAACCTCGATCGAGGTTCGGAAACATCATGCAATTTAGGGTTTGCAAGATTAACGCTCTGGATATTAGGGTTAGTGCAACATACGGCCAAGATACACACCTAATTCTAGGGTTGGGGAAGGATCGACGGCTGAGATTTGATATTACTATCTCGTTCGAGGTAAATGGACGGCCACGATTTAAAGGCATTACCACGACAAGGTATCTCGACGGTCAAGATTCATTATATACCTCGATCGAGATATTTAAACGGCCGAGATCGCATCTTCCAGCGTACGTGAATGGACGGTATAGATTGCGTTTCCGTATCTCGATCGAGATAATTGAACGGTGGATATTGCATTTAAGTATCTCGATCGAGATATTCGGACGGTGAAGATTGAATCTCTGTATCTCGATCGAGATATTTGGACGGCTGAGATTTGAACTCAGTATCTCGATCGAGATATGGGGACGGTGGAGATTGTATCCGATTACCTCGAACAATGAATGGTCGCGATTCGATGTAAATTTCTCGTTCGAGATACATGGACGATGGAGATGTGCTAGTCAAATATGCCTACGGGGATACAGCGTGGCCCTGATGTGGATCCGAGTGGCATAGATATCTCGATCGAGATATTGTGGTGGCGGTGACATGTATTGGTGACATGGATGACGCCTGGAAACCCGGACCTGCTAGCGTGGCATTAGTTGGCATCTCGATCGAGATATGTCGATTTAGGCTCGGGAGGCACGTGTCGTCTTTTGATTCGCGGCACTATCACGATCGAGGTACTCTGCCCGAGATGCATGGATGTCCCAATTTTAGAGAGAGTGAACGAAAGTGAGTACCCTCATCTTGCAACCACCCTTTGGCCCCATGACTCTCGCTCTCCCCCCCACGCACATATAGTAGGGAACTGCATGCCATTGATGAATCTTGATTAACCAATCTTTTTTTACAGTTAATATTATCACTAATTATAATAATTAATTAATATTTATTAACTATTCTTGATTAATATATTTAATCAATCACTAATTAAATTGATTATACTAATTTTTCATTCACAGTCACTAATTTGACTAACCTGTGAGATTAATGTATTTAATCTATCACTATCTATTAATGCATTTCATTAAATTGTCTCTAATCTATAGTCTATTACAATTCATTTAATCTAAAATTAGGCTTATATTAACATGCTTTCTTTCTTTTGATAACACAACAAGACAAAGCACTTACAGACGTGCACACAGACGCGTTTACTCAACTTAAAAAAAAACTTACGGGCGCGTCTATTTCCATGTCTATTAGCGCGTCTCCAGACCCGCATCTAAAGGCGCGTTTAAAAGGTACCAAATAGACGCACCTTTATACGCACTTATATATGGACATATAGACGCGCAAATAGACGGTTGGGGAGAAATTTGAAAAACATACAGACGCGTTTTTAGACATGCATATATAGGTGCATATAGACGCTCATATAGATGTGCAAATAGACGGTCGGGGAGAATTTAAAAAACATACAGACGCATGTATAGACGCGTTTATACATGCAAACTAGACGCAGAGTAGACGCATTTATAGACGCTCAAATAGACGCGTCTTGAACAGATAAACGCGTATATAGATGCGCTACAGAATATTTTTTAAATTTTGTGTGCTTTAACAGAATGCTATGTATGTTGTGTATGCTATGTAGTTACAGGAATCCCATTTCCACATTGTGTACTTCAATTCTTACAGCTAATCGTATTTTAATTAGCACTCTTGCAAGCACGTCTATAGCCGATATTAATTACAATTCCAAATAAAACATTACAACTCCGAAACGTTTAGTTACAAGGCATTAATTGATAGCTCAAAAAGTGCTTGTATGTACATATAGCACGAAGCTAAGCCACATCTTGTGGCTTCAAGTACCAAAAATAAGAGGAGTGTATATACAAGAGGTACGAAGCCAAGCGAGTGGCTAAGTACAGAAAAGAGTAGCTAGCACTACTCCTCACTCCCTTCTGTGCTCCCTTCTCCGCCTCCTTCTTCCTCGTCTTCTTCCTCATCTTCTTGTGCAGGGTCCTGTAAACAAGGGACAACATATATCAATGTATGAAAAATCAAATCTTTATTTATAATATTGACATTATTTAATTACTTTCAAATACCTCGGGGGACTCTCCAGTAGCCCGGATATACTGCTCCTCAGTAATCAACCCATCATTATAGAAGTGTCTCCATGTATCTCCTCTGCGATGTTGGTGGTGGTAGACTGTCTCGACAGGAGAGTAGGGTACCTGCCCACGATATCAAGTTGCAAGATGACACAATTTGCGGAGGGGTTAGTACAAAGAAACAACCTCCTAATAAACTACATAAACAATATAATTTGAGATCGACACTTACAAACTGGGCCTCCCATGATTCAACACCCCCTGCTCCAAAATGCACGCTTCCATATCGCTCCATTTGGATCCTTCATGCGTCCACGTGCTTTAGACTGGGTTCCTCCTTCGCTGACTTCATTGCTTTCTTCCACTCACGCTTGTGAGCAGTGTGGGGTGGGTCCCTTGGTGGTTGACCTCCCTGGAGCCTGGCAAGCTCCGCTAGTGCATGCCTCTTAAGCGAAGATTGCTAAGTATCGAAACAATCTTTGACTTGGCCCATTTATCTGTGAACTGAACATTGGGGGGGTTAGGATACCTAGAGCGAACAGCAGTGAGGGTCTCATCAGCTAACCTCTTTGGTTGATCTTTGTAGTGAATAAAGCAATCTCTATAATTGTTAGCAATTACAGAGCGCATGAAGGCCATGATGTCCTTCCCCCGTGCATCCATCAAGATGCCTCCTGTCTGAGTGATGTCATAGTAGATCGTACCATCACCTGGAGGCACGTCTTGATCATCTGAATCATTCTCGCCCCCACCACCACCCCCCCAAAGCATTACGCCATGCATCCCCCACCGCTCTCCCTGCTACTGTGTCGTGTCGAGCTCCTACGCTGGCCACCTGTTAGCTGCTGGAGAACCAAGTTTCGACTGCACGGGAGTATGCCGACGGCTCTGCGAGGCAGAAGGGCCTCCTGACGGCATGGGGGAAGGGACATAGGACGGCATGGGGGAAGGGTCTCGGCTATGTAGCCAGCTGGGCTGTGTTGACTCCATAGGGGTAATCTCAAAAGGTGTGGGGTTGGGGGGGTTTGGAGTCTGTAGTAGTGCCGACTCTTGGGGGGTGTTTAGAGTACCCGTTATGTAGCCGTATAACTCTGCAGGACTGGGAGGGTGTTTAGAGTACCTATTATGTAGCCGTATAACTCCGCAGGACTGGGAGGGTGCCCCAACAGGTTATATAAGTCCCGAAAGATGGATTCTCGAGGATCAGGTGAGCCTGAGGCGCTTCCTGGCCACATGATGAACTGGAAAAAAGAAAAAAAGAAGATTATTGATGAACTGAGAAGAGAAAAAGAGAGAAAAAGAGAGAAGGAAAGAGAGTAGAAAAGGCATGCACAGTGGGGATAAAAGAGAGAAAAAGAGAGGAGAATAGAGGAAACAAGAGGGGGATGCAAGAGAGAAAAAGAGAGGAGAATAGAGGAAAAGAGAGGAAAATATAGAGTGCAATCTATTTTTTCAATCATGCTTTCCCTTACCATCATTAATGCAATCCCCTTCTTCAATCATGCAATCCCTTTCCATCATTTATGCAATCCCTTTCTTCATTCATGCAATCACTTATTTCCATGAAAGGAGAGGAAAAGAGAGGAGAAAAAGAGAGAAAAAGTGGGGATAATAGAGAGGAGAAAGGAGAGGAAAAGAGAGGAGAAAGGAGAGTAAAAGAGAGGAGAAAAAGAGAGGAGAAAGGAGAGGAAAAGAAGGAAAAGAGAGGAGAAAAAAAGAGAAAAAGAGAGGAGGGGAGAGGGGGGGAAAAAATCATAGCGTCTATCTGCGCGTTTAACAGCGCGTCTATAGACGCGGCTACCTATTTCCAACACAGAGTAGACACGTCTATAGACGTGCTTTTAGACGCTTTCTCAGATGCGTCTATAGACGCGTTCTGACAGACATACTATTCAAAAAGATGAAAAGGACATGCGTTGCGCCCGACGTGCCCGACACAAAAACATAGTTGTTGTACAAAAATAGTCGTTTCAAAGAGAGCAAAGGACGAATCAAACGAGAGCAACTTTCAAAGAAGATAAAAAAAGAAGATCAACCCTAAAGAGACTTACCTTGGATAGAGGTATGGAAGCTTCTTGTCCTTCTTCAAAGCTGTTTCTCTTTCTTCTCTTCCTTGTTCGGCGTTTGCTTCTCTTTCTTCTCTTCTTTGTTCACCCTCTTCTCTTGTGTGCTTGGAGATGATTGTGTAAGCATGGAGATAATTGTGGGTGCTTGAAGATAAGTGTGGATGATAGGCTGTGAATCTGTTAATAGCAAAGCAAGCCCGTTAAAAGTATGTGAAGAAAAGCAAGCACGCTAAAAGTAGCTTTGAAAATAAAAAATGCGTCTATAGGCGCGTCTATTATTGCGTCTACTATCGTGTCTAAAACCACGTGTAAATGCGCGTATAGACGTGTACTGCACAGAATAGACGCGCTTTTAGACGCGCCACAGAGTTTTTAGATTGAACATTTGATACAAGAGCAATTTTTTGGGTTGTTTATTTGTAAGATGTCTTCATCTTCAACAAGTAGCTCCAGTGAGGATGAATCCCTCCGTATCCACCATCGCGAAATGTGGTTGGAGCAAAAAATCAAATGTATGTGTGATCGATGTCGAGGAAACATGTATCGTGCACGCAGGATTACACTCAATCACATGTCAAAGTATGGAGAATGGGATGCGACTGTAAACATGGTAAGTGTTAAAGAGTTAAGGTTGATTGAGATACCTATGGGTGTTCATATGTTTGAGTTATGATCCCGTTTTAATTTGATACAGGATGCAGTGCCACACCCGCATATGTTTCCCTATGCTCGTTCGTGAGGAGGCAAAGCGTCGGCGATATGAGGTGGGATCTTCAGGAGGGATCGTTTTACAGATGCATGGAGTGATGGTGATAGTAGCCCTCCGCCATTACCTCATGAAGCCGTGGAGGAGGAGGTGTTTGATGATATGGTGCGGGATTTATATGTCCATCAATCCGAAGGGAGGGATGATAGCATGGAGCAGGATGATCTTTTTACCAGCATCGACTCCACTGTTTGAGGGATGCACATTCTCTGTTCTACGTGCCTCCCTTGAGTTACTAAACTTGCAAACCATCTATGGATGGAGCAATGTAAGTTTGAATGCATTACTCAAGTAAGCTTTAAAGTCTATTTTGCAAACATGGTGAATTATGCTACTGGGTCAATTACTCGAATGCTTTTCCTCATTTATGGTCTTCACGTGCAGGCTATTGTGTAAAATGCTTCCAAGGGAGAATAACTTACCGACCTCAAGAGATATGGCAAGGCAACATGTGACCTCTCTTGGAGGATTAGATTACAAGCGCATCCATGCATGCGTCAACAATTGCATTTTGTTTCGTGGACTACATAAGGATGCAAGAGAGTGTCCTACTTGTGGAGAGGCAAGACATAGAGCAGATCTCAAAACTTTGAACGTGCCTCGTAAGGTTCTGCGACATTTTCCCATAATCCCTTGCATCCAACATATGTTCAAGTGCAAATCCATTGCAGAGCTCATGTCATGGCATTCCTCCCATCGATCAACCGATGGCAAGTGGAGAACTCCCGCAGACACTCTTGCGTGGAAGCATATTGAAGACACATGGCCAAGCTTCAAGGAAGAACCTAGGAGCTTGAGACTTGGATTGGGTATGGACGGTGTGAACCCATTTGGTCTCAAAAGCACCTCTTACAGTGTATGGCCAGTGATATTGGTGAATTATAATCTTCCACCCTCTATGGCGATTAACAAAGGACATGTTATGTTATCCCTCTAATTCTAGGGAAACATAAAGTCAAAAATCCTGATGTTTATTTGGAGCCTTTGATTGACGAGCTAGAGATACTTTGGAGAGGTATCGAGGTGCATGATGTGAGCAGGCCTCCCTCATTCACGAGACTTCAACTGCAAAGCAATCTTGATGTGGACGATGCATGACTACCCAGGCTATGGCGAGTGTTCAGGTAAGCATTGCATTTCTAATTATGAGTAGGCAAAGGATGTGGCACCCTAAACCCACCTTCAACTCTTAATTTCGTCTATTGTTCAGGTCTCACTACATCGGGTTACCATGCATGTCCTGTTTGTGGTCCTTCGCTTGTTGCCTCACGGGCAGACGCATTGAATAAGGTCATCTATGAGAATCATCATCGATTTCTCCCACCTGATCATCCTAGATATGTTGCCCCTTGGAATGAAGTCCTCCCACAATCACTCACAGCGGGAGATTGGATGAGAATTTGGGACGGTTCCACGACTCCTCCACCACTTGGCATGAGCCGGTAAGGGTTTGTAACTATTGTGTGCTATATTGGCAAGAAATAAAGATTGCCCGCTAACACCAGCTTTTGTTTAGATACTCCATCTTTTATCGTTTACCATATTGGTCCCACCTCAAGATCAATCACCTGCTTGATCACATGCATATCTTCAAGAATGTGGCATCTACCATTTGGGAACATTTGAATGGGACACGAGATTCCGTAGGCATAAGGGAGGATCTACGTACCACAGGGAGGATGCGTGAAGCTTGGCCACAAGAGAGACCAAATGGCCGTGTTTTTTTACCTCGTGCACCGTGGAGGTTATCAAAGCTAGAGATGGTCGTGGTGAAGCGTGCTATTACTACAATTCGTATTCCCACTGGATGCATGAGGTGTTTGAAGGGGGCCTTTATAAAGAGCAAGAAAAGAGGTGTAGAGCAATTATATGGCTTGAAATCTCATGATTGGCACAAGATGCTCCAAGTAAGTATTTTATGTGCATAATATCTTTTTCCTTTCAAATTTGTGAGTGAATTAGAAGCAACTAATCAACCATTCCTCGTGTGTTTAGTTCATACTACCTACTAGCATTTCTCATAGTGCATCGAAGGACGTGAAAGATTGTATTTACAAGATGGGCGAGCTTGTGAGGTACTTTACATGATACAAAATGTGATGCGTATCAATGCTCCATGCAAGGTATTCATATTGCTAATATGGTGTACTTTTTCATTTCTAGGTATGTGAGCTCAAAGGAAATAGATCCCACCATGGTTGAGAATGCTTGAGTTATGTCAGTGGATGTGAGATCCTTGTCCCCACCGCGCAACGGATTCAGGATGCTAGCAGCGGAAGTAGCACTTCTTGCGCAGGGCAAGGTCCGACACTCGGCGCCTCGTCCAACCACGGATATCTGGACAAGAGACTAATCCGTCAGTTTTTCCAAAACCGAACCTGGAAAAACTTCCCTTACCTGGAAAGCACGGGCGATTCCACCAGGATAACTTTTTACTCTAACGTAGTCAAGACCATAACTGATCACGCTGATCCGACTGCACCTATAAAGATACTCGGTCGGATCAAGGAAGAAACTTGCACTTGGATCATTGGGATCAACGCTTTTTTCCCCATCAAGAGACACAGCCGTTGATTCCTATCCATAGAACAATTACTATCCGGGATTTACTTTATCTATCGTAATAATAGAAATTGAGTCTCGATTGACGGATCCATCAGTCCAGCCTAACCCCATCCAGTCCCATGGGTTAGCCAACCGCCCAACCACTGTAGTGATGGGATCCAATTAGGAATTTGGTTAGGTTTTGTCCCGGGTACCAGGGAAAAGAGTTCCCAGGCCCCCTAGCCATAAGTTCATGCAAACATAAAACTAGTCACACCACTTACACACCCAATATGAAATTCCCTTTTTCTCAGCATCAACTAACTTTAAAACAATCCTTTAATGAAACCATTATGTCACTAATGACAATCCTTGAAATCTCTGGTTGAATCCATATTTCCAATTATTCTTTCATCGGTGTACTTATGGCATCATTTGCAACTAGAACGCTCACCACCTGTTCACTCAGGGGCCTTTTCAATAGTTCCTCTAGCTCATAGTACCCGACAATATTTTCACATATAAAAATCAAAATGGAATCCTCGTTGAAGATCAGCAAGATCAATCAACAGATCCATATAAGAGAGCCATGGACTCATCTGTTGAGGACCAGCGAGGTCAATCAACCAGATCCATGCCCGGTTTCAGAAAACAACTCTTACTCCTTGTTCCAATATCTTCCACGACGCACGTGTGGGTATGTTCGACGACCCAGAGCCCGAGCAACGTATGGTCAGCACCCTCTAGGATCCTTTGCAGAGGTCACCTAGCGCTTCACTCATAGGCCACTTCCTTAGTCCCTCATCCACCGTACCAGAAGCTCACCATTTAAATCGAACCGAGGCTGGTCAAGACCTCGGTCGACCTTGCTACACGAGACGTCCTCCATTGACTCTCCGTCAGCCGTTGCAACATTATCAGTTAGGTCTCCATGACCTTAATCCACAAGACGGTCAAAATGCTTCCCCAGCATTCTTGACATAAAACAGTCATTTACAAACAGTTTACAAATACAATTTCTATAATGAACTCTTATCTTTCCACATTATCCCTCCTCAGTCCACATTACTTATTCCACATTCCATTCATATGTGTACTCATTCTCATTCATTCACTCATATCGACGACACATTATTTCACATACACATTCACATTCATTATTCTACATACACATCCATGTTCGTACATCCACATCATACATCCAATCCCATATCCGCATTCACCATATCCACATACATCCACATCCACATCCACATCCACATCCACATTCACATCTATACATCCACATCTACATACATACATCCATTTTCACATCCTCATTCATACATCCACATCCACATCCACATTCCCATTCACATCCATACATCCACTTCTACATGCATACATCCACACTTCCATTTCCACATCCACACATCCACATTCACATTCATACATCCACATCCACATTTATTCATACATCCACATCCACATTCATTCATACATCCATACGTCCACTTCTACATACATACATCCATTTTCACGTCCTCATTCATACATCCACATCCACATACATACATCCACATCCACATTCCCATTCACATCTATACATCCACTTCTACATGCATACATCCATTTTTCCATTTCCACATCCACACATCCACATTCACATTCATACATCCACATCCACATTCACATTCATACATCCACATCCACATTTATTCATACATCCACATCCACATTCATTCATACATCCATACGTCCACTTCTACATACATACATCCATTTTCACATTCTCATTCATACATCCACATCCACATTTCCATTCACATCTATACATCCACTTCTACATGCATACATCCACATTCACATTCATACATCCACATCCACATTTATTCATACATCCATATCCACATTCATTCATACATCCATACGTCCACTTCTACATACATACATCCATTTTCACATCCTCATTCATACATCCACATCCACATACATACATCCACATCCACATTCACATACATACATCCACATCCACATTCCCATTTACATCATACATCCACTTCTACATGCATACATCCATTTTCACATCCGCATATCCACATTCACCTTCATACATCTATTTCCATATTCCCATTCGTATAACCACATACGCCTTCACATCTATTCTTTTACATCACATCCATTCTCACCCTATCATAACCCATAGACATCTTATCACATCTTAACTCATCTTATCACATCCTAACTCATCTCATATGCATCTTATCACATCTCATATGCATCACATCTTATCACATCTCATATGCATCTTATCACCTCTCCTATCCCTTCCCATATCTATTTATAGAATACAAGAGAGTTCTTATATTTGATATAAGATTTCTTTACACATCTATTTATGCATAAATTCCATTTAAGGAGACTAACACTCTCAAAAAAATTAATCTTTTATGCATCTTCCTATGCATACATTCATTTATGATAAAAGTAATACTTTTACATTAAAATAATAATCTTTTATGCATACCTCTATGCATGAAATCCAAATATGATAAAAGTAACACTTTTACAATAAAATAATCATCAATTTTGCATAACATAAAAATCAATTTCTCCATGATTACAATAAATTCTTTCAATTAATCTAGGATGATAATTCCTAGAATATGGTAGGAAGTTCTCTTTTCATGCTTTGAATGAATTTATTTTATGTATAATTTTTACAAAAATTTTGCCATAGCTCCGCTACTATGACTGATAAATCTCAATTTTTTTTAAAAATAAAGCTTATCATTAAAGAAATGATTAGAATGATCCCTAATTGGATCATTAACCCAATAATGGATTGAATCATCAATATTCATGAATTACATAAACTAAAAGCATAGAAAAAATCCATTAATTTGACCTCAAGCATAGATTAATCTTGGATTAAGGAAAAGCTTTATGAAAAGCTTCATTTGGATTGAGAATGGGTCATGAGTATGACCATTTCTTGAGTGAGAGAGAGAAGTTACATAAAAATCATTAGAATTAAGCATAAATGAAAATTTATGTAATTCTTTACTATCATTAAAATCAATTAACTTCAATAGCATTCATCAAATTATGTAATTCTTCACTACCATTCATCAATTAACTTCAATAGCATTCATCAAATTATGTAATTCTTCACTACCATAAATGAAAATTTATGTAATTCTTACTATCATTAAAATCAATTAACTTCAATAGCATCTTTCAATAGCATTCATCAAATTATGTAATTCTTCACTACCATTCATCAATTAACTTCAATAGCATTCAAAAATCCTTCCAATTAGGCTTCTCAAGCTTGAGAGGGGTTGAGAAGAGAGAAACATTGAGAAATTATAGAAAAGATCAAAATTCACCATTTACCTTACAATTTGCTTGATTCTTTGTTCACGGTAGAGGCCCCAACCAATCGATTGGTTTAGTATGATGATGGAGCCACCAATGGGGATTGAAGAAAGAGGGAAGCTCCAATTTCTCCACTTTGGAGAGAATTTTAGAGAATAGTAAAAATTAGCATTATTTCAGTATAATTCTAATATAGTAAAATTCTCCTATTTTTTTTCAAAGGATTCATGTTCTTTTTATAGGAGAGGGAAGCTCTAACCAAAGCTAACTGATTTCTAGAATTTTCTAGATTTTAGTTTGGTTGAATTTGGACTAGATTTGGACCTAGTTTGGTTCCTTTTTTATTCGGTTTGGTTCCATTTTGATTTGGTTTGGTTCAAGAGAGAGGAGAGATAAAAATATCACATTATTTTTGAGTTTAAAACTCATTCAAGCATGTGAAGTATGCACCTCGTTTAAGGGACTCCCTTTCCTTACATATGTGTCAAAATGGAATCATTATACCCAAAATATCTCATATTTTTGATATTACTACTAGTTTCTTACTAATAAACCTTGTACATAGTCAACTCTTCATCTTATGTGAGCATTTACTCATTTTTGGGTATCTTTTTTTACAAATTGGATTTATCTCCTCCCCACACATGGATTGATCCTATTGGCCCACAGGAACCTTAACTGGACCATAATCCAAAAATTTCTAAAAATCTAGACCCTTAGGCTAAGGTCCTTTACACCCATTTCCAATTAATTCCAATTGCACATTGGAAAGTTCTTTTTGAATTTCTGTTTCAGGGGAATTCATTTTAATATTATGAGAAATTTTTCTATCCAAAAATATTCAAAATCTGAATATTCTCTTTCTAGAATATTTTCTCTCTCTAGGTTAAAACAATTAGAAATAAGATCTTTTATATTTCTGAAGAGGGGATTGATTACAGGGGGAAGATGCTGGATATCTTGAGAGGCTGGGGAGGAATCTTACAGTGGAGGTGGTTTGTTTAGTGGAGGAGACATTTCCACGTTCTATTCTCACAATCCAACTACATCTCATAGTGCATTTGGTGGATGAGATTGCTATATGCGGTACTATACATGCACGATGGTTGTTCTTCCTCGAGCGCTTCATGAAGACCTTGAAGGGTTTCGTGAGACAAAATGCAAGACCCGAAGGTAGCATGGCCGAGGGTTGGTTGATACAAGAGTCACTTATATATATTTCTGAGTTTCTTGTTGATGTGGATAGCTCTCTCCCACGACTATGGAGAGATGATGAAGACCTAAGGATGACCTCTATTGTGCCTCAAGGGAAAGGACGAAACAAAGTAATAGACATGGAGTTGCTTAACAATATCATGTGATGAAAAGATGGGTGACAAGATATGAGGATGCCAAGGCAAGAAGACAAGAAGAAAGGGCCCTCTTTCGTACACACCACGGATCTCGTGTGCCATTACCTCAGTATCTAAGAGCACTTCCAAAGGATATTCATATGGATTGGCTACTTGACGAAATGGAGAAAGCAGAGAAAGACGAGGGGATGCATATCACAATGGAAGAATGGGAGTATGCTAGGGGATGCATGAGCAAGGTCGATATATAGAATGTTATGCATAAGTTAGGAGCTTTTAATAATTTAGATTGCTTATTTAATTGATTTTATCTTGGTGTAGTGCACTATGTTCAATGCTATATAGTGTCAAGGTAAGCATTTTCGAACACAACGGATTGATGATAAGAGAAACACACAAGATTGTGGCGTCATTGCTAGCTTTGAGGGAGCCAATGGAGCCATGGATGATTATTGTAGCATAATCCAAGATATTATTAAGCTTGACTTTCGACGCTTCTTTGTGTATGTTTTGGATGTAAAGTGGTTTAAGGACATGGTGGAAAGAGGCCCTAATGCAACAATCAAACACCATGCAAGTGGCTTTGTAACTATTGACTCCACAAAGTTTTGGCAAAGTAAGAAGGACACACTAGTACTACCGCAACAATGTGAACAGGTACTGTACACACAAATAAAAGTACTCACTTTTAAATATTTGATACCTTCGATGCAAGGAAAAGAACATGATTGTATTTGTGTTTGAATTAGGTTGTCTATCAACCAATGGTGGATAATAACAGATGGTGGCATGTCATACCTATTATGCCACGTTCCAAAGTGATGTATAGTACATTTACGAATATGGAGCGTATGGAGGATAATCATGGCCATGGAGGTGATGATGACCGTGATACGAGAGAGGAGGATGATAATGAAATAGGAGATACAGATATTGAGGCCATTACCCGTGAGGACGAGCCTACCATTGGTGATGCTGATTTCGATGAGCACATGAGTAGCACCTCGGGGGGGTCACTATATGTAAATCCTCTATATCACGTGCGTTCAAGGCCTATTTAAAAAGTCCCTTATCTGTGAATTTTTTAGTGAATATAATGTATCCTTTCCTATTCAAATCTGTAATTTTTTTTAAAAATACAATAAATAAATCCCCTCTGTAAATATATTTTTGTAACTTTTAAATATTTAAAATATCCTTCTGTTGAACCCACGTGATACTTACATATTTATACGAGTGACCCCCCCGAGAGTAGCACAAGTAGTAGTGGGTTGAATGTATTTGTAGATCTAAACACTTGTTTGGATTTTGAAGTAGATAGTTTGGCAAGGGTTGATCTCATTGAGGATGAGATTGAACCGTAGCCCATCATTGATATTGGCTAAACTATTTTACATATTGTCTCATTCTCCTCACCTCACTTAATTTTTGTATATGTGGGTTTGCAAAAAAGCATTGATGTTTTTGTTAAAATTATGTGCTTTGGTAATCATGGGCAATTTTTGGAAAGCAGTGATGTACATTTACCAGCCTACACCAAAATCTCTCTTTTTGTATTCTCTGTTTTGCGTCTAAATACGCTTCTAATTCTCAGTGTAGACGCACTAATAGACGCTCTAATACACGCGTAAATAGATGCGCTAATACATGCGTAAATAGACGCGCTGTTAGACGCAGTGTTAGATTCTCAGTGTAGACGCCCTAATAGACGCGTCAATACACGCACAAATACAAGCGCTATTAGATGCCCTGTTAGACGTGCCCGTAATTTCTCAATTCAAGCAACGCCTATAGACGCGCTCGCTATTTTGCACGTCTATCAAGCGCGTCTATAGTTTCTTTGTGTTGTTGTGTAAGTTGGTCATTTAAATAAGAAAGATATATTACATACCTGTACGTGGATTCGCTTTGACTCTTTTTATCTTTGAATGGATTTGCTTTAGCTCTTTTGCTCTTCAAATAGATATCTTTGCTCTATCTTTGGCTCTAGAGGTAAACTAGAGGTAAACTAGAGGTAAACTATCTTTGCTCTATCTTTGGCTCTAGAGGTAAACTCCTCCATAAAAATGAAAACTGCCTCTTTCAATCCTCCAGAGCCATTCACAACAACATGAAGATTTAGATAGTGGACTATAACCTTGGTCACCCCCATGGCCAAATCCTTGGGCATCCAATTAACCAAACCCTTGGATACCATCATGGTTTGACACGGGACTGCACAAAGATATGGATAGCTATTAAATTTGTCCAAATCCCTTCCTCATATATGCTCATTATAATGTTTGGCCTAAATCATTCTCCCTAGGCTATAACCTTTCTCACCCACTTAGTCGGATCCTTACGTATCCACTTAACCTAGGCTATAACCTTTCTCACCCGCTTAGCCGGATCCTTATGTATCCACTTAACCTAGACTATAACCTTTCTCACCTACTTAGTCCGATCCTTAGATATCCACTTAACCAAACCCTTGGATAATATTCTAGCTTGACATAGGAGTTGGACAAAGATATGGACATTTGTTCAATTTGTCTAGATCCCACCAACATACATTTGGCCAACTATCCAAATCTACATCAAATAGAAATCCATAATGATCAGCATATGTGACCTAGCCCTTTTGGGGAATTTCCTAATGGTGGTAACCTCAATTGGGGACTTGTCTAATGCTCATCCTACTAGATTTGGCCAACTATTCAATATAGATTTGGAAAATTGTCCAAATCTAACTATAATTCGTAGCTCAATTTTGTTGGGGACTTCCTTAATGTTTCTCCCATAGTAACTCACCCCTATTGGAGACTTGCCTAAGGCTAACCTTTATTGGGGATTTTTCTAATTCTAATATCACTAGGTTTAGCCAACCATTCAATATAGATTTGGACAATTGTGCAAATCTAGCTATAATCCATGGTTCAATCATATTAGGGACTTCCATAATGCTCCTCTCACTAGAACTCACCCCTATTGCAGAGTTGCCTAAGGCTAACCCTTATTAGGGATTTGTTTAATGCTCATATTACTAGGTTTGGCTAACCATTCAATATAGAGTTGGATAATTGTCTAAATCTAACTACAATTTATAGCTTGTTGCTATTGGGGACTTCCATAATTCTCCTCTCACTAGATCTCAACCCTATTATAGACCTTGCCTAAGGCCAACCCTTAATACAGATATGTCTAATGCTCTTCTCGTTCGATTTAGCCAACTCATCTCGCAAAGTAGAGGACAACTCTTTTTCTTAAGATCCAATTTATTCTAGGGTTCCTTATATTCTAGTCAACCCAACAGAATACGGGATAATTATCCCTTAAATAGAACTCATCATTAAACAACAATTCATTCAAATCATGTCATTCATCTCTTTAACACGATAATGGTCCATTAGACCAAAAAATTTCTTTATGAACATTCCTCCACGGAAATTTCAGATAAGTAAATTCTCAATTTGTCATCCCTTAACTTGATCTACCGTGTCAAGTGTTAACAGTAGCAATTTGACAGCACAATCCACTAATCTCATAGTGATTTGCTGAAATCATTATCATCATTTATCATTACAGGGACTCGTCCCAATCATCCACATTGTGGTTTTGCTCAGCTTATTACATTTCAATCAATTTTTAGGGATCATCATTTTTCAATCAGAATCCAAATCAATTCATCAGTTCCCAAACAGAATTAAAAATCATAGAGTGGGAGTGGAGGATGCAGCGGGTGCTTTGGTGGGGGAGGTAGTAGGGCACGCGGTGAGAGGAGATAGAGGGAGAAGAGTTAGAGGAGACAGTTCGGATGAGGAGGAGATGAGAGAGGTGGAGGGAGTGATCTGCTATGATGTGACGGATAGGGGCGGGATAGTGATGGATTCAAGGAGAAAAGAGGTAATGGAGTACATGCGTGGGGTAGTATCAAACTTGTATAGAAATTATTTTATTAAATTTAAAGATCAAAATAGCCGATTAGTTGGGGAGGTGATAGAGGCTGTACATAGTCGGTACCCCAATCCCCCACATGCTACATTCTCGGATGTATGGGGAAGGACGCGAATAAGGGAGATCTTAAGTAATAAAAGATCTCACCTTAACAAACTCGCGTACGATGATGGGCTAAATGTAGCTGCAGGTGGCTATCCTGCCGAGAAACCTGCCACCACTGCGCACAAACGCGGGTGGAAGGAGGCAAACAAATGAGCAGAGGGTGGCGTGAAGAGCAGGCAGAGGCACGACGGATCGAGATGGAGACCATTGGATCTTCGCATTTCGGATCTGGCGAAGTCGAGTCATGGGAGGCAGAGTTCGTATCTTGCCACTTTATTTGATTGTTTACTTAATTCATTGATTCTATGATTGTTTTAATCTTACAAATTGTGTTGATTATGATACAGCGACGACGGGTTACGGGGAGGAAGCCTACAGCCCACGATACTGGGTATGCTCGTCGTCGCGGGCATAGCAGATGTGACACGTGGACCATCTTCAGAGCCGAGGGACGTATTACGGACGCGCAGTTTGAGATGGCCATGAGACCATACGGTCGACAGGTACTTGAAAACTCTAAACGAATGATTTTGGTTTATTGAATTACATATATATATACTTATAAACTATATATTACTTGAATAGGCACAATGTAAGATTCCTCCCCCAACCCGTTTTTGATGTCTAGTATCTTCCCCTGTAATCAACCCTCTTCAGAAATATAAAGACCCTGTTGCTAACTATTTTAGCCTAGAGAGAGAAAAATTATTCTAGAGAGAGAATATTCAGATTTTGAATATTTCTGGATAGAAAAATATCTCTTATAATTCAGATGAGTTCCCCTGAAACAGAAATTCAAAAAGAATTTTCCAATGTGCAATTAGAATTAATTGGAAATAGGTATAAAGAACCTTAGTCTAAGGGTCTAGATTTTCAGAAATCTTTAGACTATGGTCCAATTAAGGTTCCTATGGGCCAATAGCATCAATCCATGTGTAGGGAAGAGATAAATCCAAATTTGTAAAAAGAAGATACCCAAAAATGAGTAAATGCTCACATAAAGTGAAGAGTTGAAAATGTACAAGGTTTATTAGTAAAAAACTATGAGCAATATTAAAAATATGAGATATTTTGGGTATCCAAAAATGAGTAAATGCTCACATAAGATGAAGAGTTGAAAATGTACAAGGTTTATTAGTAAAAAACTATGAGCAATATTAAAATGACTCCATTATGACACATATGTAAGGAAGGGGAATTCTTTAAAGGAGGTGCATATTTCACATAAGATGAAGAGTTGAAAATGTACAAGGTTTATTAGTAAAAAACTATGAGCAATATTAAAATGATTCCATTATGACACATATGTAAGGAAGGGGAATTCTTTAAAGGAGGTGCATATTTCACATAAGATGAAGAGTTGAAAATGTACAAGGTTTATTAGTAAAAAACTATGAGCAATATTAAAATGATTCCATTATGACACATATGTAAGGAAGGGGACTTCTTTAAAGGAGGTGCATATTTCACATAAGATGAAGAGTTGAAAATGTACAAGGTTTATTAGTAAAAAAAACTATGAGCAATATTAAAATGATTCCATTATGACACATATGTAAGGAAGGGGAGTTCTTTAAAGGAGGTGCATATTTCACATGCTTGAATGAGTTTTAAACTCATAAAAATTGAGATATTTCATCTCTCCTCTCTCCTCATTCAAGTCTAGTTCCAAAAAGTTAGCTTAACTGACCTAAAAATGGTCAAATATTGACCAAACTGATTTAGAAAATTCTAGAATCAGTTTGTTTGGTTAGGAGCTCAATTTTTCCTATAAATAGAAGCCTCCCCCTTGTTGAAAAATAGATAGTGTTTATGCATCGTTACTCTACTCCACCTAAGCCAAGAACTGTGAATTCATTTAATAATTCACTAGTTTTTGGAGCTTCCCTCTTTCTTCAATCCCCATTAGTGGCTCCATCAACATACTTAACCAATTGATTGGTTGGGGGCCTCTACCGTGAACAAAGAATCAAGCAAGTTGTAAGGTAATTAGTGAATATTGATCTTTCTATAATTTCTCAATGTTTCTCTCTTCTCAACCCCTCTCAAGCTTGAGAAGTTTAATTGGTATGGTTTTTTAAATGCTATTGAAGTTTGAATAGTAGTGAAGAGTTACATAATTTAATAAATGCTATTGAAGTTAATTTTCATTTATGTTTAAATTCTAATGATTTTTATGTAAATTCTCTCTCTCACTCAAGAAATGGTCATACTCATGACCCGTTCTCAATCCAAATCAAGCTTTTCATAAAGCTTTTCCTTAACCCAAGATTAAGCTATGCTTGAGGTCAAATTAATGGCTTTTTTCTATGCTTTTAGTTTATGTATATTGATGATTCAATCCATTATGGATTAATAATCCAATTAGAGATCATTTTAATTATTTCCTTAATGATAAGCATTATCCCTTAGAAAAATTGAGATTTATCAGTCATAGCAGCGGAGCTATGGCAAAATTTTTATAAAAATTATGCATAAAATAATTTCATTCAAAGCATAAAAAGAGGACTTCCTACCATATTCTAGGAATTATCATCCTAGATTAATTGAAAGAATTTCATTACAATCATGGAGAAATTGAATTTTAATATCATGCATAAAGGATAAGTTTTTATATCAAAAGTGTTATTTTTACCATTTTTATTTTATGCATAGAAGTATGCATAGTGGATAAATTTTTATATCAAAAGTGTTATTTTTATCATTTTTAATTTTCATGCATAGAAGTATGCATAAAGGAAAATTTTTTATATCAAAAGTGTTACTTTTATCATTTTTAATTTTCATGCATAGAATTATGCATAAAAGAAAATTTTTTATATCAAAAGTGTTACTTTCATCATTTTTAATTTTCATGCATAGAAGTATGCATAAAAGAAAAATGTTTTATATCAAAAGTGTTACTTTTATCATTTTTAAATTTCATGCATAAAAGTATGCATAAAAGAAAATTTTTTTATCAAAAGTGTTACTTTTATCATTTTTAATTTTCATGCATAGAAGTATGCATAAAGGAAAATTTTTTATATCAAAAGTGTTACTTTTATCATTTTTAATTTTCATGCATAGAAGTATGCATAAAGGAAAAATTTTTATATCAAAAGTGTTACTTTTATCATATTGGATTTCATGCATATAGGTATGCATAAAAGATATTCTTTTTATACTAAAAGTGTGATTTTCCTCATAAATGGATTTTATGCTTAACTTAGATGCATAAGAGAAATTCTTTTATTCTAAAAGTGTAATTCCCTACCAAATTGAAATTATGCATAAGAAGATGCATAAAAGATTGATTTTAATTTCGAAAGTGTTAGTCTCCTTAAATGGAATTTATGTATAAATAAATGTGTAGAGAAATCTTATATCAAATATAAGAATTCTCTTTTAAAAAAAAAAGATATGAAATGTGATAAGAGGTGTATGAGATGTGATAAGAATTGATAAGATGCGTATGGAAAGTGATAGGATGTGATAAGAGGTGTATGAGATGTAAAAAGATATGATAAGATGTGTATGAGATGTGATAAGATTTGATAAGATGCGTATGGAAAGTGATAGGATGTGATAAGAGGTGTATGAGATGTAAAAAGATGTGATAAGATGTGTATGAGATGTGATAGAATGTGTTAAGATGAGTTAGGATGTGTTAAGATGTATATGGGATGTGTTAGGACGAGAATGGATGTAATATGGTTGTATGAATGTGATGTGGATGTATACATGTAGATGTATATGTATGAATGTGAATGTTGATGTGGATGTGGATGTATGGATGTAGATACGGATGTGTATGTATGTATGTGGATATGTATGTATGAATGAGGATGTAAAAATAGACGTATGTATATAGATGTGGATGTATGGATGTATGTATGTAGATGTGGATGTATGTATGTAGATGTGGATGTATGGATGTGATTGTGAATGAAGAGGTGGATGTGAATGTATGGATGTAGATACAGATGTGGATGTATGTATGTAGATGTGGATGTATGGATGTGATTGTGAATGAAGAGGTGGATGTGAATGTATGGATGTAGATACGGATGTGGATGTATGTATGTGAATGTGGATGTATGAATGAGGATGTGAAAATGGATGTATGCATGTGAATGTGGATGTATGAATATGAATGTGGATGTGTGGATGTGGAAATGGAGGTATGGATGTATGAATGTAGATGTGGATGTATGCATGTAGATGCGTATGTATGAATGTGAAATTGGATGTATGATGTGGACGTACGAACATGGACATGTATGTAGAATAATGAATATGAAGATGTATGTGAGATAATGTAGTCTATATGAGTGAATGGATGAGAACGAGTACACACTGAATGGAATGTGGAATAAGTAATGTGGTCCGAGAGTGGATAATATGGAAAGACAAGAGTTCGTTATAGAAACTGTATTTGTAACTATTTGTAAATGACTGTTTTATGTCAAGAATGCTGGAGAAGCATTTTGACTGTCTTGAGGATTAAGGTCACGAAGACTGAACTGATAAAGTTGCAACTGCTGACGGAGAGTCAATGGAGGACGTCTCGCGTAGCAAGGTCGATCGAGGTCTTGACCAGCCTCGGCTCGATTTAAATGGTGAGCTTCCGGTACGGTGGATGAGGGACCAAGGAAGCGGCCTATGAGTGAAGCGCTAGGTCACCTGCGAAGGATCCTAGAGGGTGCTGACCATACGGTGCTCGGGCTCTGGGTCGCCGAAGATACCCACACGTGCGTCGTGGAATATATTGGAATAAGGAGTAAGAGTTGTTTTCTGAAACCGGGCATGGATCTGGTTGATTGACCTTGCTGGTCCTCAACAGATGAGTCCATGGCTCTTTTATATGGATCTGTGGGTTGATCTTGCTGATCTTCCACGGAGACTCCATTCTATTATATGAATATATTGCCGGTTACTATGAGCTAGGAACCATGGAAAAGGCCCCTGAGAGAACAGGTGGTGAGCGTTTTGGTTGCCAATGATGCCATAAGTATACCGATGAAAGAATGACTGGAAATAAGGATTCAACCAGAGACTTTGAGGATTGTCATCAGTGACATACTGGTTTTATTAAAGGATTGTTTTAAAGCTAGTTGATGCTAAGAAAAAGGCAATTTCATATTGGGTGTGTAAGTGGTATGACTAGTTTTATGTTTGCATGAACTTCCGGCTAGGGGGCCTTGGAACTCTTTTCCTTGGTACCCGGGACAAAACCTAACCAAATTCCAAATTGGATCCCATCACTACAGTGGTTGGGCGGTTGGCTAACCCATGGGATCGGATGGGGTTAGGCTGGACTGATGGATCCGTAAATCGAGATTTAATTTCTATTATTACGATAGATGAAGTAAATCCCGGATAGAAATTGTTCTATGGATAGGAATCAACGGCTGTGCCTCTTGATGGGGAAAAAAGCGTTGATCCCAATGATCCAAGTGCAAGTTCTTCCTTGATTTGACCAAGTACCGTTAAAGGTGCAGTCAGATCAGTTTGATCAGTAATGATCTTGACTACGTTAGAGTAAAGAGTTATCCTGGTGGAGTCGCCTGTGCTTTCCGGGTAAAGGAAGTTTTTTCGGTTTCGGTTTTGGACAAACCGACGGATTAGTCTCTTGTCCGGATATCCGTGGGCGAGGCCCCGAGTGTGGGACCCCTGTCCCGCGCGAGAAGTGCTAGTTCCGTTGCTAGTACCCCGAATCCGTTGCTCGGTGGGAACAGGGATCTCACAGTTGGTATCAGAGCAGGTTTTGAAAGCTAATAAAGATAATTAAATTCTTATCTGAAATTGGTAATAAGAATTCAGAAACAGCATTTTCATAATGTATTTTCATTCCGTAAGCTTCTTTAATGAAGAAATTTTAATCAAAGAAATTGTTTTTATAGATGGAAGTTTCCCATTTATCTGGTATTCCCGACCTCACCCAGTCTCAAGATATGATTGCATTTGCCTTCGAGCATCTCATCTCTTCCGCTTCAACACGAACAAGCCGAGCAAGACTCGCACGCCATTTCGAGGAATTATATTTTCCTAACCCAGTGGAGAGACAACAGCATAAGTGGGTTGCAGGGCTATATATCCACGCCTCTTATAACCGGCGTGCAATGCTGAGGCAGAACCTCTCATTGGCCATGATTTTGATAAAGCTGAAAATGACGCGTGGTGTCATTCTATATCTTTCAACGCCTCAAAATTTCAGATGTGCTTGTCGAGTTTATAGACTCCTTAGTCGATTTATCCCTAAGGAGAAAATAATAGCTCCCTTCGCAGTTAGAGAACTTATGTAACAGGGCATGACTATGGACCAGTACGGTCCTCTTATATGTCTTTCGAGGAGATTTTGAACTCAGAGCTGAGTTGCTCTATGTATATATTGCAACTTTTATATAAATAAAGAAACGTTTTTCGGTTAAAAAATTCCTGTTGAATAAATGATTGTTTATGGTGAACGATGTACTGCTGATAAAGAAAAAAAAAATCTGTTATCGGACATATGCCATAGATCTCCATTAAGATCTTGTCTTGTATAAGAAATTGTTTTCCGAACTCTTAAGTCTTAGGATCTCGTGAATAATATCAAAATAAAAATTTAATAATATATAAATTTTGGCAAAATCATGAGACGAGGAAACCGTGGTCGTCAGCCAGACCCTGTCTCTGAAGATGACGAGCTTGACCTTAATGTTCGCAAGGCTCTTCATAGGTCTCAGCCAGGACCCTTCAAAGGAGAAGGGGAGAACTTGGGTGAGGCTGTGGAGAAATGGGTGGAAGCCTTGGAAGAGTATTTTGATGTCACAGGATACAATCATCAGAGCAATTGGCTAATAAAGATCAACTGAGAAGCCAAATATGTCAAAAATTTATCAAGAAACACAAAAAGGTTGTAATTGTGTGATATAATTCATACAATTTGATATTCAAACTGAAAAATTTGTAATTTAGTAATTGGGTTTTCAAATGCCGCAATTGTATGGAACCCTAACTTGCTTGAGGCCTAGACATGATGGTATCTATCTTATAGTTCCAAGTATCATGACTACCCGTATATACCGAGAGTATAACTGCAGCTCTTTACTGACAGTATATACGAGTAAATCTAAGACTTGAAATTATAAGCGTTAATGCTATCCAGATGATGATTTCGAATGTGGTTGATATGATTTTTAATTCTGTTTGAGAATTGATGAATTGAATTGGATTCTGATTGAAAAATGACGATTTTCAAAATTTAGTTGAAATGTAATAAGCTAAGCGAAACCACAATAAGGATGAATGGGACGAGTCCCAGTGATAATATTCATAACTGGAATGATGATAATGATTTCAGCAAATCACTATGAGATTAGTGGATTGTGCTGTCAGATTGCTATTGTTAACACTTGAGACGGTAGATTAAGTTAAGGGATGACAAATTGAGAGCTTGCTTAACTAAAATTCCTGTGGAGGAATGTTCAGAAGGAAAATTTTCAGTCTAATGGACCATTATCGTGTTAAAGATATGAATGATATGATCCGAATGAATTGTTATTTAATGATGAGTTCTATATAAGGGATAATTATCCCCGTATTCTGTTGGGTTGACCAGAATATAAGGAACCCCAGAATAAATTGGATCTTAAGAAAAAGAGTTGTCCTCTACCTTGCGAGATGAGGACATCTCGCACTTTTCAAATGGGGTAGAATGTAAGATTCTCCCCCAGCCTTCGAGGTATACAAGAGTAAGAATATCCCTTTCTGATCTTATAATTATTCTCTCTCTAAAATAAAAGAAAGATTCTGTTTAAAAAAGGAAGAACCTTTTCCCTGAATACTTCTCAAGAGTCCCACCTGTTTTAAGATTCAGAACAATGAGTTCAGAAGTGAGAATCGATGTTTTGGATATCAAGGTTTTGGTCTTCATTCGAGTACGGCCCAAAAGAAGTTCTTTATCTCTTGGGAAGTATATTCCTCACCTAGGAACTTCTGTAGCGCAGACCAAATGGCGGACCTATCAAGACATAACTAGGGTAACACCCTGGAGTCAGCAGCACTTTCGTAACAATGTCCGCTTGGCCATGGTTATCGAAGCCTTGGGTTTGGGTCCTCGATACTACTGCGTCATGAGATCAAGACATCTTGGGTTTTCTGAGCGGGTCTTCTTACTGGCGTGTTTTCTTCCTCATGAGAAGATATGCCTTTACCCCGTTTTTGGCTTGCCTCTCAGAGGTCCTTTTGTTAGAACACCTCATACCACTGAGATAGGCGCAGCAATAACCCACAGAATCATTCCCATAGATGAGTTACCTTATACTTGTGCAGCTTGTGAGGACTGCTTTTGTGACCATATGATGGACGGGCTTATGGAAGTGTAAAGAGTTCCTCTATCTTTACTGTATAAGTTCCGAGAATGAATAAAGTTTAAATCTTGTTCGTATTTTGAATCTTGCTCTCTTTAAGACTTATCTTGGTGGTTAATCTTGATTAAAATTTTTCTCTAAGTCTCATATTCGTGAATCTTGCGAAATTATCACAAGTTGCAGATGAGGACATCTCGCGTTTTTTAAGTGGGGTAGAATGTAAGATTCCTCCCCCAACCCCTTTTTGATGTCTAGTATCTTCCCCTGTAATAATCAACCCTCTTCAGAAATATAAAGACCCAGTTGCTAACTATTTTAGCCTAGAGAGAGGAAAATTATTCTAGAGAGAGAATATTCAGATTTTGAATATTTCTGGATAGAAAAATATCTCTTATAATTCAGATGAGTTCCCCTGAAACAGAAATTCAAAAAGAATTTTTCAATGTGCAATTAGAATTAATTGGAAATAGGTATAAAGAACCTTAGTCTAAGGGTCTAGATTTTCAGAAATCTTTAGACTATGGTCCAATTAAGGTTCCTATGGGCCAATAGCATCAATCCATGTGTAGGGAAGAGATAAATCCAAATTTGTAAAAAGAAGATACCCAAAAATGAGTAAATGCTCACATAAGGTGAAGAGTTGAAAATGTACAAGGTTTATTAGTAAAAAACTATGAGCAATATTAAAAATATGAGATATTTTGGGTATCCAAAAATGAGTAAATGCTCACATAAGATGAAGAGTTAAAAATGTACAAGGTTTTTTAGTAAAAAACTATGAGCAATATTAAAATGATTCCATTATGACACATATGTAAGGAAGGGGAATTCTTTAAAGGAGGTGCATATTTCACATAAGATGAAGAGTTGAAAATGTACAAGGTTTTTTAGTAAAAAACTATGAGCAATATTAAAATGATTCCATTATGACACATATGTAAGGAAGGGGAATTCTTTAAAGGAGGTGCATATTTCACATAAGATGAAGAGTTGAAAATATACAAGGTTTATTAGTAAAAAAAACTATGAGCAATATTAAAATGATTCCATTATGACACATATGTAAGGAAGGGGAATTCTTTAAAGGAGGTGCATATTTCACATAAGATGAAGAGTTGAAAATGTACAAGGTTTATTAGTAAAAAAAACTATGAGCAATATTAAAATGATTCCATTATGACACATATGTAAGGAAGGGGAGTTCTTTAAAGGAGGTGCATATTTCACATGCTTGAATGAGTTTTAAACTCATAAAAATTGAGATATTTCATCTCTCCTCTCTCCTCATTCAAGTCTAGTTTCAAAAAGTTAGCTTAACTGACCTAAAAATGGTCAAATATTGACCAAACTGATTTAGAAAATTCTAGAATCAGTTTGTTTGGTTAAGAGCTCAAATTTTCCTATAAATAGAAGCCTCCCCCTTGTTGGAAAATAGATAGTGTTTATGCATCGTTACTCTACTCCACCTAAGCCAAGAACTGTGAATTCATTTAATAATTCACTAGTTTTTGGAGCTTCCCTCTTTCTTCAATCCCCATTAGTGGCTCCATCAACATACTTAACCAATTGATTGGTTGGGGGCCTCTACCGTGAACAAAGAATCAAGCAAGTTGTAAGGTAATTAGTGAATATTGATCTTTCTATAATTTCTCAATGTTTCTCTCTTCTCAACCCCTCTCAAGCTTGAGAAGTTTAATTGGTATGGTTTTTTAAATGCTATTGAAGTTTGAATAGTAGTTAAGAGTTACATAATTTAATAAATGCTATTGAAGTTAATTTTCATTTATGTTTAAATTCTAATGATTTTTATGTAAATTCTCTCTCTCACTCAAGAAATGGTCATACTCATGACCCGTTCTCAATCCAAATCAAGCTTTTCATAAAGCTTTTCCTTAACCCAAGATTAAGCTATGCTTGAGGTCAAATTAATGGCTTTTTTCTATGCTTTTAGTTTATGTATATTGATGATTCAATCCATTATGGATTAATAATCCAATTAGAGATCATTTTAATTATTTCCTTAATGATAAGCATTATCCCTTAGAAAAATTGAGATTTATCAGTCATAGCAGCGGAGCTATGGCAAAATTTTTATAAAAAGTATGCATAAAATAATTTCATTCAAAGCATAAAAAGAGGACTTCCTACCATATTCTAGGAATTATCATCCTAGATTAATTGAAAGAATTTCATTACAATCATGGAGAACTTGAATTTTAATATCATGCATAAAGGATAAGTTTTTATATCAAAAGTGTTATTTTTATCATTTTTATTTCATGCATAGAAGTATGCATAGTGGATAAATTTTTATATCAAAAGTGTTATTTTTATCATTTTTAATTTTCATGCATAGAAGTATGCATAAAGGAAAATTTTTTATATCAAAAGTGTTACTTTTATCATTTTTAATTTTCATGCATAGAATTATGCATAAAAGAAAATTTTTTATATCAAAAGTGTTACTTTTATCATTTTTAATTTTCATGCATAGAAGCATGCATAAAAGAAAAATTTTTTATATCAAAAGTGTTACTTTTATCATTTTTAAATTTCATGCATAAAAGTATGCATAAAAGAAAATTTTTATATCAAAAGTGTTACTTTTATCATTTTTAATTTTCATGCATAGAAGTATGCATAAAGGAAAATTTTTTATATCAAAAGTGTTACTTTTATCATTTTTAATTTTCATGCATAGAAGTATGCATAAAGGAAAAAATTTTATATCAAAAGTGTTACTTTTATCATATTGGATTTCATGCATATAGGTATGCATAAAAGATATTCTTTTTATACTAAAAGTGTGATTTTCCTCATAAATGGATTTTATGCTTAACTTAGATGCATAAGAGAAATTCTTTTATTCTAAAAGTGTAATTCCCTACCAAATTGAAATTATGCATAAGAAGATGCATAAAAGATTGATTTTAATTTCGAAAGTGTTAGTCTCCTTAAATGGAATTTATGTATAAATAAATGTGTAGAAAAATCTTATATCAAATATAAGAATTCTCTTTAAAAAAAAAGATATGAAATGTGATAAGATGTGATAAGAGGTGTATGAGATGTGATAAGAATTGATAAGATGCGTATGGAAAGTGATAGGATGTGATAAGAGGTGTATGAGATGTAAAAAGATGTGATAAGATGTGTATGAGATGTGATAAGATTTGATAAGATGCGTATGGAAAGTGATAGGATGTGATAAGAGGTGTATGAGATGTAAAAAGATGTGATAAGATGTGTATGAGATGTGATAGAATGTGTTAAGATGAGTTAGGATGTGTTAAGATGTATATGGGATGTGTTAGGACGAGAATGGATGTAATATGGTTGTATGAATGTGATGTGGATGTATACATGTAGATGTATATGTATGAATGTGAATGTTGATGTGGATGTGGATGTATGGATGTAGATACGGATGTGTATGTATGTATGTGGATATGTATGTATGAATGAGGATGTAAAAATGGACGTATGTATATAGATGTGGATGTATGGATGTATGTATGTAGATGTGGATGTATGTATGTAGATGTGGATGTATGGATGTGATTGTGAATGAAGAGGTGGATGTGAATGTATGGATGTAGATACAGATGTGGATGTATGTATGTAGATGTGGATGTATGGATGTGATTGTGAATGAAGAGGTGTATGTGAACGTATGGATGTAGATACGGATGTGGATGTATGTATGTGAATGTGGATGTATGAATGAGGATGTGAAAATGGATGTATGCATGTGAATGTGGATGTATGAATATGAATGTGGATGTGTGGATGTGGAAATGGAGGTATGGATGTATGAATGTAGATGTGGATGTATGCATGTAGATGCGTATGTATGAATGTGAAATTGGATGTATGATGTGGACGTACGAACATGGATATGTATGTAGAATAATGAATATGAAGATGTATGTGAGATAATGTAGTCTATATGAGTGAATGGATGAGAACGAGTACACACTGAATGGAATGTGGAATAAGTAATGTGGTCCGAGAGTGGATACTATGGAAAGACAAGAGTTCGTTATAGAAACTGTATTTGTAACTGTTTGTAAATGACTGTTTTATGTCAAGAATGCTGGAGAAGCATTTTGACTGTCTTGAGGATTAAGGTCACGAAGACTGAACTGATAAAGTTGCAACTGCTGACGGAGAGTCAATGGAGGACGTCTCGCGTAGCAAGGTCGATCGAGGTCCTGACCAGCCTCGGCTCGATTTAAATGGTGAGCTTCCGGTACGGTGGATGAGGGACCAAGGAAGCGGCCTATGAGTGAAGCGCTAGGTCACCTGCGAAGGATCCTAGAGGGTGCTGACCATATGGTGCTCGGGCTCTGGGTCGCCGAAGATACCCACACGTGCGTCGTGGAAGATATTGGAATAAGGAGTAAGAGTTGTTTTCTGAAACCGGGCATGGATCTGGTTGATTGACCTTGCTGGTCCTCAATAGATGAGTCCATGGATCTTTTATATGGATCTGTGGGTTGATCTTGCTGATCTTCCACGGAGACTCCATTCTATTATATGAATATATTGCCGGTTACTATGAGCTAGGAACCATGGAAAAGGCCCCTGAGAGAATAGGTGGTGAGCGTTTTGGTTGCCAATGATGCCATAAGTATACCGATGAAAGAATGACTGGAAATAAGGATTCAACCAGAGACTTTGAGGATTGTCATCAGTGACATAATGGTTTTATTAAAGGATTGTTTTAAAGCTAGTTGATGCTAAGAAAAAGGCAATTTCATATTGGGTGTGTAAGTGGTATGACTAGTTTTATGTTTGCATGAACTTCCGGCTAGGGGGCCTTGGAACTCTTTTCCTTGGTACCCGGGACAAAACCTAACCAAATTCCAAATTGGATCCCATCACTACAGTGGTTGGGCGGTTGGCTAACCCATGGGATCGGATGGGGTTAGGCTGGACTGATGGATCCGTAAATCGAGATTTAATTTCTATTATTACGATAGATGAAGTAAATCCCGGATAGAAATTGTTCTATGGATAGGAATCAACGGCTGTGCCTCTTGATGGGGAAAAAAGCGTTGATCCTAATGATCCAAGTGCAAGTTCTTCCTTGATTTGACCAAGTACCGTTAAAGGTGCAGTCAGATCAGTTTGATCAGTAATGATCTTGACTACGTTAGAGTAAAGAGTTATCCTGGTGGAATCGCCCGTGCTTTCCGGGTAAAGGAAGTTTTTCCGGTTTCGGTTTTGGACAAACCGACGGATTAGTCTCTTGTCCGGATATCCGTGGGCGAGGCCCCGAGTGTGGGACCCCTGTCCCGCGCGAGAAGTGCTACTTCCGCTGCTAGTACCCCGAATCCGTTGCTCGGTGGGAACAGGGATCTCACACACAAGCTGCTGATGATCCACCCGTCGCCACTCTGCAGAGGGTGGACGTGAGCACTACTCATCAAACATTCCGACCGATGTGAGCTCATCTGAGCATGGAGGGAGCACCGAGTCATCATCTGGGTCTGAGTAGTACTCAGACTTATAGTATCACATTCCATATTGAGGATGTGGTTGTATATATATTTTTGTAATTGAAGCCATGGGCTACTTCGATATATGGACTCCCTTGTATAAATGTGTACACATAAAATTTTGATAGTAATATTGAATCGTGAATCGATAGTATTGCATTCATGTCTGTCTTGAATCGTGTATTGACAATGTATGCATTCATGTCGTTCTTGTCTTAATCTTCCTCGTGGATGGTCCAATGCATCCAAAAAAAAAAATCTAGAGAGTGTTATTGGGTGCTGGAATGCTGGAACAGCATTCAGGTACCAAATAGCACTCTCTGGATTTTTTTTTTTGCTCTCTGTTCGCGTGTATAGACGTGTCAGATCTGCAAAAAGTCGCATGTATATACGCAGATAATCTATAAAACACACGTGTATAGACGCGTCAAATCTATGAAATACACGTGTATAAGCGCAGCTAAACTAACAAAACGCGTGTATAGACGCTTCTATCAGCGCGTCTAAGCAGGCGCAGCTGAACTGCAAAATGCGTGTATATACCCATGTATCAGCGCGTCTGAACAGTCCTATACACGCGCTTTTACACGCATGTCTCTGGCCGCGATTATACACGCGCTGATACATGGGCCTGCTACTTTTTTTCACAAGTCATTTTTAGCGGCTAGGAGCGCGGGTATGAGCCCGATCCCTTGTAGTGAATCCATGCAAACAGTCACCCTGAACACTCTTGCAGGCAGGCAATGTACAATTGCTATTACGAGAGGAAGAGACCTTGGAGGAGATCTAAGAGCTTTCAACATATCTTACTAAAAAGATCCCTAGGATTCTGGTTGGATTAAAAATTTTCCATAAAATCCCCATAGCTCAAGCACAGCTTTATCCAAAATGAGAACACAATCTCGTGACCCTCGAGCTATGGGATTTGTTAGGTCAACCAACATTAAAAATCTTCCATAAAATCCCCATAGCTCAAGCATAGCTTTATCCAAAATGAGAACACAATCTCCTGACCATCGAGCTATGGGATTTGTTAGGTTAACCAAACTTTGCAACCCATCTCGTGACCATCGAGCTATGGGATTTGTTAGGTCAACCAACACTCACAACCCATCTAAAAAGAACAAACTTTACATAAGACTTGAACATGCCATGTTTGGGGTACTTTGAACATACAATGTATATTGAAACTAACCCCCTTACTTGTTGCAAGTTTTTGTGGTTGAGTATGCGTTGGAAGAAGATTTGATCTTGGGGCATAAATAGACTTTTGCTGCCCAAGCACAACTGTGCTTTTCTAACGATAGAGTCATCATGATGGTCAACAACAAAAAGTTGACAATACCATACTACAAGGAAGAGGATCCAACTTTAATGGATTTCTATGATGCTGAATGCAAAAGGTTATAAGCCTCTTCCACAAAAGCCCCTCTACACAATGACCTACCATCTGCATCAACAACTAACTCTGTTAGAGCATGTACTCCTTCAACTTCATCCTCACCTACGAAGTTCGGTGCCAAAACCTCACAATGAACAGCTATTCCTGAGGAAGCTCCCACAGCTCAACCATCTATCTCTAATAAGGAACTCAAAGGAAAAGCCCCGGAGCCTATGCATCTTTATCAACAAACCTCACTAAAGGAGACAACCACATGCTCAAAGGCCTTGTACATGCTCTAACTCTGTTAGAGCATGTACTCCCTCAACTCCATCCTCACCTACGAAGTTCGATGCCAAAACCTCATAACAATGAACAGCTATTCCTGAAGAAGTTCCCACAGCTCAAAAACCATTTATCTCTAACAAGGAACTCAAAGGTAAAGCTCCGGAGCCTATGCATCTTTATTAACAAACCTCACCAAAGGAGACAACCACATGCTCAAAGGCCTTGTTCATCAACAACCACTCCATAAGAGACTATAGCCTCATCATCGTCAAAAATGCCCTTGAGTCTCAAACCTATAGCCTCAACGCCAACCAAAGTCAAGGAGGGCCCCAAGCCTCCCACATCAACCCAAAAGAAAACTCCACTAGGACAACCACAATCAAGGTATCGTAATAGTACCAAGATGTGGGTGGAGAAGTAGCTACTTGTAGCTCAAAGCTACTATGAAGGTGCCAATCAAATTTGGGTGCCTCTACAATAAAAGCCTCTTCCCTCAACACAGCACTCGGAGGTCAAGGAAAAATAAAATTACTCCACAACACTGTCCACAAAAGCCTATGCGCGTTCCTCCATAGGAACTCCACCACCAAGTCAATAAGTGTGGTACCAAAAATATTATTGCAAGCGTATGGGTACCACCAAAATAACAAAGCTTGGATTCCCAAGTGCATCACAAAGTCCCCTAAGTTTGCACAAAGAAGGAAGCCTCAGTACCAAGCACATCAACCACCAGTTTATAATGTTCATCAAAGATGGGTGCCTGTGCATGTGCTTCAAAAACAAGGATACTATGATGGTAATCCCATCATATGGTTGCCAATATCGAACAATGTGAAGAAAACCTCCCCATGTACTTCAACCCCAAAAGCTTCACCTAAAGCTCAACAAGAGTGGAGGCGCAAGCAACACCAAGCAAGTTACTCATTCACTCTCGTGCATTCAGTACCTACACAAGAGCTTGTGTGTTCAAGCAACCCCAATGGTAACCAATAAGCAATCTTATCTACTGCCTCGATAACATGTGAGCCAAAAATTTAAGAATTAATTCCCATGTCTGCAATGGAGACTTATGAGCGCATCAAAGATAAACTCACAAAATGCTCTTGTCACCCCTCTGGATGTGAAGCATAAGTGCGCAAGAACCTGTTGCTTGCATGTCATGCTCTAGCTGACCCATAGAATTATTTCAATCAAAAATCATCTCATGGAATTCCATCTCACGGAATTACACTTCACAAAATTCTAGTACACGGCCTGCAATTTCACGGAATTCCATCTCACAGAATTACACTTCATGGAATTCCAGTTCACAGCTTGCAATTTCACAGAATTCCATCTCACAGAATTCCATTTCACGAAATTCTAGTTTACAGGCTGCACTTTCATGGAAACACCATTTCACAGGATTAACTTTCACGGAATCTCCCTTCATGGCCAAAAACCTGTAATCTCACGAGTTTCAGTTTCTCACAAATTAAGAACCTGCACTTTCATGATTTAAGCCTCATCACGGATTAAGCCATCTCACGCATTAACCTTTTCCAACGATCTTCAATAGCCATTGTACATTTGTTAAGCTTATTGCTTACTATTCTTTTTGCTAAATTAATGTAGCAACTGCTCCATGAGTACATATCCATACTCATGCATAGAAGAACATTTTCACCAAAGCCTCACCATCAACAACTTTCAGGTACATCTCTGGATGGGGGGCCATGGTGGGCGAAAGCTTGGTCAATGGTACAACCCATCACCTAGAATTTTCCTTCAAATTACAAACCTCTCCAAACAACACCACCATCTTCACCAATCAATGATCCTCAATCCTTACTGAAGATATCTATAAGTCAATGTAATTCTTTCAATCCTCACCACCAAACAGGTGGCTACTTCAACGCATAGCAGTTTAATAAGAGTCTATATGATTGAATTCTTGTACTCCATGTATATTTGCTTCATAAGAGTAATTACATCTACATTAAAAAAAAGCACATGGGCAAAAGAAAGAACGAACAGGTCCTACTTTAATATTTGACAAGAATCATGCCACACAAAGAGACATCATCAAAGGCCAACTTCTTCAAATAATGAATGTTGCTTCAATGAATCAAGTGAGGAATTGAGAATCACTATCTCGTTCTAATGATTAAGTCTACGTTCCTTGAGATACTTCCCTCTCTTCTCTCCCATTATTAACAACTCTTAGCATCCCCACTAACACAAATCACATGTAACATTGCTTCTGATTGCCAAAAACAAAGTGAGCAAAAATTCCAAAAAAGGGGGGGGAGGCTGACACAAATATAAAAATGCAATCATTTGCAAAAAACCCCACCACCCACCCCATTAGGAGTTCCCAATAAACCACTAACCTCTTCATTCACTAACTAGCTTTTCTTATTTATTTCGGAGGAACAAAGACCATTGAACATCACTCAACATCAAAGCCATCGAAAAAACTTGTTCATTATCCCCACACAAAGGTCTTCAAACGCGATCATGAGGATGCGATCGCCATTAGGAAGGGGTGGATGTTAACCCAATTCTAGGGTTAACAAGAGCTATCGTCATGATCTTACATCAAGGAGTCACAATAGATACACCAAAAGGTCATACATTTAAGGTAATATGAAGTAATAGTGTCCAAAGCTACAACTTGGACGAACGCCTGTGCTGGTGTGACGAAGTATTTATAGCGATTCCTGCTTTTTAAGAGCATGTGGTACAAGTTAGGATGAAGTCCTAAGTGATGTACTTCATGGATATATTATAAGAGTAGTCATTGTAATAGCATTAGGCCTCTTATGAGCCTAAAGTGCCTGACTAGCCCCACAGTTTAAGTGAGTGTGAACATTTATGGCCATGTATATAAGTGAATATCTCTCATAATACAAGAGACTCTCCCATTGTGCAATTGAGTCTTGCTCTTGCTAACCCTCTTGCTAATCTCTCTCCCTAATGCATGCTAGCAAGTGTGTGTGAGTGAAGTGAGGTGAGAGGAGGGCGAATACCCGTAGTGCTGTAAGGTCCCTCTCCTAAGCCATGTATGTGTCTCTTTTAATATAGATTTCAAGAAGGAAAGACATTGCACTTAGAGAAGAGTGAGACAATAAGGCTAGAAACATTAGGAAAGTGATAGAGTAAAAATATTAGCTCCAAAAATCCTTAAAAAAGAAGACAAGAAACGTTCTATTAAGAGATAAGTATCTCCAAAAATAGAAATTCAAATTTAGGTGATAGTAGGTTGTATTTAGAGTTCTTTTATATATTTAGAGTCCATGCACACTAAAAATGTGGAAAAGCAACGCGTTTCTAAAGATGGTGCGTTTGCGGCTATATACAAACGTTTTTACCTATTATACTTGCTATGGCTTGTAGAACATATATGTTTCGGTACTTTTGAGTTGTTACATGACCATATTTTAAGTTTTTATGAGAGAGTTATGGCCGAAGCAATTCGCTGGTTCTGTCAAGGTCTCTACATAGGGAAACTGTAAGAATGCAGCTAGTAGCCATAAGGTGATTCTAGACCTTGAGATGTATACATCCCTTCATTCTTATTTAATCTCTTGGAAAAGAAAGCTAGCTTGCTATGACCTTTAGAGGAAGAGACTACTACGCCATAGCTTTTCTCTTAGATGTGAGATCCCTGTTTCCACCGCGCAACGGATTCGGGGTGCTAACAGCGGAAGTAGCCTTTCTTGTGCGGGCCAGGGTCCCACACTCGGGGCCTCGTCCACGGATATCCGGACAAAAGACTAATCCATTGGTTTTTCCAAAACCGAACCCGGAAAAACTTCCTTTATCCGGAAAGCACGGGCGATTCCACCAGGATAACTTTTTACTCTAACGTAGTCAAGACCATTACTGATCAAACTGATCCGACTGCACCTTTAAAGGTACTTGGTCAATCAAGGATGAAACTTGCACTTGGATCATTGGGATCAACGCTTTTTTCCCCATCAAGAGGCACAGCCGTTGATTCCTATCCATAGAACAATTACTATCCGGGATTTGCTTTATCTATCGTAATAACAGAAATTGAGTCTTGATTTACGGATCCATCAGTCCAGCCTAACCCCATCCAGTCCCATGGGTTAGCCAACCTCCCAACCACTGAATGATGGGATCCAATTAGGAGTTTTGTTAGGTTTTGTCCCGGGTACCAGGGAAAAGAGTTCCTAGGCCCCCTAGCCGGAAGTTCATGCAAACATAAAACTAGTCACACCACTTACACACCCAATATGAAATTGCCTTTTTCTCAGCATCAACTAACTTTCAAACAATCCTTTAATGAAACCATTATGTCACTGATGACAATCCTCAAAGTCTCTGGTTGAATCCTTATTTCCCGTCATTCATTCATCGGTGTACTTATGGCATCATTGGCAACCAGAACGCTCACCACCTGTTCACTCAGGGGCCTTTTCCATAGTTCCTAGCTCATAGTAACCGGTAATATATTCATATAACAGAATGGAATCTCGGTGGAAGATCAGCAAGATCAACCCACAGATCCATATAAAAGAGCCATGGACTCATCCATTGAGGACTAGCAAGGTCAATCAACCAGATCCATGCCCGGTTTCAAAAAACAACTCTTACTCCTTGTTCCAATAGGCTTCCACGATGCACGTGTGGGTATCTTCGGCGACCCAGAGCTTGAGCACCCTATGGTCAGCACCCTCTAGGATCCTTCGCAGGTGACCTAGCACTTCACTCATAGGTCGCTTCCTTGGTCCCTAACCCACCGTACCGAAAGCTCACCATTTAAATCGAACCAAGGCTCGTCAAGACCTCGATCGACCTTGCTACGCGAGACGTCCTCCATTGACTCTCCGTCAGCAGTTGCAACTTTATCAGTTCGGTCTTCATGACCTTAATCCTCAAGACGATCAAAATGCTTCTCCAGCATTCTTGACATAAAACAGTCATTTACAAACAGTCACAAAATACAGTTTCTATAACGAACTCTTGTCTTTCCATATTATCCACTCTCGGACCACATTACTTATTCCACATTCCATTCAATGTGTACTCGTTCTCATCCATTCACTCATATAGACTACACATTATCTCACATACACCTTCATATTCATTATTCTACATACATATCCATGTTCGTACGTCCACATCATACATCCAATTTCACATTCATACATACGCATCTACATGCATACATCCACATCCACATTCATACATCCATACCTCCATTTCCACATCCACACATCCACATTCATATTCATACATCCACATTCACATGCATACATCCATTTTCACATCCTCATTCATACATCCACATCCACATACATACATACATCCGTATCTATATCCATACATCAACATCCACATCTTCATTCACATTCACATCCATACATCCACATCTACATATATACATCCATTTTCACATCCTCATTCATACATCCACATCCACATACATACATACATCCGTATCTACATCCATACATTCACATCCACATCTTCATTCACATTCACATCCATACATCCACATCTACATACATACATCCATTTTCACATCCTCATTCATACATCCACATCCACATACATACATACATCTGTATCTACATCCATACATCCACATCCACATCTTCATTCACATTCACATCCATACATCCACATCTATATACATACATCCATTTTCATATCCTCATTCATACATCCACATCCACATACATACATACATCCGTATCTACATCCATACATCCATACTACATCCATTCTCGCCCTAACATATCCCATACATATCTTATCCCATCAGATACACTCTCTACCTCGTCCCATGCACATCTTAACACATCCTAACTCATCTTAACACATTCTATCACATCTCATATACCTCTTATCATATCCTATCACTTCCCATACGCATCTTATCACATATTATCACATCTCATTTAAAAATCAATCTTTTATGCATCTGACACTTTTGAATTAAAATTCCATCTCTTATGCATCTTCCTATGCATAAACTCAATTTAGATGAGAATTGACACTTTTGAATTAAAAATCCATCTTTTATGCATCTTCCTATGCATAAATTCAATTTAGATGAGAATGACACTTTTGAATTGAAATTCCATTCTTTTATGCATCTTCCTATGCATAAATTCAATTTAGATGAGAATGACACTTTGAATTTAAAAATGAATCTTTTATGCATCTTCTTATGCATAAATTCAAATTGGTAGGAATTACACTTTTAGAATAAAAGAATTTCTCTTATGCATCTAAGTTATGCATAAAATCCATTTATGATGAAAATCACACTTTTAGTATAAAAAGAATATCTTTTATGCATACCTCTATGCATGAAATCCAATATGATAAAAGTAACACTTTTACAATAAAATAATCAACTTCTACGCATACCTCTATGCATGAAATTCAAATATGATAAAAGTCACACTTTTAGAATAAAATAATGAACTTTCATGCATACCTCTATGCATGAAATCCAAATATGATAAAAGTCATACTTTTATAATAAAATAATCAACTTTTATGCATACCTCTATGCATGAAATCCAAATATGATAAAAGTCACACTTTTATAATAAAATAATCAACTTTTATGCATACCTCTATGCATGAAATCCAATTATGATAAAAGTCACACTTTTATAATAAAATAATCAACTTTTTGCATACCTCTATGCATGAAATTCAATTATTATAAAAGTCACACTTTTATAATAAAATAATCAACTTTTATGCATACCTCTATGCATGAAATCCAATTATGATAAAAGTTATACTTTTATAATAAAATAATCAACTTTTATGCATACCTCTATGCATGAAATCCAATTATGATAAAAGTCACACTTTTATAATAAAATAATCAACTTTTATGCATACCTCTATGCATGAAATCCAAATATGATAAAAGTAACACTTTTATAATAAAAGAATCATCTTTTATGCATACCTCTATGCATGAAATTCAATTATGCTAAAAGTAACACTTTTGTAATAAAATAATCATCTTTTATGCATACCTCTATGCATGAAATTCAAATATGATAAAAGTAACACTTTTACATTAAAATAATAATCTTTTATGCATACCTCTATGCATGAAATTCAAATATGATAAAAGTAACACTTTTATATTAAAATAATAATTTTTTATACATATCTCTATGCATGAAATTCAAATATGATAAAAGTAACACTTTTATGTTAAAATAATAATCTTTTATGCATATCTCTATGGATGAAAATCAAATATGCATAATATAAAGATCAATTTCTCTATGATTACAATGAATATCTTCAATTAATCTAGGATGATAATTTCTAGAATATGGTAGGAAGTCCTCTTTTTATGCTTTGAATGAAATTATTTTATGCGTAATTTTTATACATCAAATTATGTAACTCTTCACTAACATTCATCAATTAACTTCAATAGCATTCAAAAACCATTCCAATTAATCTCCTCAAGCTTGAGAGGGGTTGAGAAGAGAGAAACATTGAGAAATTATAGAAAATGATCAAAATTCACTAATTACCTTACAAATTGCTTGATTCTTTGTTCACGGTAGAGGCCCCCAACCAATCAATTGGTTAAGTATGTTGATGGAGCCACCAATGGGGATTGAAGAAAGAGGGAAGCTCCAAAAACTAGTGAATTATTAATGAATTCATAGTTCTTGGCTTAGGTGGAGTAGAGTAACGATGCATAAACACTATATATTTTTCAACAAGGGGGAGGCTTCTATTTATAGGAAAATTGAGCTCCTAACCGAACAAACTGATTCTAGAATTTTCTAAATCAGTTTGGTCAATATTTGACCATTTTTAGGTTAGTTAAGCTAACTTTTTGGAACTAGACTTGAATGAGGAGAGAGGAGAGATGAAATATCTCAATTTTTATGAGTTTGAAACTCATTCAAGCATGTGAAATATGCACCTCCTTTAAAGAACTCCCCTTCCTTACATATGTGTCAAAATGAAATCATTATACCCAAAATATCTCATATTTTTAATATTGCTCATAGTTTTTTACTAATAAACCTTGTACATTTTCAACTCTTCATCTTATGTGAGCATTTACTCATTTTTGGATACCCGAAATATCTCATATTTTTAATATTGCTCATAGTTTTTTACTAATAAACCTTGTACATTTTCAACTCTTCATCTTATGTGAAATATGCACCTCCTTTAAAGAACTCCCCTTCCTTACATATGTGTCAAAATGGAATCATTATACCCAAAATATCTTATATTTAATATTGCTCATAGTTTTTTACTAATAAACCTTGTACATTTTCAACTCTTCATCTTATGTGAGCATTTACTCATTTTTGGGTATCTTCTTTTACAAATTGGATTTATCTCCTCCCTACACATGGATTGATGCTATTGGCCCATAGGAACCTTAATTGGACCATAATCCAAAAATTTCTGAAAATCTAGACCCTTAGGCTAAGGTCCTTTATACCCATTTCCAATTAATTTCAATTGCATATTGGAAAGTTCTTTTTGAATTTCTATTTTAGGGGAACTTATTTTAATAAGATGAGATAATTTTCTATCCAAAAATATTAAAAATCTGAATATTCTCTCTCTAGAATATTTTCTCTCTCTAAGTTAAAACAGTTAGAAACAAGTCTTTTATATTTCTGAAGAGGGATTGATTATAGGGGAAGATGCTGGACATTCTGAGAGGCTGGGGAGGAATCTTACATTCTCTCCTACTTGAAAAACGCAAGATGCCCTCATCTCGCAAACTGGGGGTAATTTCGCAAGATGCATAAGTATGAGACTGAGAGAAAATTTTTAATTAAGATTAATCACCAATTAAAAAAGTCTCAAAGAGAGTAAGGGTCAAGACAAGAACAAGATTTAAAATTTATTCATTCTTGGAACATATACAGTAAAGATAGAAGAACTCTTTACACTTCCATAAGCCCGTCCACATATGATCACAAAAGCAGCACTCACAAGCTGCGCACGTATAAGGTAACTCATCTATGGGAATAATTCTGTTGGTTATTGCTGCACCTATCTTAGTGGTATGAGGTGATCTAACAAAAGGACCTCTGAGAGGCAAGCCAAAAACGGGGTAAAGGCATATCTTCTGATGAGGAAGAAAACATGCCAGTAAGAAGACCCTCTCAGAAAACCCAAGATGTCTTGATCTCATGATGCAGTAGTATCGGGGACCCAAACCTAAGGCTTCAATAACCATGGCCAAGTGGACATTGTTACGAAAGTGCTGCTGACCCCAGGGTGTTACCCTAGTTATATCTTGATAGGTCCGCCATTTAGTCTGAGCTACAGAAGTTCCTAAGTGGGGAAAAAGTGAGCGCTCATACTGTTCTATAAAATCTTTCTTCACAGACTCACTGGCGTCTTGAAGGTGAGAAATCATCATGGATAAAACTAATTCTTGTTGCCAAGCCATGAAGGAGATTAAGAAGAAGGAAATCGATGGAAGTAAGATTACTGTGAGCGATAAGTAAAAGTTACGACTTATATAAAGGAAGGAGTTAGCGTAACCTAGAAGCCAACGGTATCTTGCCACTGAAGTTTTACCGTCTTTCCATGATTTGGGTTTGGCACATATTTCTATAGAAGGCGTTAAGAACTTTGAGATGAGGAGATAAAAGAAGTTCGTAGGTTAAGTCACTTACTTCCTTTGGTCCACAATATCTGGGGGATAACTACTTATACTCCCCTAGAGATAAAGAAATTCTTTTGGTCCGTATTCAATTGAAGACTATAACTGCTTCTTTGATTTCTCTGACTGTCCTCTTCTTATCCGTATATTGTCTCTGTCAATCCTGGGCAACGTTTATATCTTTATGAATTGCCTGTATCTGTTGCTCTAAGTCGCCAAGCATTTGACTGGTCATCTCGACCCTAATCAATGGGTCGGACCTAGTTAATGGAGTTAAGCAATCTTGTTCGAGACGGACCCTGATTAGATTGGTATGAAGGAATTGGTCTCTGAATTTGGGTTCTAGACTTCCCTGTGCCCTTTTCATGGTAGGAGTCGGGCAATCTTTTAACTGATGGTCAAAACCTTGGCATCCAAAACACCGGTTCTCACTTCTGAACTCATCATTCTGAATCTTTAAAACAGGTGGGCTCCTGAGAAGGTATTCTGGGTAAAGTGTCTTCCCTTTTTAAACAGAATCTTTCTTTTATTTAGAGAGGGAATAATTATAAGATCAGGAAAGGAGATTCTTACTCCTGTATACCTCGAAGGCTGGGGAAGAATCTTTCATTCTACCCCACTTAAAAAGTGCGAGATGTCCTTATCTCGCAAAGTAGAGGACAACTCTTTTTCTTAAGATCCAATTTATTCTAGGGTTCCTTATATTCTGGTCAACCCAACAGAATACGGGGATAATTATCCTTTAAATAGAACTCATCATTAAATAACAATTCATTCAATCATATCATTCATCTCTTTAACACGATAATGGTCCATTAGACCGAAAAATTTCTTTATGAACATTCCTCCACGGAAATTTCAGACAAGTAAGTTCTCAATTTGTCATCCCTTAACTTGATCTACCGTGTCAAGTGTTAACAGTAGCAATTTGACAGCACAATCCACTAATCTCATAGTGATTTGCTGAAATCATTATCATCATACTAGTTATGAATATCATCACAGGAACTCGTCCCAATCATCCACATTGTGGTTTCGCTCAGCTTATTACATTTCAATCCATTTTCAGGGATCATCATTTTTCAATCAGAATCCAAATCAATTCATCAGTTCCCAAACAGAATTAAAAATCATATCAACCACATTCGAATTCATCAATTAGATAGCATTAATGATTATAATTTCAAGTTTTAGATTTACTCGTATATACTGTCGGTAAAGAGCTGCAGTTATACCCTCGGTATATACGGTTAGTCATGATACTTGGAATTATAAGGTAAATACTATCATGTCTAAGCCTCAAGCAAGTCAGGGTTCCATATAATTGCGGTACTTCCATTTGAAGACCCAATTACTAATTTACGAAATTAGTTTGAATATCAATTTGTATGAACTATATCACACAATTATAACCTTTTTGTGCTACTTGATAAATTTTTGACATATTTGGCTTTTCAGTTGATCTTTATTAGCCAATTCGCTCTGATACCAACTGTGAGATCCCTGTTTCCACCACGCAACGGATTCGGGGTGCTAACAGCGGAAGTAGCCTTTCTTGTGCGGGCCAGGGTCCCACACTTGGGGCCTTGTCCACGGATATCCGGACAAAAGACTAATCTGTTGGTTTTTCCAAAACCGAACCCGGAAAAACTTCCTTTATCCGGAAAGCACGGGCGATTCCACCAGGATAACTTTTTACTCTAACGTAGTCAAGACCATTACTGATCAAACTGATCCGACTGCACCTTTAAAGGTGCTTGGTCAATCAAGGACGAAACTTGCACTTGGATCATTGGGATCAACGCTTTTTTTCCCATCAAGAGGCACAGCCGTTGATTCCTATCCATAGAACAATTACTATCCGAGATTTACTTTATCTATCGTAATAACAAAAATTGAGTCTTGATTTACGGATCCATCAGTCCAGCCTAACCCCATCCAGTCCTATGGGTTAGCCAACCTCCCAACCACTGAATGATGGGATCCAATTAGGAGTTTGGTTAGGTTTTGTCCCGGGTACCAGGGAAAAGAGTTCCTAGGTCCCCTAGCCGGAACTTCATGCAAACATAAAACTAGTCACACCACTTACACACCCAATATGAAATTGCCTTTTTCTCAGCATCAACTAACTTTCAAACAATCCTTTAACACTAGTTTGGTACCAAAACAGGACACTTGAGTGTCCTTTTTTGGGGGTTGCGAAAAAAAATCAAACTCCTAATGTAGGCTTTAAAAACCAAAATGCTTCATTGGGCATGTAGAACATAACCCTATGCTTATGTAAAAAATGCTAAACATATAAAATGCCTTTTTATTTGGAAGTACATAAGCAACAAAGTAGCATATGTCTTGAAAATGAACATTTTTCAGGATTTTTCAGGATTTTTTCAAATATGCAAGCATCATTCTCTCTCAAAAAAAATCCAATGATATCAATAGCATTTTTCCCAAGATATTTTGATAGCATACATCAGTCCAAGGAGGTAGAAGTTCACCAAAAAAATCATTTTCCTTTCCTAGAATTTTTTCCAAAAAAGTTGTATAAAATCAGCAAAAGTAACGCGTATTATCAAAACTCAATCACGCCACTAAAAAAAATTGTAGCCCTATCAATGAGAATGTTGATTATTGGTTTTCATGCTTGAGATGAGATAAATAAGCCATAATTTGATGTGTATGACACTAACTTAGCCTCCACTTAAGTAGGTTCTTATCGCCTAGTTCTAAAAAAACTGTAAAAAATAAAAATACAAAATTTGATCATCTTTTTTCAAAAACTAATCATAACTATGCTTGCACAAGTAGTCTACACCTATAGTTACAACAAATAATGCACTTACACAGCTTTCCCCTTTGATGAAAATCAAAATTAGGCTCATAATTAGACATTTTACGTATTAAAAACAGATTGCGCAAAAGGCCATGTATGAGAAGAGGCCCAAAAAGTGGCTCTAAAGTTTTGAAAAATTCAAAACAAAGTAGTATTTACCCTATATAACATGGGTGCACCTCAAGTTTTACATTATTAGCTTGCATATGGAAGGAGAAAAATTCATGCTCCACCTGTATAAAAAACATCATTTCAATATTAGCGAGTCAAAAATTTATCCAATAATTATCGTTTGATGATTCCAAGATTTAGTTTACATCATGGGCTTTCCATCAAGCCAAGTTTCATGATCAAACTATGTCCCTTCTAAAAGTTATGTACAAATTACTACTATTTTGAAAACAGCAAAAATCATGCGTTTTATCAGCATGTGTCTAAGAAAATTAAAATATTGCCTTGCAAAAGCTAAGAAAAGTGCAATTTAAAAAATCTCAATTTTTTTTGGGGTCTTGAGGAACATCTGTGGATGTTAAGCATTTCAAAACTCTTAATAGATTGCCCACAAAAATTCAAGAAAAATGCTAACTTTCAGGACACTTTAGTGTCCTCAGGACACTTTAGTGTCCAATTACAGAACTAGTGTTAATGAAACCATTATGTCACTGATGACAATCCTCAAAGTCTCTGGTTGAATCCTTATTTCCCGTCATTCATTCATCGGTGTACTTATGGCATCATTGGCAACCAGAACGCTCACCACCTGTTCACTCAGGGGCCTTTTCCATGGTTCCTAGCTCATAGTAACCGGCAATATATTCATATAACAGAATGGAATCTCCATGGAAGATCAGCAAGATCAACCCACAGATCCATATAAAAGAGCCATGGACTCATCCGTTGAGGACCAGCAAGGTCAATCAACCAGATCCATGCCCGGTTTCAGAAAACAACTCTTACTCCTTGTTCTAATATCTTCCACGACACACGTGTGGGTATCTTCGGCGACCCAGAGCCCGAGCACTGTATGGTCAGTACCCTCTAGGATCCTTCGCGCAGGTGACCTAGCGCTTCACTCACAGGCCGCTTCCTTGGTCCCTAATCCATCGTACCGAAAGCTCACCATTTAAATCGAACCGAGGCTGGTCAAGACCTCGATCGACCTTGCTACGCGAGACGTCCTCCATTGACTCTCCGTCAGCAGTTGCAACTTTATCAGTTCGGTCTTCATGACCTTAATCCTCAAGACGGTCAAAATGCTTCTCCAGCATTCTTGACATAAAACAGTCATTTACAAACAGTCACAAAATACAGTTTCTAGAACGAACTCTTGTCTTTCCATATTATCCACTCTCGGATCACATTACTTATTCCACATTCCATTCAATGTGTACTCGTTTTCATCCATTCACTCATATAGACTACACATTATCTCACATACACCTTCATATTCATTATTCTACATACATATCCATGTTCGTACGTCCACATCATACATCCAATTTCACATTCATACATACGCATCTACATGCATACATCCACATCCACATTCATACATCCATACCTCCATTTTTACATCCACACATCCACATTCATATTCATACATCCACATTTACATGCATACATCCATTTTCACATCCTCATTCATACATCCACATCCACATACATACATACATCCGTATCTACATCCATACATCCACATCCACATCTTCATTCACATTCACATCCATACATCCACATCTACATACATACATCCATTTTCACATCCTCATTCATACATCCACATACATACTGTTGGCTATATATAGAATGTCTCTCTATATATAGCCCTAGGATCTCCTCTATATATACTCATCTTTCGTGTGTATTCCACACACTTTGGGGACTCAATCTTGTGTCTCGTGTGCTTCTCTAACATGGTATCAGAGCGTGTGCGATCACGGTTCTCTTCTTCTTTCCATACGATAAGCAAGGCAGTTAATTTTGCGTCCTTCTCCCTTGAGAGTCAGGAGAGAAGCTTGAAATAGCTGGTCCTTGATAAACACCATAGCTTACACAAAAGGAAAGCTTGCAAAAACACAGAAGCAGAAGAAAGAAAGAAAGATCGATTTACCTGCGTCGTGGGCAGCGTAGCCTTCGACGATGACGGTAGCCATGGCGAGCTTGGAAGGAAGGAAGCAAGCACGCTGCACCACCAGCGAACTGCTTGATTGACGAAGCATCTTCACACACGGAATTTGGTGCCAGCTTTGTAGTTGTGGTCATGAAACCTCCGCCAAGGGGCTTGTTTGGCTGGTCAAGATCTTCTGTGTTCACAGCAACCAGATCATCCTGTGGATTTGCTATGGTTCTCTGGGTGTTCCTGTTGGAGTGAGCTCCAGCCCTTAAAGATGATGCTGCCCAGGGGCTTGTTTGGCTTTCTTCAGGCTGTTTTCTTCAACACTAGGGATGCTACACATGCAAAGATAAGTGCCAAATTTAAAGCTTAATTTGCTAATTTCGTAATTAAGTTTTGCTTAATTATCATTAGCACTATAGCAACTTGATTGATTAGTTTTCGTAACTCTATGCTTTGCAGAAGATTATAAGATTTAAACTCCAATGGGATTCAAACCCATATCTTCTTGCACGAGACAAGAGCACTGCCAATTGTGCTATGGAGTTTCAAAAGGGAGAGAAGATGATGCATCATGCAATTCCCTTATCACAGGCTATGTTAGACATGGGGATTTGCTCCGTGCTTTTGCCATTCACCAGAGGATACAAGAAGAAGATGCTCGACACCCTAGTGCGTACACTTTTGTGGCCTTGTTGAAATCTTGTTCTGCCTTGGAAGATGCGCAAAGAGGATGCACACTGCATGCAGAGATCGCGCAAAGGGGGCTGCTGAGACATAATTTTTTTTTTTAATTGGCAGCAGCTTGATTGATTTTCATGCCTGAAAGCTTGTACGATCTCCAATTAAGGAATACATGGTGAAATTATGTTAAGAGCTATTGAAACAGATCTCATGGTCGGCAGCACTTTGGTGGATACCTATGCCAAATGTGTTCTGCCTCTTGAAGCACAGAAGGTGTTGTGTCGGTGAAGACGGTGTGGGATAGAGAGAGACCCAACTCCCTCGATCATGTGCTTCTCTCTTTCATACACTGTGCCCCAGATACCAGCCCCATCGCATCCGCCCTGGCCGCATATGTGCTGGAGTACCTCATAGAGCGTAGCAGGGGAGGTGCCAATCAGACGGATAGTTTCTTTATGCTATCCCACTACTATATACGTATGAGATACCACCAGGCAGCATGTTCCTGTTTCCGCTTTGTGCATGATCACCGAATTCCAGGCTCGTTGCATACTTTTTGGCAGCCAACTTTTATAAATATAGCAAGCTTTATACTGAAGCTTGGCAGCAGCAGCGCTACCCTCTCAATTGACCTCAGGGCTTTACTCTTCTTTATGATGCTGCCCAAGGGCTTGTTTGGCTTTCTTCAGGCTGTTTGCATATGCCATCCCATTTGACCGGTTTCTGATGGTCATTGCTGCCATAGCAGCTGCAGCTCATGGAGCCGCTTTGCCAGTCTATTTGCACTTCTTCGGACAGATTATCAATATGTTCAGCTCGCATCTTGACCACAAATATGAAATGCATCTACTATGGTAATGCTGTTGGTGTGCTCTGGACTCAGTTCTCTATGAGGTGCTAAGTATGCACTTTTCTTCTGTAAGTGGCTTGAATACTTCTGTAAGTATTCAAGCAGCAACAAACTTTTATGCCTTCGAGCAAGGAAGAATTGCAGGACACAAGCTCTTCGACATGATTAGCAGGTCATCTTTTAGTAACAATGAGGATGGGAAGGCTTTGATCAATGTTCAGGTATGTCAATTGTTTCTCCCATATTGATTGTGATGCTTTTAAATGCATCTTGTTTCTTTCATATTGATGGAATGTGCATCCATTGACTTGGTTTACCTTTGTATTAATGCTTTGGTGTTGGTTTCCTTCCATGATGATGGTTACACGTTTCCTCAAAATGTCCATGATGCCATGGTACTATTTTATGATGATTACATGTTTCATCGATGATGGTTGACTATGTTTCCATGGATCGTTGTTCCATGGTGATGGTTACATGTTTCGTTGATGTTGGTCATTCCAAGCTACATGTTTCGTTGATGTTGGCTCACTTGACTAATCTATATTGGTTGATTGTGTTTCCAAGGATTTTATCCATGATGCCATGGTGTTGTTCCATGATGATGGTTACATGTTTTATCAATGATGGTTGACTACGTTTCCATGGATTGTATCCATGATGCCATGGTCATTGGATGCACCGTGCCTTGGCTTTGGCTCATCAGATTGACTAGGTTTATTTAAGTCTATCAATGTCTTTTGTGGTCGACAATGCAACCATGCAGGTCTAAATGGCTATAAGGGTGGTCAAGTCTTGGAATTCAATCTATGGCAACTAACAAGAAATTCCATGTCAAAGGTTTGATTTCTTGTCCCGTCATCTTACGAGGTTGGTTTACGTTCACGTCATCTTACAAGGTTGATTTACGTTCATGTCATGTCATCCTGACTACATGTCAGAGGTTTGATTTCTCTTCCCGTCAGAGGTTTGATTTCTCGTCCTATCAACTTATGAGGTTTATGTTCACATCATGTCATCCTGGCTACATGCTGCCTGCGGATGTCAAAGGTTTGATTTCTCGTTCCGTCATCTTATGAGGTTTACTATCCTGATTGTGAATGTCACACGTTTGATTTCTCGGCCTATCATCTTATGAGGTTTACTTGCAAGTACGTCATGTCAGAGGTTTGCCTTTTCGTCCCGTCAGAGGTGTCTACATCTTAATTATTGTTTCATGTCAGAGGTTTGCTTTTTCATCATGTCTGGTCAACCTACCTATGGACGTCAAAGGTTTGATTTCTCGTCCTGTCATCTTATGAGGTTTACTTTCATATCATGTCTTCCTGGAGGTTTGATCCAAGTTATAGTTGTCTCATTATCTTGACTCATAATATTGGAGGTTTGATCTTATGTCATAGATTTTTCCCATGGCAAAGATATGATTCTAGCTTTCCATGATATCCTTACTAACTAGAATGAGTGTCATTTTATATTTTAGTGTTTATTGACAGGTCAATCTTCCAAGTCAACTTCTCCAAGTAACCAGATTCTCTTACCAAATCTAGTTCATTTAACATTGATTGGATGATCTTCCACAAGTTGACATTGCCATGCATGTCCTTGCGGATGGACTATACTCCTAAGCAACCATATAATAGATACCTTTATGTCTATTTCTTTGTGTACATCTTTTCGTGTACATCCCATATTTCTATAACAAAATTATGGTTTTCCATTTGTTATAGAGACTTCTTCCATATTACAGGGTTTATGGATCAGGATTGTACTTGGATATTGTTGAGCTTCAATATAGAGAAGAGACTACAAAAATATTATTTGGCATCGTCACGAAGATAGACTCGCACTCAACCTACATGAATGGATCAAGACAACATGAAGATGGATGACGATGACTCCTTCAAAGCCTTCATGGCTATTGTACACATAAGAGTAATGAAGTATATATGGGAGTGATGTAGCTCCTTCATGGCTATTGTATATATGGGAGTGATGTAGCTCCTTCATGGCTATTGTACACATAAGAGTAATGAAGTATATATGGGAGTGATGTAGCTCCTTCATGGCTATTGTATATATGGGAGTGATGTAGCTCCTTCATGGATATTGTGTATATGGGCGTGATGTAGCTCCTTCATGGATATTGTGTATATGGGAGTGATGTAGCTCCTTCGCAGCCTTCATGGCTATTGTATATATGGGAGTGATGTAGCTCCTTTGAATAATACTTTGTAACTATAAAATAATTTAATATAGCGGTAGGTGTATATAGAGCTGTGGGTTTTTCCCTTGAGCCCCCAAGGGTTTTTTCATCCACAGTTAGAGACCCTTCTTTGAGTGGGGGTGTTGGCTATATATAGAATGTCTCTATATATATAGTCCTAGGATCTCCTCTATATATACTCATCTTTCGTGTGTATTCCACACATTTTGGGAACTCAGTCTTGTCTCTCGTGTGCTTCTCTAACACATACATACATCCGTATCTACATCCATACATCCACATCCACATCTTCATTCACATTCACATCCATACATCCACATCTACATACATACATCCATTTTCACATCCTCATTCATACATCCACATCCACATACATACATACATCCGTATCTACATCCATACATCCATATTCACATCTTCATTTACATTCACATCCATATATCCACATCTACATACATACATCCATTTTCATATCCTCATTTATACATCCACATCCACATACATACATACATCCGTATCTACATCCATACATCCATACTACATCCATTCTCGCCCTAACACATCCCATATACATCTTATCCCATCAGATACACTCTCTACCTCGTCCCATACACATCTTAATACATCCTAACTCATCTTAACACATTCTATCACATCTCATACACCTCTTATCATATCCTATCACTTCCCATACGCATCTTATCACATATTATCACATCTCATTTAAAAATTAATCTTTTATGCATCTTCCTATGCATAAATTCATTTTAAATAAAAATGACACTTTTGAATTAAAATTCCATCTCTTATGCATCTTCCTATGCATAAACTCAATTTAGATGAGAATTGACACTTTTGAATTAAAAATCCATCTTTTATGCATCTTCCTATGCATAAATTCAATTTAGATGAGAATAACACTTTTGAATTGAAATTCCATTCTTTTATGCATCTTCCTATGCATAAATTCAATTTAGATGAGAATGACACTTTGAATTTAAAAATCAATCTTTTATGCATCTTCTTATGCATAAATTCAAATTGGTAGGAATTACACTTTTAGAATAAAAGAATTTCTCTTATGCATCTAAGTTATGCATAAAATCCATTTATGATGAAAATCGCACTTTTAGTATAAAAAGAATATCTTTCATGCATACCTCTATACATGAAATCCAATATGATAAAAGTAACACTTTTACAATAAAATAATCAACTTTTATGCATGAAATCCAAATATGATAAAAGTCACACCTTTATAATAAAATAATTAACTTTTATGCATACCTCTATGCATGAAATCCAAATATGATAAAAGTCGCACTTTTATAATAAAATAATCAACTTTTATGCATACCTCTATGTATGAAATCCAAATATGATAAAAGTCGCACTTTTATAATAAAATAATCAACTTTTATGCATACCTCTATGCATGAAATCCAAAATATGATAAAAGTCACACTTTTATAATAAAATAATCAACTTTTATGCATACCTCTATGCATGAAATCCAATTATGATAAAAGTCACACTTTTATAATAAAATAATCAACTTTTATGCATACCTCTATGCATGAAATCCAAATATGATAAAAGTCACACTTTTATAATAAAATAATCAACTTTTATGCATACCTCTATGCATGAAATCTAAATATGATAAAAGTCACACTTTTATAATAAAATAATCATCTTTTATGCATACCTCTATGCATGAAATTCAATTATGCTAAAAGTAACACTTTTGTAATAAAATAATCATCTTTTATGTATACCTCTATGCATGAAATTCAATTATGCTAAAAGTAACACTTTTGTAATAAAATAATCATCTTTTATGCATACCTCTATGCATGAAATTCAAATATGATAAAAGTAACACTTTTACATTAAAATAATAATCTTTTATGCATACCTCTATGCATGAAATTCAAATATGATAAAAGTAACACTTTTATGTTAAAATAATAATTTTTTATGCATACCTCTATGCATGAAATTTAAATATGATAAAAGTAACACTTTTATGTTAAAATAATAATCTTTTATGCATACCTCTATGCATGAAAATCAAATATGCATAATATAAAAATCAATTTCTCTATGATTACAATGAATATCTTCAATTAATCTAGGATGATAATTCTTAGAATATGGTAGGAAGTCCTCTTTTTATGCTTTGAATGAAATTATTTTATGCGTAATTTTTATAAAAATTTTGTCATAGCTCCGTTGCTATGACTAATAAATCTCAAAAAAATTTTAAAGGGATAAAGCTTATCATTAAGAAAATAATTAGAATGGTCTCTAATTGGATCATTAATCCATAATGGATTGAATCATCAATATACATAAACTAAAAGCATAGAAAAAAGCCATTAATTTGACCTCAAGCATAGCTTAATCTTGGATTAAGGAAAAGCTTTATTGAAAACCTTCATTTGGATTGAGAATGGGTCATCAGTATGACCATTTCTTGAGTGAGAGAGAGAAATTACATAAAAACCATTAGAATTAAGCATAAATAAAAATTTATGTAATTCTTAACTATCATTAATCAATTAACTTCAATAGCATTCATCAAATTATGTAACTCTTCACTAACATTCATCAATTAAATTCAATAGCATTCATCAAATTATGTAACTCTTCACTAACATTCATCAATTAACTTCAATTGCATTCAAAAACCATTCCAATTAAGCTTCTCAAGCTTGAGAGGGGTTGAGAAGAGAGAAACATTGAGAAATTATAGAAAATGATCAAAATTCACTAATTACCTTACAAATTGCTTGATTCTTTGTTCACGGTAGAGGCCCCCAACCAATCAATTGGTTAAGTATGTTGATGGAGCCACCAATGGGGATTGAAGAAAGAGGGAAGCTCCAAAAACTAGTGAATTATTAATGAATTCATAGTTCTTGGCTTAGGTGGAGTAGAGTAACGATGCATAAACACTGTATATTTTTCAACAAGGGGGAGGCTTCTATTTATAGGAAAAATTGAGCTCCTAACCAAACAAACTGATTCTAGAATTTTCTAAATCAGTTTGGTCAAAATTTGACCATTTTTAGGTCAGTTAAGCTAACTTTTTGGAACTAGACTTGAATGAGGAGAGAGGAGAGATGAAACATCTCAATTTTTATGAGTTTAAAACTCATTCAAGCATGTGAAATATGCACCTCCTTTAAAGAAATCCCCTTCCTTACATATGTGTCAAAATGGAATCATTATACCCAAAATATCTCATATTTTTAATATTGCTCATAGTTTTTTACTAATAAACCTTGTACATTTTCAACTCTTCATCTTATGTGAGCATTTACTCATTTTTGGATACCCAAAATATCTCATATTTTTAATATTGCTCATAGTTTTTTACTAATAAACCTTGTACATTTTCAACTCTTCATCTTATGTGAAATATGCACCTCCTTTAAAGAACTCCCCTTCCTTACATATGTGTCAAAATGGAATCATTATACCCAAAATATCTCATATTTTTAATATTGCTCATAGTTTTTTACTAATAAACCTTGTACATTTTCAACTCTTCATCTTATGTGAGCATTTACTCATTTTTGGGTATCTTCTTTTACAAATTGGATTTATCTCCTCCCTACACGTGGATTGATGCTATTGGCCCATAGGAACCTTAATTGGACCATAATCCAAAAATTTCTGAAAATCTAGACCCTTAGGCTAAGGTCCTTTATACCCATTTCCAATTAATTCCAATTGCACATTGGAAAGTTCTTTTTGAATTTCTGTTTCAGGGGAACTTATTTTAATAAGATGAGATAATTTTCTATCCAAAAATATTAAAAATCTGAATATTCTCTCTCTAGAATATTTTCTCTCTCTAAGTTAAAACAGTTAGAAACAAGTCTTTTATATTTCTGAAGAGGGATTGATTACAGGGAAAGATGCTGGACATTCTGAGAGGCTGGGGAGGAATCTTACATTAGAGAAAGAATAGTATATCGTAGCCCTGCAAGAGAAGGCTACTTTGCCATAGACCTTCGAAAGGGAGAAAAGTCAGAGTAGTACGAGTAAGAGGAGATAAAGCTTGGGGATGATCGAATGATTTAAATCGTAAGAGAAGGTATTAGAAGACTATTCTCATTTATCAAGTTCTGAAACTCTTATTAACGAGCAAAGACAATGATAAACGATAAATTTCTATAAGGTATATATATATATTATTTTTTAAATATATATCAATCTTATGGGTTGAGGTATGGCCCCGGCTTCTCTATTAATTGTCAATAGTGATCTATTTGATTAATTTACTAGTTAAAGTTTTTATTCTTTTAAATAATAGCATATGCCTTAATAAAGAATGTCTAATCGCATCAACAACAATCTCAAGTTGAAATGTTAAAATCTTTGTCAAAGGGTTGTTTTCTTAAGAAGGTAACATGGATTCTAGTCCTATGGTTTAGTTGAGTAAATGGATTGTTATCTTGGGTTAAATAAGGTACAAGTATAACTTCTCCCTGCCTTGACGCTGCCCCGTTCTTGTGCTTGTTTAGCTGGATGACGGAGATGTTAGTAAGGCCTGGAGTCCGCCCATGGTATCTCCCATACCATTGGGAGAATGAGGTTCGTTGATTAAGGTGAATGATTATGATGATGCGGTCTAGTTCTAAGGACCCAAGCTAGTGCGATGAATATGCCCACCATAGCGCGTAGACTCCACGTAGACATCCCTTTGAGGGGTGGGAGGATCGAGCGACGGAGCTTGAGAGAGCGACAGCCCGACTTGAGTCCTTGACAGCACAACCGACGAATGAGGTGTATGGTCCCGTAGGGTTTTGCCTAGCATGTAGAGGCTCGAAGGCCGAATTCTAGATCGGCAGTATAAGGAAAAGAATAAGACAGCCGATTTGGCTTGTATGGAATTGATTCTTGTATAAACTTTTTATATATATATCTTGTCTTTGGCATTATTGTGCTGTGAAAAGAGGCTGTTTTAACAAACCTTATAAAAAAGGCCTTAATTAAGGAACATGTTTATTTATGTCAAACATTGTGGTAGGATTAATTAGAAAATAAATTGATGCTTGAGTAGCATTGAAAGTGGGAGGATGGAATGCCCCGACGGCACCATCTTACGGGTGGACCCGATTAGTCGGGTAGCTTTCCAATAGATTAAGTGAATCCCTATGCTGGGTAACTCTATTCTAGAAGACTAGGCCAGCTGTGCCTTGCATGGATGAGGAAAAAAGCAATGTCTCTAGGAATCAAGATTAGTTGTTGCCCAAATTATGATCAATTACCCTATGGGTGATTTGATTTTTATAAGACCACGCTCCCCCTATGGATGGAACTAGGTCTTACCTACAAATCGTATCCTTGAATCTCTGCATGGTCAAGGTGTCGACGAGTAGGAAAAAATCTCCAAGTTAAAACTAAGTAGACTATCTTTAGTATTTTTCGTATTTTGGAAGGGGGGAACCTTACAATCAGTATCAGAGCAAAAGTTAACTATCAAGGGATTAAAACAAGTGATTGTTTGTCATATGAGGATGAATCAATCATCTCTACTGGCCATAGAAGTTGTTTGAATATCCTCACATGTTGAGACAATCATCCTATGAAATTGTGCTTGTATCTTGAGGGTGCACAGGCAAGATATTTGTATAATAAATTTGAGAAATAAGATTGGGGAGGAAACCTTTTGAGGAAAAACATAGGGTGATCAAATTAAGAAAGTAATGAGAGACTGAATGACTAGAGGGATAGACTGAAACTTTGTTTAGAGAAATTTTCAGGATATATCTCATTAATTTGCATATAAATTTTTAAGATTATAACTCTAGATGTATTAATCCTGAGTGCCTTCAGATGTGGTGCTATGATAAGTATTTGATAGTTTTAAACTTTTCATGGATACAATGAAAGAAACAAGTTAACCCTTGCTCGTCTAAAAATTATAAGAAATGCCAAATTAGTTGGAAAGTACTATTGTCAATCCAATCACTGGAACCAGAATCAATTATGAGATGCCATGAAAGTACACCTTCGTGAAAGGACATCTCAAATCTTTTAAGTGGGGGAGATTGTAAGGTTCCTCCCAAGCCATGTATGTGTGTCTTTTAATATAGATTTCAAGAAGGGAAGAGAGTGCACTTAGAGAAGAGTGACACAATAAGGCTAGAAACATTAGGTAAGTGATAGAGTAAAAATATTAGCTCCAAAAATACTAAAAGAAATAAGAAGACAAGAATAGTTCTATTAAGACATAAGTATCTCCAAAAATAGAAATTTGAATTTAGGTGATATGAGATCATATTTAGGGTTCTTTTATATATTTAGAGTCCATGCAAACTAAAAATATGGAAAAGCAACGCGTTTCTAAAGATGGCACATTTGCGGCTATATACAGACGTTTTTGCCCATTATCCTTGTTATGGTTGTAGAACAGATACCTTTTGGTTCTTTTGAGTGGTTACGTGACCATATTCTGAGTTTTTATGAGAGAGTTATAGCCGAAACAATTCGCTGGTTCTGTTAAGGTCTCTACACAGGGAAACTGTAAGAATGCAGCTAGTAGCCACAGGGTGATTCTAGACCTTGAGATGCATATATCCCTTCATTCTTATCTAATCTCTTGGAAAAGAAAGCTAGCTTGCTATGACCTTTAGAGGAAGAGACTACTACCCCATAGCTTTTCTTTTAGAGAAAGAATAGTATGTTGCAGCACTGCAAGAGAAGGCTACTTTGCCATAGACTACAAAAGGGAGAAAGTCAGAGTACAAGTAAGAGGAGATAAAGATTGGGGACGATCGAATGATTTCAATCGTAAGCGAAGATATAAGAAGACTCTCTATTCTCATATATCAAGTTTTAAAACTCTTATTAACGAGCAAAGACAACGATAAATGATAAATTTCTATAACGTATATATATATATATTATTTTTTGATTATATATCATTCTTAGGGGTTGAGGAATGGCCTCGGCTTCTCTATTAATTGCTAATATTGATCTATTTAATTTATTTACTAGTTAAAGTTTTTAATATTTTAAATAATGGCATGTGCCTTAATAAAGAATTTCTTATCGCAACAACAATCTCAAGTTGAAATGTTAAAATCTTTGTGAAAGGGTTGTTTTCTTAAGAAGGTAATGTGGACTCTAGTCCTACGGCTTAGTTGAGTAAATGGATTGTTATCTTGGTTAAATTAAGGTACATGTACTTCTCCCTACCTTGACGCTGCCTCGTTCTTGTGCTTGTGTAGCCGGACGACAGAGACGTTAGTAAGGCCTGGAGTCGGCCCATGGTATCCCTCATACCATTGGGAGAATGAGGTTTGCCGATTGAGGCGAGTGATTGTGATGCTATCTAGTTCTAAGGACCCAAGCTAGTGCGGTGAATAAGCCTGCCCCCCCTAGTGCGTAGAATCCACGTAGACATCCCTCTGAGGGGCAGGAGGATCGAGTGACGGAGCTTGAGGGGGGCGACATGCCGACTTGAGTCCTCGCCAGCGATCCGATGAGGTGTATGGTCTCATAGGGTTTTTCCCAGCACATAGAGGCTGGAAGGCCGAATTCTAGATCATTGGGAGTACAAAAAGGAAAAGAATAAGAGAGCCAGTTTGGCTTGTATAGAATTGATTCTTGTATAAACTTTTTATATATATATCTTATCTTTGGAATTATTGTATTGTGAAAAGAGGCTGTTTTAACAAACCTTATAAAAATGGTCTTAATTAAGAAACATGTTTATTTATGTCAAACAGTGTGGTAGGATTAATTAGAAAATAAATTGACGCTTGAGTAGGGTGGAAAGTGGGAGGATGGAATGCCTCGACAGCACCATCTTACTACAGACGGGTGGACCCGATTAGCTGGGTAGCTTTCCAACAGATTAAGTGAAATCCCTATATGCAGGGCAACTCTATTCTAGAAGACTAGACTAGCTGTGCCCTGCATGGATGAGGAAAAAAGCATTGTCTCTAGGAATCAAGATTAGTAGACTGCCCAAATTATGATCAATTATCCTATGGGTGATTTGATTTTTATAAGACCATGCTCCCCCTGCGGGATAGAACTAGGTCTTACCTACAAATCATATCCTTGAATCTCTGCATGGTCAAGGTGTCAACGAGTAGGATATTTTCTCCAAGTTAAAACTTAGTAGACTATCTTAAGTATTTTTTCATATTTTGGAAGGGGGGAACCTTACAATTGGTATCAGACAAAAGGTTAACTATAAAGGGAATAAAACAAGTTATTGTTTGTCATATGAGGATGAATCAATCATCTCTTCTAGCCATAGAAGTTGTTTGAATATCCTCACATGTTGAGACAATCATCCTATGAAATTGTGCTTGTATCTTGGGGGTGCACACGCAATAAATTTGAGAAATAAGATTGGGGAGGAAACCTTTTGAGGAAAAACATAGGGTGATCAAATTAAGAAAGTAGTGAGAGACTGAATGACTAGAGGGATAGACTGAAACTTTGTTTAGAGAAATTTTTAGGGTATATCTCATTAATTTGCATATTATAACTTATTAAGATTATAACTCCAGATGTATTAATCCTGAGTGCCTTCAAATGTGGTGCTATGATAAGTATTTGACAGTTTTGAACTTTTCATGGATACAATGAAAGAAACAAGTTCAGCCTTGCTCGTCTAAAAATCATAAGAAATGCCGAATTAGTTGGAAGCACTATTGTCAATCCAACCATTAGAACCATAATCAATTATGAGACGCCATGAAAGTACACCTTCGTGAAAGGTTTTGTCCTCTAGGATTTTGAGAGGATAAAATGAATGAATTTTTGGAGCTAACCCAAGAAGGGAAGACCCTAGAAGAATACCACCAAAATCTTGCTAAACTTCTTCGATTAGCTCCAGAGATGGATGAGGTAACTCTTCTCCATCGATTCATTTGGAAGCTTAATCTACCATTGCATAACCTTGTCAAGAATGCAAAACCATCTTCTAATTTAGAAGCCATAATTATAGCCAGAGATTATGATAAAGTTTTTTTTATATAGAAAGTGTCGAGAAGGACATGAGTCCTTCCATGTTAATCAAGAAGAGGTCCCCTAATTCAAGAGGAACGTCAAGTCCACCCTTGGCTATATAAGGAATCATGAGCTAGAGAAAATTTAGATCAAGAAATAGGGATAGCAGGGTTAAAGATAATCGAATTCAACAAGGATTTCTATGAGTAAATAGAAGAGGATTGGTGCAAGATTCATGTGAAGTAATGTACATGATGAATAGATGTATTTTAGAAGACGATACTAAGATTATGCAATTGCTATCATGGTTTAGATTGCGTAAAGGATTGATTCCCTTTTTTTTTCCATAACAATTTGTTAAGTACCATATTACATGGGGGTATAGAATAAGGAATTCGTAATAACGAAGGATTATGAATTTTTTATTTTTAGTTTTTTTTTAAAAAGGTTCATATCATATGAGAGGTATATGGATGCATGAGCTTATAATAATAAGGCGAATTAACTTCTGAATAATAAAGACCTTTTGGGGGCACAACAAAACGAGCCAAACACATGAAATAAGGGACTCTTTAGGAACAATGTTTAGATAAAAGAAGATTTATACCTAGTGGGGACACCACTTTGGAAGAGACAGGAGGATTTACTTAGACACTGCCCCAGCTTGCGAGATGAGGACATCTCAAATCTTTTAAGTGGGGGAGATTGTAAGGTCCCTTCCAAGCCATGTATGTGTCTCTTTTAATATAGATTTCAAGAAGGAAAGAGAGTGCACTTAGAGAAGAGTGAGACAATAAGGCTAGAAACATTAGTAAAGTGATAGAGTAAGAATATTAGCTCCAAAAATACTAAAAGAAATACGAAGACAAGAATAGTTCTATTAAGAGATAAGTATCTCCAAAAATAAAAATTTGAATTTAGGTGATAGGTTGTATTTAGAGTTCTTTTATATATTTAGATCAGTCCATGCACACTAAAAATTTGGAAAAGCAATGCGTTTCTAAAGATGGCCCGTTTGCGGCTATGTACAAACATTTTTGCCTATTATACTTGCTATGGCTTGTAGAGACTAAATACATTTTGGTTCTTTTGAGTGGTTACATAACCATATTCTAACTTTTTATCAAAGAGCTATGGCCGAAACAATTTGTTGGCTCTATCAAAGTCTCCACATAGAAAAACTGTAAGAATGCAACTAGTAGAGCCACAAGGTGATTCTAGACCTTGAGATGCATATATCCCTTCACTCTTATCTAATCTCTTGGAAAAGAAAGCTAGCTTGCTATGACCTTTAGAGGAAGAGACTCCTATCCCATAGCTTTTCTTTTAGAGAAAGAATCGTATGTCGTAGCCATGCAAGAGAAGGCTACTTTGCCATAGACCTTCGAAAGGGAGAAAAGTCAGAGTACGAGTAAGAGGAGATAAAGCTTAGGGATGATCGAATGATTTCAATCGTAAGAGAAGGTATTAGAAGACTATCTATTCTCATATATCAAGTTCTGAAACTCTTATTAAGGAGCAAAGACAACGATAAACGATAAATTTCTATAAGGTATATATATATATATTATTTTTAATTATATATCATTCTTAGGGATTAAGGTATGGCTCGAGCTTCTCTATTAATTGTTAATAGTGATCTATTTGATTGATTTACTAGTTAAAGTTTTTATTCTTTTAAATAATAGCATATGTCTTAATAAAAAATATCTTATTACAACAATCTCAAGTTGAAATGTTAAAATCTTTGTGAAGGGGTTGTTTTCTTAAGAAGGTAACGTGGATTCTAGTCCTATGGTTTAGTTGAGTAAATGGATTCTTATCTTGTTTAAAGTAAGGTACAAGTATAACTTCTCCCTGCCTTGATGCTGCCTCGTTCTTGTGCTTATGTAGCCGCATGATAAAGACGTTAGTAAGGCCCGGAGTCGGCCCATGGTATCCTTCATGGAGAATGAGGTTCGTCGATTGAGGCGAATGATTGTGATGCTGTCTAGTTCTAAGGGCCCAAGCTAGTGCGATGAATAAGCCCACCCTAGTGTGTAGACTCCACGTAGACATTCCTCTGAGGGGTGGGAGGATCGAGCGACGGAGCTTGAGGGAGCGACACGCCAACTTGAGTCCTAGCCAATGGCCGATGATGAGGTGTATGGTCCTGTAGGATTTTGCCTAGCATGTAGAGAGGTTGGAAGGCCGAATTCTAGATCATTGGCAGTATAAAGGAAAAGAATAAGACAGTTGGTTTGGCTTGTATGTAATTGATTCTTGTCTAAACATTTTTTATATATATCTTGTCTTTGGTATAATTGTATTGTGAAAAGAGGCTGTTTTAACGAACCTTATAAAAAGGGCCTCAAATAAGGAACATGTTTATTTATGTCAAACAGTGTGGTAGGATTAATTAGAAAATAAATTGACGCTTGAGTAGGGTGGAAAGTGGGAGGATGGAATGCCCCGATGGCACCATTTTACAGACGGGTGGACCCGATTAGTCGGGTAGCTTTCCAACAAATTAAGTGAAATCCCTACGCTGGGCAACTCTATTCTAGAAGACTAGGCTAGTTGTGCCTTGCACGAATGAGAAAAAAAGCATTGTCTCTAGGAATCGAGATTAGTAGTTGCCCAAATTATGTTTAATCACCCTATGGGTGGTTTAGTTTTATAAGACCACGCTCCCCCTGTGGGATAGAACTAGGTCTTACCTACAAATCGTATCCTTGAATCTCTGCATGGTCAAGGTGTCGACGAGTAGGAAATTTTCTCCAAGTTTAAACTTAGTAGACTATCTTAAGTATTTTTCGTATTTTGAAAGGGGGGAACCTTACAATTGGTATCAGAGCAAATGTTAACTATCAAGGGATTAAAACAAGTGATTGTTTGTCATATATGAGGATGAATCAATCATCTCTACTGGCCATAGAAGTTGTTTGAATATCCTCACCTGTTGGACAATTATCCTATGAGATTGTGCTTGTATCTTGGGGGTGCACACGCAAGATATTTGTACAATAAATTTGAGAAATAAGATTGGGGAGGAAACCTTTTGAGGAAAAACATAGGGTGATCAAATTAAGAAAGTAGTGAGAAACTGAATGACTAGAGGGATAGACTGAATGACTATACTGAATGACTAGACTGAATGACTAGAGGGATACCACCGCCTCCACAAATTCTCTCATTTCATGTATCAGTTTAGAAGGCAGCGTGCCTCCTGTCCTCCAACAACAACCTTTGATTTCCATGGACCACAAAAGCCCTTCACAATCAGATGACTCTGAATTGAAATGTGCTTCCAATCGCCAATGTATTAATCCTGAGTGCCTTCAGATGCGGTGCTATGATACGTATTTGATACTTTTGAGCTTTTCATGGATACAATGAAAGAAACAAGTTCACCCTTGCTCGTCTAAAACTCATAAGAAATGCCGAATTAGTTGGAAGCACTATTGTCAATCCAACCACTGGAACGAGAATCAATTATGAGATGCCATGAAAGTACACCTTCATGAAAAGTTTTGTCCTCTAGGATTTTGAGAGGATAAAATGAATGAATTTTTGGAGCTAACCCAAGAAGGGAAGACCCTAGAAGAATACCACCAAAATCTTGCTAAATGTCTCCGATTAGCTCCAGAGATGGATGAGGTAACTCTTCTCCATCGATTCATTTGGAAGCTTAATCTACCATTGCATAACCTCGTCAAGTATGCAAAACCATCCTTTATTTCAGAAGCCATAATTATAGCCAGAGACTATGATAAAGTTTTTTTATATAGAAAGTGTCGAGAAGGACATGAGTCCTTCCATGTTAATCAAGAAGAGGTCCCCTAATTCAAAAGGGACGTCAAGCCCACCACCCTTGGCTATAAGGAATCATGAGCTAGAGGAAAGTTAGGTCAAGAAATAGCAATAGCAGGGTTAAAGATAATCGAATTCAACAAGTATTTCTATGAGTAAATAGAAGAGGATTGGTGCAAGATTCATGTGAAGTAATGTACATGATGAATAGAGGTATTTTAGAAGACGATACTAAGATTATGCAATTGCTATCATGGTTTAGATTACGTAAAGGATTGATTTTCTTTTTTTTTCCCATAACAATTTGTTAAGTACTATATTACATGGGGGTATAGATTAAGGAATTCGTAATAAGGAAGGATTATGAATATTATATATATATATATATATTTAAGGTTCATATCGTATCAGAGATATATGGATGCATGAACTTAGGATAATAAGGCCAATTAACTTTAGAATAATAAAGACCTTTTGGGGGCACAACAAAACATGCCAAACACATGAAATAAGGGACTCTTTAGGAGTAATGTTTAGATAAAAGAAGATTTCTACCTGGTGGGGGGACACCACTTTGGAAGAGACAAGAGGATTTACTTAGATACTGCCCCAGCTTGCCAGATGAGGATATCTCGAATCTTTTGAGTGGGAGAGATTGTAAGGTCCCTCCCAAGCCATGTATGTGTCTCTGTTAATATAGATTTCCAAAAGGAAAGAGAGTGCACTTAGAGAAGAGTGAGACAATAAGGCTAGAAACATTAGGAAAGTGATAGAGTAAAAATATTAGCTCCAAAAATCCTAAAAAGAAATAAGAAGACAAGAAAAGTTCTATTAAGCGATAAGTATCTCTAAAAATAGAAATTTGAATTTCGGTGATAGGAGGTCATATTAAGAGTTCTTTTATATATTTAGAGTCCATTCACACTAAAAATGTGGAAAAGCAATGCGTTTCTAAAGATGGCACGTATGCGGCTATATACAGATGCTTTTGCCTATTATACTTGTTTTGGCTTGTAGAACAGATAATTTTGGTTCTTTTGAGTGGTTACATGACCATATTCTGAGTTTTTATCAGAGAGTTATAGCCGAAAAAATTTGCTGGTCTCTACTTACAGAGGGAAACTGTAAGAATGCAGCTAGTAGCCACAAGGTGATTCTAGACCTTGAGATGCATATATCCCTTCATTCTTATCTAATCTCTTGGAAAAGAAAGCTAGCTTTCTATGACCTTTAGAGAAAGAGACTACTACCCCATAGCTTTTCTTTTAGAGAAAGAATAGTATGTCGTAGCCCTGCAAGAGAAGGCTAATTTTCCATTGCCATAGACCTTTGAAAAAGAGAAAAGTCAGAGTACGAGTAAGAGGAGATAAAGCTTGGGGCTGATCGAATGACTTCAATCATAAGCGAAGGTATTTGAAGACTCTCTATTCTCATATATCAAGTTCTGAAACTCTTATTAATGAGCAAAGACAACGATAAACGATAAATTTCTATAAGGTATATATATATATATTATTTTTTAATTATATATCATTCTTAGGGGTTGAGGTATGGCCCCGGCTTCTCTATTAATTGTTAATAGTGATCTATTTGATTGATTTACTAGCTAAAGTTTTTATTCTTTTAAATAATAGCATATGCCTTAATAAAAATGTCTTATCGTAACAACAATCTCAAGTTGAAATGTTAAAATCTTTGTGAAAGGGTTGCTTTCTTAAGAAGGTAACATGGATTCTAGTCCTATGGTTTAGTTAAGTAAACGGATTGTTATCTTGGTTAAATTAAGGTACATGTACAACTTCTCCCTGTCTTGATGCTGCCCCGTTCTTGTGCTTGTGTAGCCGGACGACGGAGACATTAGTAAGGCCCGGAGTCGGCCCATGGTATCCCTCATACCTTTGGGAGAATGAGGTTCACCGATTGAGGTGTGATTATGATGATGTCTAGTTCTAAGGGCCCAAGCTAGTGCGGTGAATAAACCCACCCTAGCGCGTAGACTCCACGTAGACATTCCTCTAAGGGGCAGGAGGATCGAGCAACGGAGCTTGAGGGGGCCACAGGCTAACTTGAGTCCTCGCCACCAGCGGGGCCGACGATGAGGTGTATGGTCCTGTAGGGTTTTTCCCAGCATGTAGAGGCTAGAAGGCCGACTTCTAGATCATTGGCAATATAAAGGAAAAGAATAAGAGAGCTGGTTTGGCTTCTATGGAATTGATTCTTGTATAAACTTTTTTATATATATCTTCTCTTTGGCATTATTGTACAATGAAAAGAGGCTATTTTAACAAACCTTATAAAAAGGGCCATAATTAAGAAATATGTTTATTTATGTCAAAGAGTGTGGTAGGATTTAGAAAATAAATTGACGCTTGAGTAGGATGGAAAGTGGGAGGATGGAATGCCCCGACGGCACCATCTTACAGACGGGTGGACCCGATTAGTCGGGTAGCTTTCCAACAGATTAAGTGAAATCCCTATGCTGGGTAACTCTATTCTAGAAGACTAGGCCAGCTGTGCCTTGCATGGATGAGGAAAAAAGCATTGTCTCTAGGAATCAAGATTAGTTGTTGCCCAAATTATGATCAATTACCCTATGGGTGATTTGATTTTTATAAGACCACGCTCCCCCTATGGGATGGAACTAGGTCTTACCTACAAATTGTATCCTTGAATCTCTGCATGGTCAAGGTGTCGACGAGTAGGAAAAAATCTCCAAGTTAAAACTAAGTAGACTATCTTTAGTATTTTTCATATTTTGGAAGGGGGGAACCTTACAATTGGTATCAGAGCAAAGGTTAACTATTAAGGGATTAAAACAAGTGATTGTTTGTCATATGAGAATGAATCAATCATCTCTACTAGCCATAGAAGTTGTTTGAATATCCTCACATGTTGAGACAATCATCCTATGAAATTGTGCTTGTATCTTGGGGGTGCACATGGGAGTGCACGCGCAAGATATTTATACAATAAATTTGAGAAATAAGATTGGGGAGGAAACCTTTTGAGGAAAAACATAGGGTGATCAAATTAAGAAAGTAGTGAGAGACTGAATGATTAGAGGGATAGACTGAAACTTTGTTTAGAGAAATTTTCAGGATATATCTCATTAATTTGCATATTATAAATTTTTAAGATTATAACTCTAGATGTATTAATCCTGAGTGCCTTCAGATTATAACTCTAGATGTATTAATCCTGAGTGCCTTCAGATGTGGTGCTATGATAAGTATTTGATAGTTTTGCACTTTTCATGGATACAATGAAAGAAACAAGTTAACCCTTGCTCGTCTAAAAATCATAAGAAATGCCGAATTAGTTGGAAGCACTATTGTCAATCCAACCACTGGCACCAAAATTAATTGTGAGATGCCATGAAAGTACACCTTCATGAAAGGTTTTGTCCTCTAGGGTTTTGAGAGGATAAAATGAATGAATTTTTGGAGCTAACCCAAGAAGGGAAGACCCTAGAAGAATACCACCAAAATCTTGCTAAACTTCTCCTATTAGCTCCAGAGATGGATGAGGTAAACATCAATTCATTTGGAAACTTAATCTACCATTGCATAACCTCGTCAAGAATGCAAAACCATCCTCTATTTCAAAAGCCATAATTATAAAGTTTTTTTATATAGAAAGTAGCAAGAAGGAAGTGTCATAATTATGTAAACGTGGAAAGGCTCATTTAACTAGAAGCATGCGTGTTATATGGATATGCCAACACAAAGGTTACAAATAATGCATTAAATCATGTTAAAATTGATGAGATAAATAGACAACTAAAAGGTTAAGAAGACATTATGACACAAAGTTACAAAATTGCATGATGATTGCTCAATCATAACTAAATCTCGAATGCTTGATATCAAGTGCAGGAGGATCTCTTACACTTTGAAGGGGCCTTCCCAAGCTCTAACGAGCTTTTTGGCATGTTTTAAGTAGCATGCTTAAATGTTAATCATCATACTATCTATTTGCCTTGTAGCATTATCATGTTTTAATAATGCCTTCTATGCATCCATCCTGATTTAAAACAACTAGTCTACTATGGCATCTTGAGAGTTTCATGGAGGTGGGAATGGATCCCACCAATGGTGGAAGTGTGTCTAAAGGGGATGTGGTAGAGGTTGGGATGATGTAGGAGTGGGTGATAGATTTGTTGAGGGTGGATGGATCCTTGTTATGGGTTGCTTGGTGACTTTCTTTATGGACATCCTCCACCTCTTCTTGACGTGGGTCCTGTGCAAAGAAGCCTTGTGGCTCAAACGTATCACTTTTGGAGTGGATTGAAGAATAATGATTGTGGCTTATGGAGATAGTGATTGGGGAATGGGGATTATGGATTCCTTTCGTGAATATCCGCCACCCCATGAGGAATCTCCCAATTATCTAAACACGGACTTTTCTCTTCCTGTGATGATCTAACTTTCTTTAATACAACTCTCTGACAAATAAAGTTATCTACACCCTCATGCGAGGTTGTTATTGAAAATTAAGGGTCATTTTGGTGGCTGGGCTCTGTTTCGGGCGCTCGTTACAGTTATATTTACTATTTAAACCCCCATATGAGTTTCCTTTAAACTAAACTACTCACTATGACCCTCTTATACATTATCTAACATCGTTAAGTATAGAATTGAAATCGCTTACAAATGAAACCGCAAAACATGCATAAAAAGTCCCAAAATTGACCCAAAAATCGACACATCTAAAATTACTAAATTTGTGACCAAACTTAATTTTTTATGTCCTCTAAGTATTTCCTACTTTTCAACATTAAATTTAAATCCAAAAAAACACCGAATCAAATGGACCCAAAAATACATACATATGAGTATTTACAAAGGTGTTGAGATATGTGGCCCATGAGAGAAGCATGCCTAGTTTCTATGAATGGGGTCTCATCCAAGTCAATGTTTCTACCTTATGAATTTTGGTGTGTTCTTGAGTAATGAGGGCTTCTTTGTGGTGGACCTTTGTAGTGGAGGAGTTCTTCGTAGGCCACTTCTCAAGTAGGCAATGGTTTCAAGCTTGTGAATTTTGGTGTGTGCTTGGGTAATGAGGGCTTCTTTGTGGTAGAGGAGTTCTTGGTAGGCCACTTCTCAATTGCCCCTTTGGACATGGCTTGGTGGTACTCCTCATGGAAATTAGTGAGGGATCTAGTTGCCTCATTTTCACACTCCTTTAAAAATTAGTTAGCCGAATAGACTCCTTGGGTTCCTTTGGCTTTAGCATTCTTGAGCTTATCCATGAGGTGGTCTTTTTGGGCTTCATGTGCCTCGGCTACTGCCATAATCTAGGCTATTTTCTAGTGCTTGGTATTTGAGAGGACAGAGGGCATCCATATCTTACTTGGCAAGGTTAGCTCCTCCTTGATGGACCTTGGTATTAACAAGATTGTTCTAAAGCTTCTCTTTTTACTTTTTTGTGCTCAACTTCTAGTTTGGCATTCTTCTCATGTGTGGCTTGAAGCTATTGCTTAGAGTGGTGAACCTTTAGTGTTAACCTTTTGGATAGAATCATCTTGATGGTTGAGCTCATGTTGTTATTAGAGGATGTGCCGCTTGGATGTCTCAGCCACATGGTCGATAAGCTCAATCCACTGATGAGTGTTGATTTTGAAAGTGCTTTGGGGAGCTACAAAGTCATTATGGGTCATTCCCCATGGGATAAGATGGTTTATGAGAGACCAGTCTACTATGGCATCTTGAGAGATTCATGGAGGTGGGATGGGTCCCACCAATGGTGGAAGTTGACTCAAGGGGATGTGGTAGAGGTTGGGATGATGTGAGAGTGGGTGATAGATTTGTGGAGGGTGGATGGATCTTGGTTATAGGTCACTTTTGGTGACTTTATTTATGGGCATCCTCCACTTCTCCCTAACGTGGGTCCTGTGCAAAGAAGCCTTGTGGCTCCAACATATCACTTTTGGAGTGGATTGAGGAACAAGGATTATGGCTTCTGGAGACAATGATTGGGGAATGGGGATTATGGATTCTTGAGGAAGAAGTTGTGGTTGGGATTATGTGCTAGAGGCATGTGGACAATTAAAGGTTCCTCTATGGTTTATTAGCCTTGGTGAGGAAATTGATGGGTTTTCCAATGTCTCCAGCTTTTTCCTCTTCAGGAGAAGTTGAGGCTGTGATGCTTCTTCATACGCTCGAAAAGGGAGGTTGAGGTTGTGATCCTTCTTCATAAGCTAGAAAAGGGCTAGGCAAGGCAGATGGGGTGGAAGCTCTTTGCTAATGGAAAAGGATAATTGTAAGCATGTGAACACAATGTATCTTACAAGTCAGGTTCTTGCATAAACCTTAGAGTTCATTAGCAAAGGCTTCAACCCAATTTATTGGTTAGTAAAAATGTAGCTTAGCTAGGATGGTTGAGGGATGACCTATCATGATGGTATCAAGATTTCTCATGAGTGAGGAAAGTGAGCACGTGAGCAACAATTTAGGAACTATGTTGTCTTTAAATTTAGCCCCATTGGAATTAAGGCCACCTTTGGTGAGATCAGGTGCCAAACCTAAGGCCATGGCTTCCTTCCCATCATTGTAAATGTGTCCAAGAGGTGTAGGGATTGTTGACTAACAAGATCCTTGGTTAGAGGGATCTGATGACATGACCCATTGTGAGAACTCTACCCCTCTATCTAAGGAAATAGAATCACACTAAGGGTAGAGTGACTCACTCGAGGGCTGATATCACAATCTCTTAACACTTGGCTATTTTTATCAGCTCCTCTTAGCCTAACAAGAACAATCCTTACGCAAGAGAAGTGGCTCCCCAAGGCTTAACAAGAAGTTATAACTCCTCAATCACGAAGATAACTCTTATATCCTTTTTATGATTTACCGATATCCTAGGTTTTCCTCGTTTTGTAATAAGATAATTTTGTTTCATTTGGAAAATACTCACTTCTGAGGTCCAACTGACCATCTACTTTCTAATGTTTAATCCTTTTTCTACTTTGACCAAATCCATAAGCTTAGCCTAGCACTATCCAATTCCATGGGTCTAGCCTTCCACCCCCACCATTGGATCTATGGAGCCGGTGTGAACTCATGCACTCATAATTAAAAATTACCACTTTACTCACACACACCTTTTAAGAACAAGAGTTCACACACACACACACACTTGGATAAAAACACACCACTTAAGAATAAGAGTTCACACACACACTCTTGGATAAAAACATTCTTCTCAGAATAAAACATACATCATATTAGTCCTTTCCAAATCATGTATATATAATATGTGCATATCATACATGTCACACACCACATATCAAATATCCAAGTAATACATATGTGTCACATCAATAGCATTAATCTCCTTGCACCATCCTTAGACTAGGATGGTATGCACTAATAACCCTCTTGTTAGAATTAGTGCATCTCAGTGTATCTCGGCAGAGACTATTTTATGGCATTTTATGTAATTTCCCATTATTTCATGAACCATGAGCTGGTCGGCTTGTTCTAGAGCAGTTGGCGAGGTTCACACTCTCCCTATTTAAGGTGGCCTCCCATTGTACACTTTCTCATCCATTCCTTTGCATAAGTTCAACACTCCTTGTTGGCTAATTGTCATTGTAAAGCCTTCGTGCTAATATAACAGGTGATTTTGTCCACAAGTTCTCTCTACTCTCTCTCTTCTTCAATTTATGCTTCCTCTTGTGCATTCTCCAACATGGTATCATTCAATTTGGTTTAGGCTTCTCCTTCCTTTTGCAAACTACTTTCCGTCTTCTATCCTGCTATGCATTTTTCTTCTATAGCTTCTCCATGTGCTGTAGACCAGCATATACAGTTGCTGCATTTCACTGTCTTGTTGCATTTTCTAGTCAAACCAGCCCTCTTGCTATTGTCGGCCAGCCCTACAGGCTACGTTTTGCTCTTTAGAGGTAGGTTGTGGAGTTATTAGCTTCATTTTCTATTTTTAGCATTAGTTGTGGTGAGCTTCTTGCATGTGGTATTGCCATACAAGTGGATGTACATCTTTTTCTTCCTCCACAACTCCCTACCCTTCCGGTAGGAGGTTCTCGGTGGTTTCTAGGACTATTTTGCTATTGTCCAGCCTCTGTCTCTCTCAGATTTAAGAGGGGGCTGATTGGTTCTGGAGCCTCACTTTATTGGAAAGCACTTGAGAGGAGTTGGAGAGCTGAGATTTGTGTTCTTTATTGCATGTGGATATGGCTCCCCCTTGTATGAGCAAGGATGACAAGTTGAAAGGACCCAATTATGCCCATTGGAAGCTTCAAATGCAGATTTGGTTCATCCAGAAGGGTTTGTGGGATATTGTTTCAGGGCACTGAGAGGAAGCCCGAGCGTCCTCGGAACTCTAGGAGGTGGACTTAGGATCAGGAGAATGAATTCATTGTAGAATTACAAGATTGGGAGAATCGGTATTCAAAAGCACATTTAGTGCTTGTGCAGACCATCATAGAGGAGGTCTCACCGACCGCCATGCAAACTCTCACCAGTGCTCATCAAGTAAGGTCTAAATTGGAGGATCTCTTTGCTCGAGATTCGATGAGGGCAATTACCTTGCAAGGGCAGCTCTATGGCTTGCTATTTCCTACAGGCAGTTCCATGCAGTCATTCCTCATGAAGGCCAAGGTTATCCATGACCACTTATTGGCTATGGGTGCTACTTTGTCTTCTACTTAGTTGACTACACTTATCCTCACCAAGAATCCCTCAGACTATGATGTGATTTCTTGATCTTTTCAGTGCCAGGTCACATCCACTCAGTTGGATTTTGATGATCTTAGCTCCCTACTTTTAGAGGAAGAGTCCATCCTTGTTTCATAGGGTAAGTTGAAGGTGTCTGTCAATAGTTCTGTCTAGGCACTTTCCTCAATTCAAAAGGAAGAGTCCATCCTTGTTTCATAGGGTAAGTTGAAGGTGTCTGTCAACAGTTCTGTCTAGGCACTTTCCTCAGTTCAAAAGGAAGCCTTGAGTCACTACTTCTCTTGTGGGAAGAGAGGACATCTGTCCAAGGATTATTTGTCCAAGAAGAAGGAAAAGACCAAGGGCAAGTCTTCATCTCAGAGAAAGGGCAAAGAAATGACAATCGACATTGATACATATTCTTCTAGTACCACTTCTTGGGCTCCCACGGCGCTTCTGGCTCAGGAGGATCCAGATGGTGTACATATCTAGTATACATGCAGTTTCCCCGATGTGCTTCTAGCTAGAGGAGGCTTGTGGGTGGGAGAGGGGGTTGATTGCACCTCCCCTTATTGGTGCATGGGAAGTGTGATTTGGAGTTCCAAGCATTAGACATCTGGTAAGACATGGTTATCTTTTGTGTAGCAGAGATTATGAATTAGATCTGTTCCAAGTTCATTGCTCAAGGATTTTGGGACGTGATGTGTTTTCCATCCACTGTTGGTGTGGTGTATCCAGTAGTTCATCATCTATTCTTGGAGTTCACTACACACTTGTGTGGGAATTTGTAGCCAAGAAAATTTACTTGTTGTTTGTGGTGGCATTTTGTGTCGAGGAAACAAGTTGGCGGGTGCTCTCTCTGAGGTGATTCCAGTATTCACAGTGCTAGAGGGTCCATGGTTGCATCTTCATCAACTTATCTTCTTTAGACTCTTGCACACTATGAGATATAGAGGGGGTGTTGGAATTACTGCATCTCAGTGTATCTGGGTAGAGCCTATTTTATGGCATTTTATGTATTTTCCCCTTACTTCATTAGTCATGAGCTGGCCTGCTTGTTCTAGAGCTGTTGGCTAAGTTTACATTCTCACTATTTAAGGTGGCCTCCCATTGTACAGTTTCTCATCCATTCATTTTGCATAATTTCAACACTCTTTGCTAGCTAATTGCCATTGTAAAGCCTTCGTGCTAATATAAAAGGTGATCTTGTCCACAAGCTCTCTCTACTCTCTCTCTTGTTCAATTTATGCTTCCACCTGTGCATTCTCCAACACCTCCTCAATGCTCCTAGACTAGGATAGTATGCACCACCAATGAGCTTGAACACTCTTCGACCACTATATGATGATGACTAGGGGAGTCCTACAATGTCTCAAAACCACCTCAACACAAGTACCAAATAATTTTTTGAGTTTTTCTAGAGAAAATTCTAGGGTTTCAACTTGATTTTCCTTGGGAGAGATTGATCTAATCTAACCATATTTTATTCAACTTGATTTTCCTTTTGGGAGAGATTAATCGAATCTAACAATATTTTATTTAACTTGATTTTCTAGATTTATTTCTAGGGTTTTAACCTTTCCTTGATTTTATTCCTACTCATTAAGAAGAGTTAGCTTTAGGTTTTATCCTATCCTTGATTCTAATCCTACTTATTAAGAAGAGTTAGTAAGAAGAGTTAGTACAACTTGATTTTCTAGAGTTACTTCTAGGGTTTTAACCTATCCTTGATTCTAATCCTACTTATTAAGAAGGTCACATCTTTTCTCTCTCTAGAATTATAAAATTTCTCTCTAAAAGTCTAATTTTAGAGTTCTTCTTCCTCTAGAATTCTTTGGTTGAACTTGCTCCAATTTTCAAGAATAATTCATAATATTAATACTAATATTTTTTAATATTAATACTAATAATTCCTAATTAAACTAATATATTTTTCTCATCCTTTTAATGCTATTTTATCTCTCTATAACATAGAAACGGATTCTAGTGGATTTGCCATAGGAGGAAGGCTTATGCAAGAAGGTTATATAGTGGCCTATGAGTCTAGAGAGTTCAGACCACATGAATGGAACTATGATACAACTATGACCTAGTTCTTATAGCAATGTTCTATGCATTAAAATTATGGAGACATTATCTCCTAGGCTAGAGATTATTGCTAATGAGTGAAAAGCCTAAAGTGGATCTTTACCAAGGATGGTCTCAAAATGAGCATCAAAAAAGATGGATACACACTTTGCAAGAGTTTGATTTTGAGATCAAGTATAATTAGTAAAGAGGAAGTAAACTAGGACAGCTTCTGTGCACCCTACTTATGCAATAAATTAAAACTCCTCAAGAAATCAGACCAGTATAAGGGTACAAGTTGGAAGATAAATGCCTTATTTCCATAATCAGCTATGTATTCTTGGAGTGGATAGGATAAAAGTATATATTTGAGTGAAGCTCAAGTATATATTTGAGTGAAGCTCATGATAGTCCCATACCTAGTGGACTTCCAAGTTACATAAAGAGTTTCTTTTGGCTAGGTCTTAAAAAAGATATATTAAATCATATAGGACAATATTTGGTGTGGTAAAGAGTCAAAGTCGAATGACTCACATTACCTAGAAGGTTACACCCTTTAGACATCCTCACATGAAACGTGAATGTGTAAGCATTGGCTTCATCACTGGGGTACCTTTAGTTCAAGAAGGTTATGGCTCTATTTTTATGGCAGTAGATAGACTTACAAATTTTGCCAATATTATCCTAGTAAAGAAGCTCTACACTGCACTTGACATTTTGCCAAAGTCCTCCTAGAAAGGATATATTTAGATTGCATGGGTTTGCTGTGAAGGATTTCAAGTGATAGGGATGATAAGTTTGTATCCAAGTTTTGGACTTTATTCTTTGAAGTAATAGGAAGATCCCTAGGTCTTAGTACTATCTACCACCCAAAGACTGATGACCAAACTAAGAAAGTGAATCAAGTAATTGAAGACATTCTTTGAACCTCCAAGATGGATAAGTTATTAAAATGTAGTTGAGTTTGCCTATAATGCTTCATATCACCGTAGCATCGAGATGAGTCCCTTTAAATATCTTTATAGGAAAGATTACCTCACTCCATTAACTTCATCAGATTGCCTGACTCAAGTAACTTAGTTAGATCCACTAATAAGGGTTGAGGTATCTAAGCAAATGCATGATAAAATAGATTAGCAAAAGATGCAATCCATCTGGAAGGACATTAAAGTTACCTCTAGGAAAAGAAGAAACATTGACATGTGCTAAAAGAGATTTGATCAACTGTTTGAAGAAGGGGACATGGTGTTTCTTTATGTACAACCCAAAAGGGGTTCATGATTCTTAGGGAAGTATAGAAAGCTATCTCTAAGGTACTATGAGTTTTATTGAATCACAAAGAAATTGGGAGATTAAGCTTACAAACTCTTATTACCCCTATATTTAGCCTATTCAAAAGATATGTGATAAACCCAAAATGTATTTTGGTTGATGAGAGTAAGTTGCCTTCCCAGTTCAAGAATAGCTAGAACTCCAACATGGGGAAATCTTTCATATTCCTGAAAAGCCCCTCGAAGATAGGGTATTGAGAGAGTGTCTCATTAATATTGAGATTCAAGCTTGATGTCAGCTTGTGCCAGTTGCACTATGTGTTGGTGTGTTAGGTAGTAACATGTGTGAGACATAAATGACCACGTCCAGCTCGGCATAGTGTGTGGACAGTAGCTAGGGTTAGCTGTGTGTGGACACAACACAAGTAGTGTGTTGTAGCTTTTGGGATTATGGCTTTATGCATTATGTGAGATGGAACATTGCTTCCCTCAATGGTTAGGGTTTGACTAATACATTAGGGTTTTCTCCTGTGTGTGTGCCTCCTCTCCCTCTACCTATTTTTCATCATGGTATCAGAGCCTGGTGCTCTCTATTAGGGTTTATGATGAGTGAGTGAGAGAAGAGGAAGAAGAAGCTGTGAAGAAAAGCTGTGGAGCTTGCCATTGGAGCTGTGAAGCTTGAAGCACACCAATTTTCACCAAATCTAAGAGCTTAGCCTTCGAGGTAAGGAAAACCAAACATTCTTGAGCGGATTGCAGGTGCAAAATCACAAACAATATCAGATTTGAGTTGCCCAAAGTAAAGAAAAATTTCTGTTTTGTAAGCTCTCCATTGAAGCTTGATTGTGGTGAATGTATGAGACAAACGGTTGAAAATTTGGCAAAGATTCATCTATCTGGCAAATGGGAATGTGTTGGCAACTCATGTGCAAGCCCTAGAGTGAATTTGGAGCAAGTTTGATGCATTGAAGTGATTGGAAAAATACTGTTTTGAAACCCTCACAAAAACAGAGAATAGAGGTTCAATTTTAATGCAATTGGAGCCGGTCTTTTGCAAAAATCAACAAATTGGTGGCTTGGGTGCATGCCTAGGAGTGTTGGGAACTCACATATAGCTTCAATAGCCACAAACAACTCTCCAAATCCCCCTAATTACAGGCGGCGCAGCCTGAAGGCTAGAAATAGGGCAGAATTGCATAGTTTTGCATAGTGGAGGTCAAACACTAGCTTGGTGGTTGATTAACCTCAAAATCTTCTTAGCAATAGTGTGATACACATAGAGGCAGAATTGCATAGTTTTGCATAGTGGAGGTCAAACACTAGCTTGGTGGTTGATTAACCTCAAAATCTTCTTAGCAATAGTGTGATACACATAGAGGAGAAGGTTGCAATGTGGTTTGTTGTAGAAATTATGCATTTTGGAGATAATTATGAGCTGATTAAAAAGGTTGTAAATAGTGATTAGTGAAACAGAGGGTCATTAATCAACTAATTACTCTCTCAACTGTTACAATTGGTCTAATTCCTTTTACATGGAGTTAGTAGACATCATTGCTAATTCCTTTTACAGTTGGTCTAATTCCTTTTACATGGAGTTAGTAGACATAATTGCTAAGCTAATGAATGCATGGTCCCTCAATTTGGACAAGAATTGAAGAAATTAGAGCACTTTTCCTACTAGTTTTACTGGTTTTTCTCAAAAGAGAGAAGGGGATTTGATATTTATGGTATTTATGCACCTTGGTTGGTGTTAATATGCAACGTTGAGCTTGTTCGAGTGTCAATGCAAGTTATCCACACTTTATTGAACCACTATATTGCAATTTGAAGCATTTAGAAGCCTTGGAAGGCATGCCAAAACAGGGTATTTTGGACTGAGTATGCCAGTTCAATTTGAATGCAATCAGTGTGATTTTCTACATCAACAATGAAGTTGGTTGAGTACTTTGGGGTATTTGGGACACTTATTAGAGTGTGGTTGAGCTGAGGAAGGCTCATTTATAGAATTGGACGTGTGCATAAGGTGCATTTGTATTGAGCAAATATGTCAGACAACCAAATACAGATTGTGGGTGAGAAGTTGGATAGAAAGAACTTCCAGGCATGGAAGTACATGATTAAAAGCTTTCTGAAAGGAAAAGGATTTTGGAATCTTGTTATAGGTGTGTAGACCCAGAGTCAGATCTACCTTGACAACCTACACAATAACAAGTTGTAGCTCATAAACAGAGAGAGCATACAAAGTTTTGCATTACTTGTCTATATGTATCTCGGATGATATACTCATACATATACATGATGCTGAGAATCCCAAGGATGCATGGGATACTTTGGTAAAGCTGTTTGATATACAGATACTAGTGCTCGTAACTCTCAGTTGAGACAACAGATTCATAATGTGAAGCGGAAAGAAAGGAGTATTCATGATTATGTACAAGAGATAAAGAAGTATTCAGATGCATTGGCAACTATCAATGTCCCCATGCCTGCTGATGATGATTTGGTAGACATTGCCTTGCATGGTCTTTGCAAGGAGTACAAGTCTTTTTATACATCTATCTTTGTTCGGAGTACAGGTTTACCAAATTTTGATGAGTTGGTTTCACTCTTGCTTATTGAGGAAATCAAACTCAGCAACTCTTTTCATGATGCATCTACTAGCCATGATGATCATGGTAGGAATCAGGCTTTCTATATCCAAAGGGGATTTAGAGGCAGGGGAAGATTTGCATCACAAGGTCGTGGTAATGGTCGTGGATGGCAGGATAGGTAACCACCACAGAATTTTCAGCCTTCATAATATGGTTCTAGAGGTGGTCGTGGATATACACTTCAGAGAGGCAGAGGCAATTCTCGTGGAAGAGGACGTTGGTAAGGCCAACAAGCATCTATGCAAAATGTGGAATTCCATTACTATGGAAAGATTGGTCATATGGCATGCAAACAAAATGATTTGAGAGGGGGTAGAGCACAACATGGTGGAAATTTTGCACATGGTGGAAATTATGCAAATGGTGGAAATTTTGCATCAAGCAGTCACATGATGGTAGTGCAAATCACTTGTTTGCCACATGAAACATGTCGTGGGATCTATGATGACACATAGTGACAGTGACACTTGGTATATGGACTCTAGAGCATCAAACCATATGACTTGTCATGGCCAATGGTTTGAACATATGAAGCCAATGGATGTGAAAGGCTATGTGGAGACAGGTGATGATTCCCAACATGCTATCACTCATATTGGGAGTGTACCATTAGTGATGCATAATGGTGAAACGAAGTCTATGTCGTCAGATGTCTTGTATATGCCTTCTATTACAAAGAGTTTGGCCTCAGTTGGTCAAATGGTTGAACAAGGTTTACACGTTCGTTTCAACGAGCATGGTTTCTTGGTTGAGGATTTCAAAAATTGGATGTACAGTCATTGCCAAAGGCAAGAAAGAAGGCAGGTTATTTAAGTTGGATGCTGGGATTCCTGAATTGAAATTGTCTATGTTCTCTAAAAGCCGAAATGTGGTACAAGACATTGAAATGTGGCATAAAAGGATTGGAAATGTGAACATACAAAAGTTAAAGAACATGCAGGCAAGAGGCATTGTTGGTGGGCTGCCTAGATTCAAGTATGATGGGAATATGCATAGGTGTGATGCTTGCCAGTTTGGAAAGCAAGCAAGGTTGCCATTTCCTAAAGAAGGCAACATGAGTAGTGTGAGGCAACTCAAGAACACAAGAAGGCCACTATGGCTCGCCGACTCACCACCTTCAGAACACTCACAAGCACAAGGGGCACCACCAGCTTCTCTAGCTGGAAAGAAAAAAAAAATCTCTCTCTCTCTCTCTCTACACCACCCAGAGATACCCAAAGAAAGGCAGTTTCAACAGCTCACATATTTCATTATAAAAGCCTTTTATCTGTCAGCAAGGCTAAGCCACTCACATATCATCAAAACAAACCCTGTTGTCCATTTACAAGGGGTTACATAAATTTTAATAATTTATAAGCTTCAACCCACTCTTCCTCGCACTCTCATTTATATCACACGCACAGCAAACAACACACACACACTACCCAAGCTTCTATTTGTCTCACACCAGAGGTCTGGAACAAACAGTCACCTCCCAGTAGAAAGCCAGCTGCACCAACTCTAGTCACCTCTGAGGCAGCCACCCATGCAGCTTTCCTCGCTATCGTCAACCCTCTGGCAGCTAACACTTCCAGCCCATTCCTTTGCTTCCACAATTTGCACTTTCTTCACTTATGTAGCTAACCGCTACACATCAGTTTCAGAGGCTTATTAAACCCATCGCCAGCCTGTCTTTTTTAATGCCAGCCATCTTCAGAATAAAAAAACTGCCCGTCCTCTCTACTTGTCTGTGTTAGAGCAAGGCTATATAGCCCGTGTACCTTCCCTTCTACTCTCTATGACCAGGCACTTCCCCTATCACCAACCCGCCCAAAGGCGGCTCCTTTTTTGCACACCAGCAGCAGTCCCGCTTGCTCTTCTTTCCCTAAGTTTCTTCGATGGCCTGGCGTCTTCTCTAGCGCTAACACCAGCCCATAACTTTTGACGTCAGTTTCAGTGTTTCTGGAAGGTAATCTCCGCTTTATCACTGGCCAGCAACCCCACGCACCTCGATGTCAGCACTTGTGCCAGTCACCAGCTCGTCCCACTGGTTCCCACACGCGGCCCTCTCGACTTTAACAGAGCCCTCGCTTTGAGCTATCAGTCGTCGAGCTTCGACGCCAGCACCTGTCAACTTTCACTCTGGCTCTTCACCAGGGAGCCCCACCACCTCTCTCTACACACGATCACTCGCCAAGCATCCTCTTCACTACAAGGCGGCTCCAGTACCTTCTCTAGCACTGCAGGGCACTCCGACTCTCTTCCACACACCCTCCGTTTGTAGCTCTCCAATGCCTTCCTCTACTACCAGGCGGCCACTCCAGTGTTGTCTTCGCCTCACCCACTCTGCACACGGCGTCCCTTCTCTCCACTTCAAAGCTGCTGCTCCTTTTTTCGATTCTCTCCCTGCAATTCCACACTGGATCCTCGCTTCGAGTCGCCACACCTCTCTCCCGTCAGTTCTCCTCCCTTTCGCCTGCAGAACACACACTGGTTTTTTTCCTTCCAGGCGTAAACGGCGATCCCTCTCTTTTTTTTTCACACCTTCCACCCCTCCATGTCATCGCGCCACCCTTCGACCGTCTTCTAGACGGTCTCGCTGGCTGCCAAAAGACCTTCCACTTGGCTATTTATAAAGTGGCCAAGTGTATCATATTTTTTATTTATTTATTACCTCAAAATAATGGCCACCACTTACAATAGCCTCTCCTTCTCCTTGTGCTCCGGGTTATCACATTGCACCCACACCCTTTCCAAAACCAGAGCCGTCCACTGCCTCATCATCAGCATCATCATTACCAAGACGACCATTCCAAACCAAAAAGATTCTCAAAACTCAAGCATAAAAGCAATCTAAAATTTGCTGGCGTCCCTTGTAAGTTCAATATTTACAGTCTGCATTGAGCTCTCTCTACATAAACCAGCATATCTACATTTATTTTCACCAGAAGCTCATCAAAACCCATCATTAATATCCTCATGCTCATCCATCTCTTATTTATACACATCCCAGACACCTTCTTGACGACTAAAAGCTCATACAATAAAAACTTCAAGTCTCCAACAGCTGCTTCAAAGAAAAATGCATTCACTAAATCACTCCAAAGCCATTCCGTCTGTACACTTGCCAGGGCATTCAGGGCAAAATTTATTTGCAAACCATCCACACCATATGTACACTGACTCAAAACAGCTTTACAGAAAAAAGCCTGACATCCTTTTCCCAACCCCCAACCTGCTGAATCATTCATGATCAGCAGTAAAAAGCATTTCAAGACCTGAATCCATATCCAAAAACTGCCCTTCATCTAGAATCACATCTTCAGACACTGCATCCTATACAATCTGTGAGATCCCTGTTCCCACCGAGCAACGGATTCGGAGTACTAGCAGCGGAAGTAGCACTTCTCGCGCGGGACAGGGGTCCCACACTCGGGGCCTCGCCCACGGATATCCGGACAAGAGACTAATCCGTCGGTTTGTCCAAAACCGAAACCGGAAAAACTTCCTTTACCCGGAAAGCACGGGCGATTCCACCAGGATAACTCTTTACTCTAACGTAGTCAAGATCATTACTGATCAAACTGATCTGACTGCACCTTTAACGGTACTTGGTCAAATCAAGGAAGAACTTGCACTTGGATCATTGGGATCAACGCTTTTTTCCCCATCAAGAGGCACAGCCGTTGATTCCTATCCATAGAACAATTTCTATCCGGGATTTACTTCATCTATCGTAATAATAGAAATTAAATCTCGATTTACGGATCCATCAGTCCAGCCTAACCCCATCCGATCCCATGGGTTAGCCAACCGCCCAACCACTGTAGTGATGGGATCCAATTTTGGAATTTGGTTAGGTTTTGTCCCGGGTACCAAGGAAAAGAGTTCCAAGGCCCCCTAGCCGGAAGTTCATGCAAACATAGAACTAGCCACACCACTTACACACCCAATATGAAATTGCCTTTTTCTTAGCATCAACTAACTTTAAAACAATCCTTTAATGAAACCATAGTACCACTGATCATAATCTTCCAATTTATCCAGTTGATTCATAATTTCCCATCATTCCTTCATCAGAGTATCTATGGCATCATTGGCAACTAGAACGCTCACCACCTGTCCACACAGGGGCCTTTTCAATAGTTCCTAGCCCATAATACTCGGCAATATAATCACTTATAAAAATCAAGATGGACTCTCGTTGAAGATCAGCAAGATCAACCAACAGATCCATATAAAGAGCCATGGACTCATCCATTGAAGACCAGCAAGGTCAATCAACCAGATCCATGCCCGGTTTCACAAAACAACTCTTACTCCTTGTTCCAATATCTTCCTCGACGCACGCGTGGGTATCCTGGGCGACCCAGAGCCCGAGCACCGTATGGTCAGCACCCTCTAGGATCCTTCGCAGGTGACCTAGCGCTTCACTCATAGGCCGCTTCCTTGGTCCCTCATCCACCGTACCGGAAGCTCACCATTTAAATCGAACCGAGGCTGGTCAAGACCTCGGTCGACCTTGCTACGCGAGACGTCCTCCATTGACTCTCCGTCAGCAGTTGCAACTTTAACAGTTAGGTCTTCATGACCTTAATCCACAAGATGGTCAAAATGCTTCCCCAGCATTCTTGACATAAAACAGTCATTTACAAACAATCACAAAATACAGTTTCTAAATCAAACTCTCGTCTTTCCACATTATCCCTCCTTAGTCCACATTACTTATTCCACATTCCATTCAATGTGTACTCATTCTCATCCATTTCCTCATATCGATGACACATTAATTCACATTCACATTCATACATCCACATTTACATGGATACATCCATTTTCACATCCTCATTTATACATCCACATCCCATATCCACATTCATACATACACATCCATATCCACATCCATACATCCACATTCACATCCACATTCACATTCACATCCACATTCACATCCTCATTTATACATCCACATCCACATCCATATTCACATCCATACATCCACATCTACATGCATACCTCCATTTTCACATCCTCATTTATACATCCACATCCCTTATCTACATTCATACATACACATCCATATCCACATCCATACATCCACATCCACATCCACATTCATATTCACATCCATATATCCACATCTACATGCATACATCCATTATCACGTCCTCATTCATACATCCACATCCACATACATACATACATCCACATCCACATACATACATACATCCACATCCACATTCCCATTCACATCTATACATCCACATACATACATACATCCACATCCACATTCCCATTCACATCTATACATCCACATCTACATCCACATTCATATACATCCACATCCACATTCCCATTCACATCTATACATTCACATCTACATCCACATACATACATACATCCACATCCACATTCCCATTCACATCTATACATCCACATCTACATCCACATTCACATCTATGCATATACATCTTCATGCATACATCCATTTTCACATTCATACATCCACTTTCACATTCATACATCCATACTCCCATCTCCACATCCACACATCCACATACATACATCCATTTCCACATTCCCATTCATGTAACCCCATATGTCTTCACATCTAATTTTTTTACATCACATCCATTCTCGCCCTATCACAACCCATATACATCCTATTCTATCACATACACTTCTTACCTCATCCCATACACATCTTATCACATCCTATCACTTTCCATACGCATCTTATCAATTCTTATCACATCTCATACACCTCTTATCACATCTTATCACATTTCATATCTTTTTTCTTTTTTAAAGAGAATTCTTATATTTGATATAAGATTTCTCTACACATTTATTTATACATAAATTCCATTTAAGGAGACTAACACTTTCGAAATTAAAATCAATCTTTTATGCATCTTCTTATGCATAAATTCAGTTTGGTAGGAAATTACACTTTTAGAATAAAAGAATTTCTCTTATGCATCTAAGTTAAGCATAAAATCCATTTATGAGGAAAATCACACTTTTAGTATAAAAAGAATATCTTTTATGCATACCTATATGCATGAAATCCAATATGATAAAAGTAACACTCTTACAATAAAATAATCAACTTTTATGCATACCTCTATGCATGAAATTCAATTATGATAAAAGTCACACTTTTATAATAAAATAATCAACTCTTATGCATACTTCTATGCATGAAAATTAAAAATGATAAAAGTAACACTTTTGATATAAAAAAAATTTCTTTTATGCATACTTCTATGCATGAAAATTAAAAATGATAAAAATAACACTTTTGATATAAAAATTTATCCATTATGCATACTTCTATGCATGAAATAAAAATGGTAAAAATAACACTTTTGATATAAAAATTTATCCATTATGCATACTTCTATGCATGAAATAAAAATGGTAAAAATAACACTTTTGATATAAAAATTTATCCATTATGCATACTTCTATGCATGAAATAAAAATGGTAAAAATAACACTTTTGATATAAAAATTTATCCATTATGCATACTTCTATGCATGAAATAAAAATGGTAAAAATAACACTTTTGATATAAAAATTTATCCATTATGCATACTTCTATGCATGAAATAAAAATGGTAAAAATAACACTTTTGATATAAAAATTTATCCATTATGCATACTTCTATGCATGAAATAAAAATGGTAAAAATAACACTTTTGATATAAAAATTTATCCATTATGCATACTTCTATGCATGAAATAAAAATGGTAAAAATAACACTTTTGATATAAAAACTTATCCTTTATGCATGATATTAAAATTCAATTTCTCCATGATTGTAATGAAATTCTTTCAATTAATCTAGGATGATAATTCCTAGAATATGGTAGGAAGTCCTCTTTTTATGCTTTGAATGAGATTATTTTATGCATAATTTTTATAAAAATTTTGCCATAGCTCCGCTGCTATGACTGATAAATCTCAATTTTTCTAAGGAATAATGCTTATCATTAAGGAAATAATTAAAATAATCTCTAATTGGATTATCAATCCATAATGGATTGAATCATTAATATACATAAACTAAAAGCATAGAAAAAAGCCATTAATTTGGCCTCAAGCATAGCTTAATCTTGGGTTAAGGAAAAGCTTTATGAAAAGCTTGATTTGGATTGAGAATGGGTCATGAGTATGACCATTTCTTGAGTGAGAGAGAGAATTTACATAAAAATCATTAGAATTTAAACATAAATGAAAATTAACTTCAATAGCATTATGTAACTCTTCACTACTATTCAAACTTCAATAGCATTTTAAAAAAACCATACCAATTAAACTTCTCAAGCTTGAGAGGGGTTGAGAAGAGAGAAACATTGAGAAATTATAGAAAGATCAATATTCACTAATTACCTTACAAATTGCTTGATTCTTTGTTCACGGTAGAGGCCCCCAACCAATCAATTGGTTAAGTATGTTGATGGAGCCACTAATGGGGATTGAAGAAAGAGGGAAGCTCCAAAAACTAGTGAATTATTAAATGAATTCACAGTTCTTGGCTTAGGTGGAGTAGAGTAACGATGCATAAACACTATATATTTTTCAACAAGGGATAGGCTTCTATTTATAGGAAAAATTGAGCTCCTAACCAAACAAACTGATTCTAGAATTTTCCAAATCAGTTTGGTCAATTTTTGACCATTTTTAGGTCAGTTAAGCTAACTTTTTGGAACTAGACTTGAATGAGGAGAGAGGAGAGATGAAATATCTCAATTTTTATGAGTTTAAAACTCATTCAAGCATGTGAAATATGCACCTCCTTTAAAGAACTCTCTTTCCTTACATATGTGTCATAATGGAATCATTTTAATATTGCTCATAGTTTTTTACTAATAAACCTTGTACATTTTCAACTCTTCATCTTATGTGAAATATGCACATCCTTTAAAGAACTCTCTTTCCTTACATATGTGTCATAATGGAATCATTTTAATATTGCTCATAGTTTTTTACAAATAAACCTTGTACATTTTCAACTCTTCATCTTATGTGAGCATTTAAGGGACTCCCCTTCCTTACATATGTGTCATAATAAAATCATTATTCCCAAAATATCTCATATTTTTAATATTGCTCATAGTTTTTTACTAATAAACCTTGTACATTTTCAACTCTTCACCTTATGTGAGCATTTACTCATTTTTGGGTATCTTCTTTTTACAAATTTGGATTTATCTCTTCCCTACACATGGATTGATGCTATTGGCCCATAGGAACCTTAATTGGACCATAGTCTAAAGATTTCTGAAAATCTAGACCCTTAGACTAAGGTTCTTTATACCTATTTCCAATTAATTCCAATTGCACATTGGAAAATTCTTTTTGAATTTCTGTTTCAGGGGAACTCATCTGAATTATAAGAGATATTTTTCTATCCAAAAATATTCAAAATCTGAATATTCTCTCTCTAGAATAAATTTTCCTCTCTCTAGGCTAAAATAGTTAGCAACAGGGTCTTTATATTTCTGAAGAGGGTTGATTACAGGGGAAGATACTAGACATCAAAAAGGGTTGGGGAGGAATCTTACATTCTACCCCACTTAAAAAACGCGAGATGTCCTCATCTCGCAACTTGTGATAATTTCGCAAGATTCACGAATATGAGACTTAGAGAAAAATTTTAATCAAGATTAACCACCAAGATAAGTCTTAAAGAGAGCAAGATTCAAAATACGAACAAGATTTAAACTTTATTCATTCTCGAAACTTATACAGTAAAGATAGACGAACTCTTTACACTTCCATAAGCCCGTCCATCATATGGTCACAAAAGCAGTCCTCACAAGCTGCACAAGTATAAGGTAACTCATCTATGGGAATGATTCTGTGGGTTATTGCTGCGCCTATCTCAGTGGTATGAGGTGTTCTAACAAAAGGACCCCTGAGAGGCAAGCCAAAAACGGGGTAAAGGCATATCTTCTCATGAGGAAGAAAACACGCCAGTAAGAAGACCCGCTCAGAAAACCCAAGATGTCTTGATCTCATGACGCAGTAGTATCGAGGACCCAAACCCAAAGCTTCAATAACCATGGCCAAGCGGACATTGTTACGAAAGTGCTGCTGACCCCAGGGTGTTACCCTAGTTATGTCTTGATAGGTCCGCCATTTTGTCTGCGCTACAGAAGTTCCTAGGTGAGGAAAAAGTGAGCGCTCATACTGTTCTATAAAATCCTTCTTCACAGACTCACTTGCGTCTTGAAGGTGAGGAATCATTATGGATAAAACTAATTCTTGTTGCCAAGCCATGAAGGAGATTAAGAAAGAAAGGAGATCGATGGGAGTAAGATTACTGTGAACGACAAGTAAAAGTTACGACTTATATAAAGGAAGGAGCTAGCGTAACTTAGAAGCCAACGGTAACTTGCCACTGAAGTTTTACCGTCTTTCCATGATTTGGGTTTGGCATATTTTTCTATAGAAGGCATTTAGAACTTTGAGATGAGGAGATAAAAGAAGTTCGTAAGCTAAATCACCTACTTTCTTTGGTCCACAATATCTGGGAGATAACTTCTTATACTTCCCAAGAGATAAAGAACTTCTTTTGGGCCGTACTCGAATGAAGACCAAAACCTTGATATCCAAAACATCGATTCTCACTTCTGAACTCATTGTTCTGAATCTTTAAAACAGGTGGGACTCTTGAGAAGTATTCAGGGAAAAGGTTCTTCCTTTTTTAAACAGAATCTTTCTTTTATTTTAGAGAGAGAATAATTATAAGATCAGAAAGGGAGATTCTTACTCCTGTATACCTCTAAGGCTGGGGGAGGAATCTTACATTCTACCCCACTTAAAAGGTGCAAGATGTCCTCATCTCGCAAGTAGAGGACAACTTTTTTGCTTAAGATCCAATTTATTCTGGGGTTCCTTATATTCCGGTCAACCCAACAGAATATGGGGATAAATATCCCTTATATAGAATTCATCATTAAATAACAATTCATTCAAATCATATCATTCATATCTTTAACACGATAATGGTCCATTAGACCGAAAATTTCCTTCTGAACATTCCTCCACGGAATTTAAGTTAAGCAAGTTCTCAATTTGTCATCCCTTAACTTGATCTACCGTCTCAAGTATTAACAGTAGCAATTTGACAACATAATCCACTAATCTCATAGTGATTTGCTGAATCATTTTCATCATTTATCATTACAGGGACTCGTCCCAATCATCCACATTGTGGTTTCGCTCAGCTTATTACATTTCAACCCATTTTCAAGGATCATCATTTTTCAATCAGAATCCAAATCAATTCATCAGTTCCCAAACAGAATTAAAAATCATATCAACCACATTCAAAATCATCATCTGGATAGCATTAACGCTTCTAATTTCAAGTCTTAGATTTACTCGTATATACTGTCGGTAAAGAGCTGCAGTTATACCCTCGGTATATACGGATAGTCATGATACTCGAAACTATAAGGTAAATACCATCATGTCTAGGTCTCAAGCAAGTCAGGGTTCCATACAATTGCGGTACTTCCAATTGAAGACCCAATTACTAATTTACGAAATTCAATTTGAATTAACAATTTGTATGAATTATATCAAACAATTATAACCTTTTTGTGCGTCTTGATAAACTTTTGACATAATTTACTCCTCAGTTGATCTTATTGGAGATCTATGACTTAAGTCTGATAAATAGATTTTTCTTTATCCGATCGTCCGTAAAAAAAAAACATTTGTATATTTATATACAAGTTGCAATAATTACATAGAGTGGCTCGGCTCCAAAATTCAAAATCTCTTCGAGAGACGCATAAGACGATGGTACTGGGCCATAGTCATGCCCTGTTACATAAGTTCTCTAACTGCGAAGGGAGCTATTATTTTCTCCTTAGGGATAAATCGACTAAGGAGTCTATAAACTCTGCAAGCACGTCTGAAATTTTGAGGCGTTGAAAGATATAGAATGACACCACGCGTCATTTTCAGCTTTATCAAAATCATGCCCAATGAGAGGTTCTGCCTCAGCATTGCACGCCGGTTATAAGAGGCGTGGATATATAGCCCTGCAACCCACTTATGCTGTTGTCTCTCCACTGGGTTAGGAAAATATAATTCCTCGAAATGGCGTGCGAGTCTTGCTCGGCTTGTTCGTGTTGAAGCGGAAGAGATGAGATGCTCGAAGGCAAATGCAATCATATCTTGAGACTGGGTGAGGTCGGGAATACCAGATGAATGGGAAACTTCCATCTATAAAAATAATTTCTTTGATTAAAATTTCTTCATTAAAGAAGCTTACGGAATGAAAATACATTATGAAAATGCTGTTTCTGAATTCTTATTACCAATTTCAGATAAGAATTTAATTATCTTTATTAGCTTTCAAAACCTGCTCTGATACCAACTGTGAGATCCCTGTTCCCACCGAGCAACGGATTCGGAGTACTAGCAGCGGAAGTAGCACTTCTCGCGCGGGACAGGGGTCCCACACTCGGGGCCTCGCCCACGGATATCCGGACAAGAGACTAATCCGTCGGTTTGTCCAAAACCGAAACCGGAAAAACTTCCTTTACCCGGAAAGCACGGGCGATTCCACCAGGATAACTCTTTACTCTAACGTAGTCAAGATCATTACTGATCAAACTGATCTGACTGCACCTTTAACGGTACTTGGTCAAATCAAGGAAGAACTTGCACTTGGATCATTGGGATCAACGCTTTTTTCCCCATCAAGAGGCACAGCCGTTGATTCCTATCCATAGAACAATTTCTATCCGGGATTTACTTCATCTATCGTAATAATAGAAATTAAATCTCGATTTACGGATCCATCAGTCCAGCCTAACCCCATCCGATCCCATGGGTTAGCCAACCGCCCAACCACTGTAGTGATGGGATCCAATTTTGGAATTTGGTTAGGTTTTGTCCCGGGTACCAAGGAAAAGAGTTCCAAGGCCCCCTAGCCGGAAGTTCATGCAAACATAGAACTAGCCACACCACTTACACACCCAATATGAAATTGCCTTTTTCTTAGCATCAACTAACTTTAAAACAATCCTTTAATGAAACCATAGTACCACTGATCATAATCTTCCAATTTATCCAGTTGATTCATAATTTCCCATCATTCCTTCATCAGAGTATCTATGGCATCATTGGCAACTAGAACGCTCACCACCTGTCCACACAGGGGCCTTTTCAATAGTTCCTAGCCCATAATACTCGGCAATATAATCACTTATAAAAATCAAGATGGACTCTCGTTGAAGATCAGCAAGATCAACCAACAGATCCATATAAAGAGCCATGGACTCATCCATTGAAGACCAGCAAGGTCAATCAACCAGATCCATGCCCGGTTTCACAAAACAACTCTTACTCCTTGTTCCAATATCTTCCTCGACGCACGCGTGGGTATCCTGGGCGACCCAGAGCCCGAGCACCGTATGGTCAGCACCCTCTAGGATCCTTCGCAGGTGACCTAGCGCTTCACTCATAGGCCGCTTCCTTGGTCCCTCATCCACCGTACCGGAAGCTCACCATTTAAATCGAACCGAGGCTGGTCAAGACCTCGGTCGACCTTGCTACGCGAGACGTCCTCCATTGACTCTCCGTCAGCAGTTGCAACTTTAACAGTTAGGTCTTCATGACCTTAATCCACAAGATGGTCAAAATGCTTCCCCAGCATTCTTGACATAAAACAGTCATTTACAAACAATCACAAAATACAGTTTCTAAATCAAACTCTCGTCTTTCCACATTATCCCTCCTTAGTCCACATTACTTATTCCACATTCCATTCAATGTGTACTCATTCTCATCCATTTCCTCATATCGATGACACATTAATTCACATTCACATTCATACATCCACATTTACATGGATACATCCATTTTCACATCCTCATTTATACATCCACATCCCATATCCACATTCATACATACACATCCATATCCACATCCATACATCCACATTCACATCCACATTCACATTCACATCCACATTCACATCCTCATTTATACATCCACATCCACATCCATATTCACATCCATACATCCACATCTACATGCATACCTCCATTTTCACATCCTCATTTATACATCCACATCCCTTATCTACATTCATACATACACATCCATATCCACATCCATACATCCACATCCACATCCACATTCATATTCACATCCATATATCCACATCTACATGCATACATCCATTATCACGTCCTCATTCATACATCCACATCCACATACATACATACATCCACATCCACATACATACATACATCCACATCCACATTCCCATTCACATCTATACATCCACATACATACATACATCCACATCCACATTCCCATTCACATCTATACATCCACATCTACATCCACATTCATATACATCCACATCCACATTCCCATTCACATCTATACATTCACATCTACATCCACATACATACATACATCCACATCCACATTCCCATTCACATCTATACATCCACATCTACATCCACATTCACATCTATGCATATACATCTTCATGCATACATCCATTTTCACATTCATACATCCACTTTCACATTCATACATCCATACTCCCATCTCCACATCCACACATCCACATACATACATCCATTTCCACATTCCCATTCATGTAACCCCATATGTCTTCACATCTAATTTTTTTACATCACATCCATTCTCGCCCTATCACAACCCATATACATCCTATTCTATCACATACACTTCTTACCTCATCCCATACACATCTTATCACATCCTATCACTTTCCATACGCATCTTATCAATTCTTATCACATCTCATACACCTCTTATCACATCTTATCACATTTCATATCTTTTTTCTTTTTTAAAGAGAATTCTTATATTTGATATAAGATTTCTCTACACATTTATTTATACATAAATTCCATTTAAGGAGACTAACACTTTCGAAATTAAAATCAATCTTTTATGCATCTTCTTATGCATAAATTCAGTTTGGTAGGAAATTACACTTTTAGAATAAAAGAATTTCTCTTATGCATCTAAGTTAAGCATAAAATCCATTTATGAGGAAAATCACACTTTTAGTATAAAAAGAATATCTTTTATGCATACCTATATGCATGAAATCCAATATGATAAAAGTAACACTCTTACAATAAAATAATCAACTTTTATCCATACCTCTATGCATGAAATTCAATTATGATAAAAGTCACACTTTTATAATAAAATAATCAACTCTTATGCATACTTCTATGCATGAAAATTAAAAATGATAAAAGTAACACTTTTGATATAAAAAAAATTTCTTTTATGCATACTTCTATGCATGAAAATTAAAAATGATAAAAATAACACTTTTGATATAAAAATTTATCCATTATGCATACTTCTATGCATGAAATAAAAATGGTAAAAATAACACTTTTGATATAAAAATTTATCCATTATGCATACTTCTATGCATGAAATAAAAATGGTAAAAATAACACTTTTGATATAAAAATTTATCCATTATGCATACTTCTATGCATGAAATAAAAATGGTAAAAATAACACTTTTGATATAAAAATTTATCCATTATGCATACTTCTATGCATGAAATAAAAATGGTAAAAATAACACTTTTGATATAAAAATTTATCCATTATGCATACTTCTATGCATGAAATAAAAATGGTAAAAATAACACTTTTGATATAAAAATTTATCCATTATGCATACTTCTATGCATGAAATAAAAATGGTAAAAATAACACTTTTGATATAAAAATTTATCCATTATGCATACTTCTATGCATGAAATAAAAATGGTAAAAATAACACTTTTGATATAAAAATTTATCCATTATGCATACTTCTATGCATGAAATAAAAATGGTAAAAATAACACTTTTGATATAAAAATTTATCCATTATGCATACTTCTATGCATGAAATAAAAATGGTAAAAATAACACTTTTGATATAAAAATTTATCCATTATGCATACTTCTATGCATGAAATAAAAATGGTAAAAATAACACTTTTGATATAAAAATTTATCCATTATGCATACTTCTATGCATGAAATAAAAATGGTAAAAATAACACTTTTGATATAAAAACTTATCCTTTATGCATGATATTAAAATTCAATTTCTCCATGATTGTAATGAAATTCTTTCAATTAATCTAGGATGATAATTCCTAGAATATGGTAGGAAGTCCTCTTTTTATGCTTTGAATGAGATTATTTTATGCATAATTTTTATAAAAATTTTGCCATAGCTCCGCTGCTATGACTGATAAATCTCAATTTTTCTAAGGAATAATGCTTATCATTAAGGAAATAATTAAAATAATCTCTAATTGGATTATCAATCCATAATGGATTGAATCATTAATATACATAAACTAAAAGCATAGAAAAAAGCCATTAATTTGGCCTCAAGCATAGCTTAATCTTGGGTTAAGGAAAAGCTTTATGAAAAGCTTGATTTGGATTGAGAATGGGTCATGAGTATGACCATTTCTTGAGTGAGAGAGAGAATTTACATAAAAATCATTAGAATTTAAACATAAATGAAAATTAACTTCAATAGCATTATGTAACTCTTCACTACTATTCAAACTTCAATAGCATTTTAAAAAAACCATACCAATTAAACTTCTCAAGCTTGAGAGGGGTTGAGAAGAGAGAAACATTGAGAAATTATAGAAAGATCAATATTCACTAATTACCTTACAAATTGCTTGATTCTTTGTTCACGGTAGAGGCCCCCAACCAATCAATTGGTTAAGTATGTTGATGGAGCCACTAATGGGGATTGAAGAAAGAGGGAAGCTCCAAAAACTAGTGAATTATTAAATGAATTCACAGTTCTTGGCTTAGGTGGAGTAGAGTAACGATGCATAAACACTATATATTTTTCAACAAGGGATAGGCTTCTATTTATAGGAAAAATTGAGCTCCTAACCAAACAAACTGATTCTAGAATTTTCCAAATCAGTTTGGTCAATTTTTGACCATTTTTAGGTCAGTTAAGCTAACTTTTTGGAACTAGACTTGAATGAGGAGAGAGGAGAGATGAAATATCTCAATTTTTATGAGTTTAAAACTCATTCAAGCATGTGAAATATGCACCTCCTTTAAAGAACTCTCTTTCCTTACATATGTGTCATAATGGAATCATTTTAATATTGCTCATAGTTTTTTACTAATAAACCTTGTACATTTTCAACTCTTCATCTTATGTGAAATATGCACATCCTTTAAAGAACTCTCTTTCCTTACATATGTGTCATAATGGAATCATTTTAATATTGCTCATAGTTTTTTACAAATAAACCTTGTACATTTTCAACTCTTCATCTTATGTGAGCATTTAAGGGACTCCCCTTCCTTACATATGTGTCATAATAAAATCATTATTCCCAAAATATCTCATATTTTTAATATTGCTCATAGTTTTTTACTAATAAACCTTGTACATTTTCAACTCTTCACCTTATGTGAGCATTTACTCATTTTTGGGTATCTTCTTTTTACAAATTTGGATTTATCTCTTCCCTACACATGGATTGATGCTATTGGCCCATAGGAACCTTAATTGGACCATAGTCTAAAGATTTCTGAAAATCTAGACCCTTAGACTAAGGTTCTTTATACCTATTTCCAATTAATTCCAATTGCACATTGGAAAATTCTTTTTGAATTTCTGTTTCAGGGGAACTCATCTGAATTATAAGAGATATTTTTCTATCCAAAAATATTCAAAATCTGAATATTCTCTCTCTAGAATAAATTTTCCTCTCTCTAGGCTAAAATAGTTAGCAACAGGGTCTTTATATTTCTGAAGAGGGTTGATTACAGGGGAAGATACTAGACATCAAAAAGGGTTGGGGAGGAATCTTACACAATCACCATCAAGCGTGCATAATACTTCTTCAGCCTGTATCCATTTACCCTGGAAGCATGTAAAGTCCCATCTAAATCTGCCAATTGATAGGTGCCATTTGTGAATCCTTGCATCACCAAGAAGGGTCCTTCCCATTTAATTTGAAATTTCTTATGAAAGGCATTATCCAGCCTGCTATTATAACGTAATACCAGATCATCCTTCATAATTCCTTTGCTTTTAATCTTCTTGTTGAACTTCTCCAGCGTTCTTGCCTGCATATCCTCATAATGCTTCAAAGCATTATCCCTATTCAGCTGTGCTTCTTGTAAATATAACAGTCGCTCTTTAAGGAGATTTTTAGGCTCTTCCAAAAGCTTTTCCAACATTTTAATAGCTGGTATCTCCACCTCAATAGGCAATAAGGCTTCTTTCCCATAAACCAGATAAAATGGAGTGAAACCCGTACCAGTTTTAATTGCTGTCCTGTATGCCCACAAGGCAGCAGACAACTCCAGATCCCAATTCTTGCCTTGTTGCTCTGTCACCTTAGATAAAATCTTGATCAATTCACCATTGAACTGCTCATTCAAGCCATTACACTGTGGATAGTAAGGTGTGGTAAAACTGCGATTGATCTTCATTTTTGTACACAAATAATCCATAAGCTCTGCTCTGAAACCTGGACCCTGATCAGAAAGCAATTCCAATGGCACACCAAACTTACAGCAGATATCCTGATATACAAACTTTGCTACCTCCTTAGTAGTAATTTGCTTCACTGCCTTTGCTTCTGCCCATCTAAGGTAATCAACTGCAGTCAAGATGTAGCGCTTCCCTCAGCTGGTAATAGGTAATGGTCCCACAGCATCAATTTCCCATTTTTCAAAAACATCATAAGCAAGAATTGTCTTTCTCATCTCAGGCTTTAATATCCGTCTACTGTGAGCTTGGCATTGTTTGCATGACCTGCACCAATGATTAATATCCTTATGTATACTCGGCCATACATAACCTTCCTGTAGTACCTTATGCAAGGTAATCTTTGAGGCAAAATGTCCACCGCATGCTCCTTCATGGTTTTGCTTAAGAATTTTGTAGATTTCTTCCTTCCAAGGTACCCGTCGCATTATCAAATCAATTCCTTTCAAATACAAAACATCACCAACCATCACATACCTTGTAGCTTTCCTGATGAAACCATATTTTTTTGATCTGTCAATATACCATTAGGAATCATCCTGTAAATTCTCCCTGCCACAATAAAATGATGCATGAGCTTTAAGAACAAAAACTTCACCAATCATTCCCTGGGCTGCTTCATGAGCCTCCTCATTATGGCCTCGATCCACATGCTTTAGACTCCAAGCTTCAAATTCCTTCAGCAGACCCTTAATCTTGAAACACATTTCTTTGAGTAACATATTCTTTGACTTCCAAACTCCCAATACCTGTTTTACCACAAGCAATGCATCTCCTCGACGAATGTGAATCCTGTGTACACCAAACACCATATTGGGGAATATGGGAATTTTCCACAAGTTTGGGACACGTGGTCAAAAGTTTGGATTAACCATAACTTGAACACCACTAATCCAAAATGAGCACTTTATAGCTCTTTAGATTCCATTTTTCAAGCGCTTTCTAACGATAGGTTATATGATAGGGTTTTGAGAAACTTACAAACATGTTATCCATGTCCCCTTTTTTAAGTATTCAAAAATGGGAATTGGGAAATTCCCAAATTCACTAATATGTGTTGGAGCTCTATATATGGCTCACCCTACCTAACTTGGTCTCACCTATATATATGTATCTTGTCCTCAATATGAATCAGTCTTTGGGAGCGTACATGATGTGTCTCTTGTCTTGTCTCTTTCTCTCTACATTTCAACATGGTATCAGAGCATCTATGAGGGAAGCATCTATGTCTTCTTGTTAAATTCATGATTATAATTTCATATCTTACAAGATTGTTCTTTGATTATGTGTTGTCTACATGATTTTATAGCTTAACTTGTTGTAATTAGAGTTGTTTCTTAATCGCGTCCTTAATCGTGCAAGTGCGTAGATTGTATTGTGCTGGTGAATCCTATCAAAAAAGTTTGTCAAACGGAGTTGTGAGTCAAAAGTTATGACAGTTCAGGCAAACTGCATCTGTAAAACAGCAAAACAGGTTCTTTTGTGAGCACACAGGTTTCGTCTTCATCAAGTGTCTTTGTGAGCACACAGGTTTCGTCTTCGTCAAGCGTTTTTAGCAACCCGCCCAAATCTAGCTTCTTCGTCAAGCGTTTTTAGCAAACCGCCAAATCTAGCTTTTTCGTCAAGCGTCTACCAATGAATCTTACGTCCCCCGTCTCGGATTTTGCTATTTTTAGCAAAGCGACCAATCTAGCTTTTTCATCCAGCGTCTACCAATGAATCTTGCGTCCCACGTCTCGCTATTTTGAGGACTCTTTTCTTATTGACGTCTCTTATCTCTTGCAGTCGTCCTTGTCTATGGTGTGCAGATTTTGTGATTTTATCTTATACGTCTTCTCACAGATAGATATGGCTATGACTGTTCTCGTCAATGGTTTTCCTTCTGGCCAGCGTTCTATTCCTTCTTTTCAAGGCCAAGGGTTTCCCGGTTGGAAAGCAAAGATGTTGTTAATTCTTGAAGGCGATGAGCTCTCAGATGTTGTTATTGGCAATTCTCTATGTCCGTCTCAGCCTATTATTCCGAATTCTGACAACGTTCTTATCACGGAAGGCCCTGTTTTTGATGCATGGCGTCTTGCTTATATGGATTGGCAGAGGCGTGATAAAGCAGCTCGTCGGTATATTCTTTCTGCTCTTAGTGATTCTCTCATGCTTGATGTGTATGACTTTCCTACTTCCCATGACGTATGGGAGTATCTTATAGCAAATTTTCAGAAAAAGTCTGTTACAGAAACACTTTATTTGAGAGGTTTGCTTTCAAAGTTACAGTATGAAGTTGGTACTGCTATGATGGGACATATTGATTCTTTCAAATCTATTATTAATCAACTTGCTGCTGCGGGTGATCCTGTTCCACGAAAGCAACTTATTACAATTCTTCTTGATACAATAAAGGATCCGTCTTATGACAACATTGTTACCATTCTTTCTAACAAGGACGGTCTTGATTTTGACCAAACTTGCATATCTTTGATTGAGTATTCTCAACGTCAACGACGACGTAGTGTTGGTCATGATGCAGTTATGTTTTCACAACAAGAGGAGCCTGAGTCACAACAGTTGGAACGGGCCTTTAATGTGCGAAGGCGTTCTTTTCAACGAGGCAACCGTAGAGGTGGTAGTTTCTCTCGTCTCAAATTTCCTAACAAGCATTGTTCTTACTGCAATAGGAATGGTCATACTGAAGATGACTGTTGGGCACGTCAATATGATGAAGAACACAACATTACCACAAAACAACCACGTTTATCTAGAGATTCTTCTTCTTGTGATTATTGTGGAAAATCTGATCATCCCTCTTCCATGTGCTTTAAGCATCGATTTGATGTAGATCGAAATCGAGCATATGCAGCCGAGCATCATGATAATGTTATGCCTGAAACAAGTTGTGTTTTATGTTCAGTTCCCCCAGACAGAATACTTCATGTACGTGATGGTTCACTTTTCATTATTGATTCTGGTGCTACAGGAAATATGACATATGAATCTAAGTGGCTACATAACTATCATTCTTTACCTGTTAAGCGTGTTGTTTATCTTGCTGATGATACAACTTGCCAAGTCAAGGGCATTGGAGATTTATATCTTGGCACCTTATCTTCTTCAACTCGAGTTTTACGAGGGGTTTTACACGTTCCAGAACTTCAACGTAATCTTCTTTCAGTTGCAAGACTTGTTGATCTTGGTTTGTTTGTTGGATTCGACCACACCAAATGCCGCATTGAGAAAGATGGACAGATTATTGCAACTGCTTCTCGTAATGGCAATTTGTTTGAGCTCTCTCTTAATGATGCTGTAGCAAATGTTGTCACTGCTCCAGGGGATCATGATTGCAAGATATGGCATCATCGCTTTGTTCATGCTGATTTCTCAAAGCTTCTTAATCTTCATCGTCAAGGTCTTGTACGCGGAATGGATCTTAAAGCTCATCCCCATATGGGAATCTGTGAGTTTTGTGCTCTTGGCAAACACAATCGTAAACCCTTTCCTCTCTCGAATTCAGTTCATTCTCATGATTTGTTGGATCTTGTTCATACCGACATTTGTGGACCTTTGCCTCCATCGAGAACACAACATCGTTATTTCATTACGTTTATTGATGATTACTCACGGTATACAGTTGTTTTCTTGCTTCAACAAAAATCTGAGGCGTTATCTGTTTTTAAGCAATTTCACAAGGCTGCCGAACTTCAAACTGGACGTCGCCTCAAGAAACTTCGCAGCGATAATGGTGGAGAATATGTGTCTCGTGAGTTTGAGAGTTATTGTACGGACCATGGTATTCATCATGAACATACAATTCCATATTCACCTCAACAGAACGGTGTTGCTGAACGTAAGAATCGCACTATTATCAATGCTATACGATGTATGCTGATTCATTCTGGGTTATCTCGTGTCTTCTGGAGTGAAGCTCTCTTGACAGTAGTCTTTGTTCAGAATCATCTTCCTACTACTGCTCCTTCTGGTAAGATACCCATCACAGCATGGACAGGTGAAATTCCTTCTGTATCTCATTTTCGAACCTTTGGATGTATTGCTTACATTCATGTTCCTAAAGAAACACGAGCAAAGCTTGATGCTCCTGGCCTTAAAGTTATTTTTATTGGGTATTCTGACACTTCCAAAGGCTACAAATTCTATGACCCGTCCTCCAAGAAAGTGCTTGTGAATCGTGATGCTATTTTCAATGAACAGCTTATGGGCGGTACATGGTCCATGGATGATTCTGATGATACTAAATCTTTGCTTCAAGCTTTTCCATTCTTGTGTGATGATGAATCTTCTTCTATAGAGCAAATTTCCTCTTCACAACCATCTAAAGAGCAACTTTCCTCTTCACAACCATTGATTCCGAACGCTGTCATTGATGATGTTGACATTTTTATTGATCTGCCTATTGATTTTGAGCATGGTTCTTGTCATGTTTATGATGAAGATTTTGAGGCTAATGTTTTCTCTACTTCTGAAGATCCAGCCACGTACAGTGATGCTATATGTTCTTCACAAAAGGATCAATGGCAAGAGGCTATGGAAGCAGAGTATGATTCTCTTATCTCTAAAGGTACATGGATACTCACTGAGCTACCTCCTGGCCGTACTGCCATTAAGTGTAAGTGGGTATATAAGACAAAATTTAAAGCAGATGGATCCTTTGACAAATTCAAGGCACGTTTAGTTGCCAAAGGTTATTCTCAAGTTGCTGGCGTTGATTATCACGAAACCTTTTCACCAGTTGTTCGCATTACTAGTATTCGGGTTTTATTGGCATTTGCTGTTCAATTTGACTTAGAAATTCATCAGATGGACGTGCGCACAACTTTCTTGAATGGAGATTTGAATGAAGAAATTTACATGGAGCAGCGAGAAGGATTTGTTATTGCAGGGAAGGAAGATCTTGTTGCTCGTCTTCATAGGGCTTTATATGGTCTTAAACAAGCTTCACGGGCCTGGTACATCAAGTTTGATCTTTTTCTTACCTCCCATGGTTTTCTCTCTTGCTCTTCTGATCCCAACTTATTTACCAAACACCAAAATGGTAGTTTTGTAATCCTTGCCCTTTATGTGGATGATACAATCCTTGTTTCCAATGATTTGGGATTTCTACACCAAAGTAAGCAATTGTTATCTTCGGCATTTGATATGGTGGATCTTGGAGAGCTTCACTCGTGTCTTGGCATTCAGATTCAAAGGGATCGCAGTAAAGGTATTTTATTACTTCGACAGTCAAAGTTTATTGAAGATACTATTAAGAAGTTTGGTTTGGAATCTGCACATTCAGCAACTACTCCTTGTCTTGCGAGTTCCATGAAAAACACTTCTGATGGTGGTGGCCAGCTTGTTACAAATCAACCATATGCTAATTTGGTTGGATGTCTTCAAGTTGTTGGTTTGAACACTCGTCCTGACATTTTGTTTATTGCTAACTATCTCGGGCAACACCTTGCATGTCCTTCTCTTAAGCATTGGTCTTCAGCAAAGCGCGTGTTGAAATACTTGAAAGGCACTATAGATTATGGTTTGGTTTATCAACGACAATTCACATCCGACTCCATTCCATCTCTTTCTCTTTTGGGTTACACAGATGCAGATTGGGCCAGCTCACATTTATCTATGCGATCTACTAGTGGCAATTGTTTCTTCATTAATGGTTGTCTTATTTCTTGGACCAGCAAGAAACAACGTTGTGTTGCAGTTTCTACAACCGAATCTGAATATGTTGCGGCATCACTTGCAGCTCGTGAACTCATTTGGCTTCGACAAGTGTTGACAGATATCGGCCATTCTCCTGTTTCTAGTACACCCTTGCGGTGTGATAATCAGAGTGCTATTAGTCTTGCAAAAGACTATGTCCAACATAACAAGTCAAAACATATTGTTGTGCATTACCATTATGTTCGATACGAAGTACACAAAGGCACTATCATGATTGAACATTGTCCAAGTGACCAGATGATTGCAGATATTCTTACCAAAGGTCTCAATGAGTCACGCTTCATTCTCTTGCGCTCAGAGCTTGGAGTTGCCTCGGGCTCACTCTTTCTAGATTAGGCTCTTTACTCTTATGGTAGCTTTGTACATATATCGTTGTAATCTTCTAGACACCATGCACTTTGCACATTCCACAATTGCTCACTATGACCTCTTGGTCCTTTTGTATATTTGTACATAGATGCACAATGCACTTTCACATCATTACTTCTGGTTCATATTTTCACATTTGTATAGGGGCTTGGGTTTTTCCCTTGTACTCCCCAAGGGTTTTTTCATCCATAGCTAGAGACCCTTGTTTGAGTGGGGGTGCTGGAGCTCTATATATGGCTCACTCTACCTAACTTGGTCTCACCTATATATATGTATCTTGTCCTCAATATGAATCAGTCTTTGGGAGCGTACATGATGTGTCTCTTGTCTCGTCTCTTTCTCTCTACATTTCAACAATATGGTGTTACCATGCTTCAAGCATATTTGCAATCCAACCTCCAAAGTCAGATACTCCGCTTCATTGTTGCTATGTGCATCCACTTTAACACCCTTTTTAAAAACAAGGCAACCCTGTGGATCATAAAGCACCAAACCTCCTGAGGCTGCATCATGGCTTTTCCTGTAAGAACCATCAAAATATAATAAGTGTGCATTCACCAATTCAGTCACATCCTCAACTGGCTTCTTAATGGTCTCCTCCTTTATTATAAGAAGAGGACTCTCCTTATATGTCAGTAGATCAGCTAAGGTAGCCCTGGTACTCTCTTCCACCAAGAATGAGAAAGTAAATTCCTGCAACTCAATCACCCACTTCATCATAGCTTTAGATAAATTTGTGCCATTTATCAACTGAGACAAAAAAGTGTAGCTTGTCAAAAACACAAAAGGGCGAGGCAGTAAGTAATGGCGGAACCGCCTACATGCATATAGTACACTAACCATAACAAGTTCCACCTCTGATAGCAACCTCTCTCTGGCAAGTTTTACTCTGCTAGCATAGTAGACTGGTTGCATATAATGTGATTCTTTCCCCTTCTGCAACAACATAGCTCCAATAGCATCCTCACCTACTAAAAGATTGACATAAAATACCTGTTCCCAATTAGGCGCCTGCATTGTAGGAATAGCTCCCAACACTTCTTTCACTTTTTGGAAAACCACCTCACACTCCTCCATCCAATGCAAAGGATCATGTTTTGCTGCCTGCTGTGCAAAGGATATAACAACTGTGAAGATAGAGAGATGAATCGAGCCATATACTTCACCTTTTGCACAAAAGTAGCCAGCTGCCTTGTATTCTTTGGTGTAGGAAGAAGAAGAAGAGACGTGACTTTAGCAGGATCTGGATCAATACCATTTTCTGAAATAACATGACCCAAAAGCTTCACCCTCGGTTGAGCTAAAAAACACTTTTTTGGATACCACACTCATCATAACGCTGAAAGACTGTAGCCAGCTTATCACAATGCTCTTGCGTGGAGCTGTATATACAAAAATCATCAATAAAATCCTTCACAAACTTGTTCAAAAAAGGAGATAATACCCAATTTGCCCTTCTCTGATAGTAGGCTGGTCCATTCATCAATCCAAAAGGAAGAACTTTGTAGCAGAAACACCCCCACGGTGTAATGAAAGTCGTCTTGCGTTGATCTTCTTCTGCAATCTTTAACTGGAAATAACCTGAATACCCATCACAAACACTATACCTTTCATATCCAGCTACAGTATCCAAAATCTCATCCAAAAAAGGTAGGGGGTAAGAATCCTTCTTCGTAGCAGCATTCAAAGGCTTAAAATCCACACATATACGCCACCTGCCATCCTTCTTTGGACTCACCACCGTAGGACTTACCCACTCAGCTGTATCCACTGGTGTAATGAAACCTGCACTCAATAGCTTATCAACTTCCTCTCTTAGGGCCTGCATTTGTTCTTGTCCCATCCTGCGAAGCTTTTGCCTAACTGTTTTTACACCTTCCTTTAATTCAATCCTCAGGTCTGGCCCTTTAAATCCTCGAATCTCTCTATAAGAAGTGATGAATAATTCTGGAAAATGAGACAGCATATTAACATATCTAACCTTTTCTCCACTCGAGAAATCCGGACTCAGCATTCCTTCAATCAGCTCCTGCTTCTTCTTCACTTCTATCTTTGGCTGCAGTAATTCCTCGATCACTTCATATGACCCCATAGTATCTTCTCCCTCAACACCCACTTCATGCACTTCTTTATCTTCATTACCTTGTTGCTCTGATATTAGGAAAGCCACATCTGCCCCTTCTCCACTAGAAGCAGTGGTCGATGAATCCGTCTCTGATTCAGAAGTAGTGGTGGTAGTTTTCTCTTCACTTGAATCCTGTGGCCTCTCCCACACATCATTTAAAGATCTCCTACTATGCATCTCAAAAGATTTTTTATTACCCTGCTTATTATGCAAAGAATGTTGAACCAACGTGAGAGAGAGAGAGAGAGAGAGAGAGACACGTCATATGCATCCCCAAAGGTGTGTGGAATACACACAATAGATGAGTATAAATAGAGGAGATCCTAGGGCTATATATAGAGACATTCTATATATAGCCAACACCCCCGCTCAAAGAAGGGTCTCTAACTGTGGATGAAAAAACCCTTGGGGGCTCAAGGGAAAAACCCACAGCTCTATATACACCTACCGCTATATTAAATTATTTTATAGTTACAAAGTATTAGTCAAAGGAGCTACATCACTCCCATATATACAATAGCCATCAAGGCTACGAAGGAGCTACATCACTCCCATATATACAATATCCATGAAGGAGCTACATCACTCCCATATATACAATAGCTATGAAGAAGCTACATCACTCCCATATATACTTCATCACTCTTATGTGTACAATAGCCATGAAGGCTTTGAAGGTCATCCATCTTCATGTTGTCTTGATCCATTCATGTAGGTTGGGTGTGAGTCTATCTTCGTGACGATGCCAAATAATATTTTTGTAGTCTCTTCTCTATATTGAAGCTCAACAATATCCAAATACAATCCTGATCCATAAACCCTGTAATATGGAAGAAGTCTCCATAACAAATGGAAAACCATAATTTTGTTATAGAAATATGAGATGTACACGAAAAGATGTACATAAAGAAATAGACATAAAGGTATCTATTTTATGGTTGCTTAGGAATATAGTCCATCCGCAAGGACATGCATGGCAATGTCAACTTGTGGAAGATCATCCAATCAATGCAAATGAACTAGATTTGGTAAGAGAATCTGGTTACTTGGAGAAGTTGACTTGGAAGATTGACCTGTCAATAAACACTAAAATAGAAAATGACATTAGTTAGTAAGGATATCATGGAAAGCTAGAATCATATCTTTGCCATGGGAAAAATCTATGACATAAGATCAAACCTCCAATATTATGAGTCAAGATAATGAGACAACTATAACTTGGATCAAACCTCCAAGATGACATGATATGAAAGTAAACCTCATAAGATGATAGGACAAGAAATCAAACCTCTGACGTCCATAGGTAGGATGACCAGACATGACGAAAAAGCGAACCTCTGACATGAAACAACAATTAGGATGTAGACACCTCTAACAGGACGAAAAAGCAAACCTCTGACATGACGTACTTGAAAGTAAACCACATAAGATGATAGGCCGAGAAATCAAACGTGTGACATTCACAATCAGGATAGTAAACCTCATAAGATGACGGAAATGCTCACATAAGATGAAGAGTTGAAAATGTACAAGGCTTATTAGTAAAAAACTATGAGCAATATTAAAATGATTCCATTATGACACATATGTAAGGAAGGGGAATTCTTTAAAGGAGGTGCATATTTCACATGCTTGAATGAGTCTTAAACTCAAAAAAAATTAAGATATTTCATCTCTCCTCTCTCCTCATTCAAGTCTAGTTCCAAAAAGTTAGCTTAATTGACCTAAAAATGGTCAAAAAGTGACCAAACTGACTTGGAAAATTCTAGAATCAGTTTGTTTGGTTAGGAGCTCAAATTTTCCTATAAATAGAAGCCTCCCCTTGTTGAAAAAAACATAGTCTCTTATGCTTTGTTACTCTACTCCACCCAAGCCAAAATATATAGAGTCTTATGCCTTGTTACTCTACTCCACCTAAGCCAAAATATATAGTGTCTTATGCTTGTTACTCTACTCCACCTAAGCCAAAACATATAGTGTCTTATGCTTGTTACTCTACTCCACCTAAGCCAAAATATATAGTGTCTTATGCTTTATTACTCTACTCCACCTAAGCCAAAATATAGAGTGTCTTAGGCATTGTTACTCTACTCTACCTAAGCCAAGAACTATGAATTCTTTAATAATTCACTAGTTTTTGATACTTCTCTCTTTCTTCAATCCCCATTGGTGGCTCCATCAACATACTAAACCAATTGATTGGTTGGGGGCCTCTACCGTGAATAAAGAATCAAGCAAATTATAAGGTAAGTATATTGAATTTTGATCTTTTCTATAATTACTCAATGATTCTCTCTTCTCAACCCCTCTCAAGCTTGAGAAGTTTAATTAGTATGGTTTTTTTAATGCTATTGAAGTTAATTGGTGAATAGTAGTGAAGAGTTACATAATTTAATAAATGCTATAGAAGTTAATTTTCACTTATATTTAAATTCTAATGGTTTTTTATAATTTCTCTCTCTCACTCAAGAAATGGTCATACTCATGACCCATTCTCAATCCAAATGAAGCTTTTCATAAAGCTTTTCCTTAATTCAAGATTAAGCTATGCTTGAGGCCAAATTAATGGCTTTTTGCTATGCTTTTAGTTTATGCCCATTGATGATTCAATCCATTATGGATTGATGACCCAATTAGAGACCATTCTAATTGTTTTCTTAATGATCCAATTAGAGACCATTATGGATTGATGATCCCATTAGAGACCATTCTAATTATTTCTTTAATAATGAGCTTTATCCCTTAGAAAAAAAATTGAGATTTATCAGTCATAGTAGCGGAGCTATGGCAAAATTTTTATAGAAATCACGCATAAAATAAATTCATTCAAAGCATAAAAAGAGGACTTCCTACCATATTCTAGGAACTATCATCCTAGATTAATTAAAATAATTTTATTATGCATGGAGATGTGGATGTTTGCATGTAGATGTAGATGTATAGATGTAGATGTGGATGTGGAGGTGGATGGATGCATGTAGATGTAGATGTATAGATGTAGATGTGAATGGAGATGTGGATGTATGCATGTAGATGTAGATGTATAGATGTGGATGTGGATATATACATGTAGATGTAGATGTATAGATGTAGATGTGGATGTGGAGGTAGATGGATGCATGTAGATGTAGATGTATAGATGTAGATGGGAATGGAGATATGGATGTATGCATGTAGATGTAGATGTATAGATGTAGATGTGGATGTGGAGGTGGATGGATGCATGTAGATGTAGATGTATAGATGTAGATGTGAATGGAGATGTGGATGTATGCATGTAGATGTAGATGTATGGAGGTGAATGTGAATGTGGATGTGGATGTATGCATAGAGATGTAGATGTATGCATGTAGATGTGAATGTACGCATATAGATGTGGATGTATGGATGTGAATATACGATATGCGATGTGAGGGAATCTGAAGTGATGAGATAGAAATGATGTGATGGGATGAGTATACATATAAATGGAATATGGAATAAGTAATGTAGATTGATGAGGGATAATGTGGAAAAATGAAAGTTAAAATAGAAATTGTGTTGTAAACTGTTTGTAAATACTGTTTGTAAATGCTGTTTGTAAATGATTGTTTTATGTCAAGAATGCTGGGGGGAGCATTTTGACCGTCTTGTGATTAAAGTCGTGATGGTAAAGTTGCAACTGCTGACGGGGAGTCAATGAAGGACGTCTCGCGTAGCAAGGTCGGCCGAGGTCTTGACCAGCCTCGGTGCGATTAAAATGGTGAGCTTCCGGTACGGTGGATGAGGGGCCAAGGAAGCGGCCTATGCGTGAAGCGCTAGGTTACCTGCGAAGGATCCTAGAGGGTGCTGACCATACGGTGCTCGGGCTCTGGGTTGCCTAGGATACCCACGCGTGCGTCGAGGAAGATATTGGAACAGAGTTGGAGTTGTTTTCTGAAATCGAGCATGGATCTGGTTGATTGACCTTGCTGGTCTTCAATGGATGAGTCCATGGCTCCTTATATGGATCTGTTGGTTGATCTTGTTGATCTTCAACGAGAGTCCATCTTGTTAAGTGATTATATTGCCAAGTATTATGGGCTAGGAACTATCGAAACGGCTCCTGAGCGTTCTAGTTGCCAATGATGCCATAGATACTCTGATGAAGGAATGATGGGAAATTAAGAATCAATTGGATAAATTGGAAGATGGTGATCAATGATACTATGGTTTTATTAAAGGATTGTTTTAAACTGGTTGAATCTGGTTGAAAAAGGCAATTTCATATTGGGTGTGTGAGTGGTGTGACTAGTTTTATTTTGCATGAACATCCGGCTAGGGGGCCTTGGAACTCTTTTCCTTGGTACCCGGGACAAAACCTAACCAAATTTTTAATTGGATCCCATCACTACAGTGGTTGGGCGGTTGGCTAACCCATGGGATTGGATGGGGTTAGGCTGGACTGATGGATCCGTAAATCGAGACTCAAACTTTTGTTTTTACGATAGAAAAAAAAAAAATCCCGGACAGTAACTGTTCTATGGATAGGAATCAACGGCTGTGCCTCTTGAATGGGGAAAAAAGCGTTGATCCCAATGATCCAAGTGCAAGTTTCTTCCTTGAACTGACTAAGTATCTTATAGATGTAATTGGATCATCTCGATCAGAAATGATCTTGACTACGTTAGAGTAAAAAGTTATCCTGGTGGAATCGCCCGTGCTTTCCGGTAAAGGAAGTTTTTTCGGGTTCGGTTTTGGAACAACCGACGGATTAGTCTCTTATCCGGATATCCGTGGGCGAGGCCCCGAGTGTGGGACCCCTGTCCCGCGCGAGAAGCGCTACTTCCGCTGTCAGTACCCCGAATCCATTGCTCGGTGGGAACAGGGATCTTACAGTTGGTATCAGAGCATTTGGTTAATAAAGATCAACTGAGAAGACAAATATATCAAAAATCTATCAAGAAACACAAAAAGGTTATAATTGTGTGAGATAATTCATACAATTTGATATTCAAACTGAAATTCGTAATTTGGTAATTGGGTCTTCAAATGGAAGTTTTGCAATTATATAGAACCCTGTCTTGCTTGAGGCCTAGACATGATGGTATTTACCTTATAATTCCAAGGGCCGTGACTACCCGTATATACCGAGAGTATACTGCAGCTCTTTACTGACAGTATATACGAGTAAATCTAAGACTTGAAATTATAAGCGTTAATGCTATCTAGATGATGATTTCGAATGTGATTGATATGATTTTTAATTCTGTTTGAGAATGAATGAATTGAATTGGATTCTGATTGAAAATGCTGATTGAAAAATGTTGATTTTTAAAAATTAGTTGAAATATAATGAAACCACAATGAGGGGGAATGGGACGAGTCCCTGTGATGATATTCATAACTAGAATGATAATAATGAATTCAGCCAATCACTATGAGGTTAGTGGGTTGTGCTGTTAGATTGCTACTGTTAATACTTGACCGGTAGATCAAGTTAAGGGATGTCAAATTGAGGACTAGCTTAACTGAAATTCTCGTGAAGGAATGTTCAGAAGAAAATTTTTCGGTCTAATGGACCATTATCATGTTAAAGATATGAATGATAAGATCTGAATGAATTGTTATTTAATTATGAGTTCTATATAAGGGATATTTATCCCAGTATTCTGTTGGGTTGACCAGAATATAAGGAACCCCAGAATAAAATTGGGTCTTAAGAAAAAGAGTTGTCCTCTACCTTGCGAGATGAGGACATCTCGCACTTTTTAAGTGGGGTAGGATGTAAGATTCCTCCCCAGCCTTCGAGGTATATAGGAGTAAGAATCTCCCTTTCGGATCTTATAATTATTCCCTCTCTAAAATAAAAGAAAGTTTCTGTTTAAAAAAGGAATACCTTTTCCTAAAATACTTCTCAGGAGTCACGCCTATTTTAAGGATTTAGAACAATGAGTTTAGAAGTGAGAATCGGTGTTTTGGATACCAAGGTTTTGGTTTTCATTCGAGTATGGCCCAAAAGAAGTTCTTTATCTCTTGGGAGCATAAGAAGTTATCCCCCAGATATTGTGATCCTTATATCTGAATTCAATGAAAGTAGGTGACTTAGCCTACAAGTTTCTTTTATCTCCTCATCTCAAAATTCTTAATGCCTTCTATAGAAAAATGTGTCAAACACAAATCATGGAAAGACGGTAAAACTTCAGTGGCAAGTTACCGTTGGCTTCTAGGTTACGCTAGCTCCTTCCTTTATATAAGTCGTAACTTTTACTTGTCGCTCACAGTAATCTTACTCCCATCAATCTCCTTTCTTTCTTAATCTCCTTCATGGCTTGGCAACAGGAATTAGTTTTATCCCTGATGATTTCTCACCTTCAAGACGCAAGAGAGTCTGTGAAGAAAGACTTTATAGAACAGTATGAGCGCTCACTTTTTCCTCACCTAGGAACTTCTGTAGCGCAGACCAAATGGCGGACCTATCAAAACATAACTAGGGTAACACCCTGGGGTCAGCAGCACTTTCGTAACAATGTCCGCTTGGCCATGGTTATTGAAGCTTTGGGTTTGGGTCCTCGATACTACTGCGTCATGAGATCAAGGCATCTTGGGTTTTCTGAGCGGGTCTTCTTACTGGCGTGTTTTCTTCCTCATAAGAAGATATGCCTTTATCCCGTTTTTGGCTTGCCTCTCAGAGGTCCTTTTATTAGATCACCTCATACCACTGAGATAGGTGCGGCAATAACCAGCAAAATCATTCCCATAGATGAGTTACCCTATACTTGTGTAGCTTGTGAGGACTGCTTTTGTGACCATATGATGGACGGGCTTATGGAAGTGTAAAGAGTTCTTCTATCTTTACTGTATAAGTCCCGTGAATGAATAAAGTTTAAATCTTGTTCTTATTTTGAATCTTGCTCTCTTTAAGACTTTTCTTGGTGGTTAATCGTGATTAAAATTTTTCTCTAAGTCTCATATTCGTGCATCTTGCGAAATTATTCCAAGTTGCGAGATGAGGACATCTCGCGTTTTTTAAGTGGGGTAGAATGTAAGATTCCTCCCCAACCCCTTTTTGATGTCTAGTATATTCTCCTGTAATCAATTCCTTTTCTGAAATGTAAGAGATCTTGTTTGTGACTGTTTTAACCTAGAGAGAGAAAATATTCTAGAGAGAGAATATTCAGATTCTGAATATTTCTAGATAGAAAAATATCTCTTATAATTCAGATGAGCTCCCCTGAAACAGAAATTTAAAAAGAATTTTCCAATGTGCAATTGGAAATAATTGGAAATAGGTATAAAGAACCTTAGCCTAAGGGTCTAGATTTTCATAAATCTTTAGACTATGGTCCAATTAAGGTTCCTATGGGCCAATAGCATCAATCCATGTGTAGGGAGGAGATAAATCCAAATTGTAAAAGAAGATACCCAAAAATGAGTAAATGCTCACATAAGATGAAGAGTTGAAAATGTACAAGGTTTAATAGTAAATAAACACATATGTAAGGAAGGGGAGTTCTTTAAAGGAGGTGCATATTTCACATAAGATGAAGAGTTGAAAATGTACAAGGTTTATTAGTAAAAAAAACTATGAGCAATATTAAAATGATTCCATTATGACACATATGTAAGGAAGGAGAGTTCTTTAAAGGAGGTGCATATTTCACATAAGATAAAGAGTTGAAAATGTACAAGGGTTATTAATAAAAAACTATGAGCAATATTAAAAATATGAGATATTTTGGGAATAATGATTTTATTTTGACACATATGTAAGGAAGGGGAGTCCCTTAAATGCTCACATAAGATGAAGAGTTGAAAATGTACAAGGCTTATTAGTAAAAAACTATGAGCAATATTAAAATGATTCCATTATGACACATATGTAAGGAAGGGGAATTCTTTAAAGGAGGTGCATATTTCACATGCTTGAATGAGTTTTAAACTCAAAAAAAATTAAGATATTTCATCTCTCCTCTCTCCTCATTCAAGTCTAGTTCCAAAAAGTTAGCTTAATTGACCTAAAAATGGTCAAAAAGTGACCAAACTGACTTGGAAAATTCTAGAATCAGTTTGTTTGGTTAGGAGCTCAAATTTTCCTATAAATAGAAGCCTCCCCTTGTTGAAAAAAACATAGTCTCTTATGCTTTGTTACTCTACTCCACCTAAGCCAAAATATATAGAGTCTTATGCCTTGTTACTCTACTCCACCTAAGCCAAAATATATAGTGTCTTATGCTTGTTACTCTACTCCACCTAAGCCAAAACATATAGTGTCTTATGCTTTGTTACTCTACTCCTCCTAAGCCAAAATATATAGTGTCTTATGCTTTATTACTCTACTCCACCTAAGCCAAAATATAGAGTGTCTTAGGCATTGTTACTCTACTCTACCTAAGCCAAGAACTGTGAATTCTTTAATAATTCACTAGTTTTTGATACTTCTCTCTTTCTTCAATCCCCATTGGTGGCTCCATCAACATACTAAACCAATTGATTAGTTGGGGGCCTCTACCGTGAATAAAGAATCAAGCAAATTATAAGGTAAGTATATTGAATTTTGATCTTTTCTATAATTACTCAATGATTCTCTCTTCTCAACCCCTCTCAAGCTTGAGAAGTTTAATTGGTATGGTTTTTTTAATGCTATTGAAGTTAATTGGTGAATAGTAGTGAAGAGTTACATAATTTAATAAATGCTATAGAAGTTAATTTTCACTTATATTTAAATTCTAATGGTTTTTTATAATTTCTCTCTCTCACTCAAGAAATGGTCATACTCATGACCCATTCTCAATCCAAATGAAGCTTTTCATAAAGCTTTTCCTTAATCCAAGATTAAGCTATGCTTGAGGCCAAATTAATGGCTTTTTGCTATGCTTTTAGTTTATGCCCATTGATGATTCAATCCATTATGGATTGATGACCCAATTAGAGACCATTCTAATTGTTTTCTTAATGATCCAATTAGAGACCATTATGGATTGATGATCCCATTAGAGACCATTCTAATTATTTCTTTAATAATGAGCTTTATCCCTTAGAAAAAAAATTGAGATTTATCAGTCATAGTAGCGGAGCTATGGCAAAATTTTTATAGAAATCACGCATAAAATAAATTCATTCAAAGCATAAAAAGAGGACTTCCTACCATATTCTAGGAACTATCATCCTAGATTAATTAAAATAATTTTATTATGCATAGAGATGTGGATGTTTGCATGTAGATGTAGATGTATAGATGTAGATGTGGATGTGGAGGTGGATGGATGCATGTAGATGTAGATGTATAGATGTAGATGTGAATGGAGATGTGGATGTATGCATGTAGATGTAGATGTATAGATGTGGATGTGGATATATACATGTAGATGTAGATGTATAGATGTAGATGTGGATGTGGAGGTAGATGGATGCATGTAGATGTAGATGTATAGATGTAGATGGGAATGGAGATATGGATGTATGCATGTAGATGTAGATGTATAGATGTAGATGTGGATGTGGAGGTGGATGGATGCATGTAGATGTAGATGTATAGATGTAGATGTGAATGGAGATGTGGATGTATGCATGTAGATGTAGATGTATGGAGGTGAATGTGAATGTGGATGTGGATGTATGCATAGAGATGTAGATGTATGCATGTAGATGTGAATGTACGCATATAGATGTGGATGTATGGATGTGAATATACGATATGCGATGTGAGGGAATCTGAAGTGATGAGATAGAAATGATGTGATGGGATGAGTATACATATAAATGGAATATGGAATAAGTAATGTAGATTGATGAGGGATAATGTGGAAAAATGAAAGTTAAAATAGAAATTGTGTTGTAAACTGTTTGTAAATACTGTTTGTAAATGCTGTTTGTAAATGATTGTTTTATGTCAAGAATGCTGGGGGGAGCATTTTGACCGTCTTGTGATTAAAGTCGTGATGGTAAAGTTGCAACTGCTGACGGGGAGTCAATGAAGGACGTCTCGCGTAGCAAGGTCGGCCGAGGTCTTGACCAGCCTCGGTGCGATTAAAATGGTGAGCTTCTGGTACGGTGGATGAGGGGCCAAGGAAGCGGCCTATGCGTGAAGCGCTAGGTTACCTGCGAAGGATCCTAGAGGGTGCTGACCATACGGTGCTCGGGCTCTGGGTTGCCTAGGATACCCACGCGTGCGTCGAGGAAGATATTGGAACAGAGTTGGAGTTGTTTCTGAAATCGAGCATGGATCTGGTTGATTGACCTTGCTGGTCTTCAATGGATGAGTCCATGGCTCCTTATATGGATCTGTTGGTTGATCTTGCTGATCTTCAACGAGAGTCCATCTTGTTAAGTGATTATATTGCCAAGTATTATGGGCTAGGAACTATCGAAACGGCTCCTGAGCGTTCTAGTTGCCAATGATGCCATAGATACTCTGATGAAGGAATGATGGGAAATTAAGAATCAATTGGATAAATTGGAAGATGGTGATCAATGATACTATGGTTTTATTAAAGGATTGTTTTAAACTGGTTGAATCTGGTTGAAAAAGGCAATTTCATATTGGGTGTGTGAGTGGTGTGACTAGTTTTATTTTGCATGAACATCCGGCTAGGGGGCCTTGGAACTCTTTTCCTTGGTGCCCGGGACAAAACCTAACCAAATTTTTAATTGGATCCCATCACTACAGTGGTTGGGCGGTTGGCTAACCCATGGGATTGGATGGGGTTAGGCTGGACTGATGGATCCGTAAATCGAGACTCAAACTTTTGTTTTTACGATAGAAAAAAAAAAAATCCCGGACAGTAACTGTTCTATGGATAGGAATCAACGGCTGTGCCTCTTGAATGGGGAAAAAAGCGTTGATCCCAATGATCCAAGTGCAAGTTTCTTCCTTGAACTGACTAAGTATCTTATAGATGTAATTGGATCATCTCGATCAGAAATGATCTTGACTACGTTAGAGTAAAAAGTTATCCTGGTGGAATCGCCCGTGCTTTCCGGTAAAGGAAGTTTTTCCGGGTTCGGTTTTGGAACAACCGACGGATTAGTCTCTTATCCGGATATCCATGGGCGAGGCCCCGAGTGTGGGACCCCTGTCCCGCGCGAGAAGCGCTACTTCCGCTGTCAGTACCCCGAATCCATTGCTCGGTGGGAACAGGGATCTTACAAATATGGTTGCTTATGCATGCAACCTCCATCCTTTCCAAGAAGTCTGCCACATCCTCATTAGGGCTACCATAAAACTCTGGATAAGACATCATCTTAACCCCCAAACTTCACCTCAGATCCCAAGAAAGCACCTTCTCTGAAACTCTCAACCCTAGGGCACACACCCTGATAACTGAAGGAAATAACAGAGCATTCCTCAGTCAAACTATACCAGAAAGAGCAACTCCTCAGTGGGGGCACCAGAAAGATGTGAGGCAGCTCAAGAACACAAGAAGGCCACTATAGCTCGCCGACTCACCACCTTCAGAACACTCACAAGCACAAGGGGCACCACCAGCTTCTCTAGCTGGAAAGAAAAAAAAAATCTCTCTCTCTCTCTACACCACCCAGAGATACCCAAAGAAAGGCAGTTTCAACAGCTCACATATTTCATTATAAAAGCCTTTTATCTGTCAGCAAGGCTAAGCCACTCACATATCATCAAAACAAACCCTGTTGTCCATTTACAAGGGGTTACATAAATTTTATTAATTTATAATCTTCAACCCACTCTTCCTCGCACTCTCATTTATATCACACGCACAGCAAACAACACACACATACTACCCAAGCTTCTATTGGTCTCACACCAGAGGTCTCGAACAAACAGCCACCTCCCAGTAGAAACAGCCACCAGAGGTCTCGAACAAGCAGCTGCACCAACTCTGGTCACCTCTGAGGTAGCCACCCATGCAGCTTTTCTCGCGACCGTCAACCCTCTGGCAGCTAACACTTCCAGCCCATTCCTTTGCTTCCACAATTTGCACTTTCTTCACTTATGTAGCTAACCGCTACACATCAGTTTCAGAGGCTTATTAAACCCATCGCCAGCCTGTCTTTTTTAACGCCAGCCGTCTTCAGAATAAAAAAACTGCCCGTCCTCTCTACTTGTCTCTGTCAGCAAGGCTACATAGCCCGTGTACCTTCCCTTCTACTCTCTATGACCAGGCACTTCCCCTATCACCAACCCGCCCAAAGGCGGCTCCCTTTTTCGCACACCAGCAGCAGTCCCGCTTGCTCTTCTTTCCCTAAGTTTCTTCCATGGCCTGGCGTCTTCTCTAGCGCTAACACCAGCCCATAACTTTTGACGTCAGTTTCAGTGTTTCTGGAAGGTATTCTCCGCTTTATCACTGGCCAGCAACCCCACGCACCTCGATGTCAGCACTTGTGCCAGTCACCAGCTCATCCCACTGGTTCCCACACGCGGCCCTCTCGACTTTCACACAGCCCTCGCTTTGAGCTATCAGCCGTCGACCTTCGACGCCAGCACCTGTCAACTTTCACTCTGGCTCTTCACCAGGGAGCCCCACCACCTCTCTCTACACACGATCACTCGCCAGGCATCCTCTTCACTACAAGGCGGCTCCAGTACCTTCTCTAGCACTGCAGGGCACTCCGACTCTCTTCCACACACCCTCCGTCTGTAGCTCTCCAATGCCTTCCTCTACTACGAGGCGGCCACTCCAGTGTTGTCTTCGCCTCACCCACTCTGCACACGGCGTCCCTTCTCTCCACTTCAAAGCTACTGCTCCTTTTTTCGATTCTCTCCCTGCAATTCCACACTGGACCCTCGCTTCGAGTCGCCACACCTCTCTCCCGTCGGTTCTCCTCCCTTTCGCCTGCAGAACACACACTGGTTTTTTTCTTTCAAGGCATAAACGGCGATCCCTCTCTTTTTTTTTCACACCTTCCACCCCTCCTTCATGTCATCGCGCCACCCTTCGACCGTCTTCTAGACGGTCTCGCTGGCTGCCAAAAGACCTTCCACTTGGCTATTTATAAAGTGGCCAAGTGTATCATATTTTTTATTTATTTATTACCTCAAAATAATGGCCACCACTTACAATAGCCTCTCCTTCTCCTTGTGCTCCAGGTTATCACACTGCACCCACACCCTTTCCAAAACCAGAGCCGCCCACTGCCTCGTCATCAGCATCATCATTACCAAGACGGCCATTCCAAACCAGAAAGATTCTCAAAACTCAAGCATAAAAGCAATCTAAAATTTGTTGGCGTCCCTTGTAAGTTCAATATTTACAGTCTGCATGATGGTGATGGTTATATGTTTCGTTGATGTTGGTCATTCCAAGCTACATGTTTCGTTGATGTTGGTTCACTTGGCTAATCTATATTGGTTGATTGTGTTTCCATGGATTTTATCCATGATGCCATGGTGTTGTTCCGTGATGATGGTTACATGTTTCGTGAATGATGGTTGACTACATTTCCATGGATTGTATCCATGATGCCATGATGTTGTTCCAGTTACATGTTTCGTCGATGATGGTTGACTATGCTGTGGTGTTGTTCTGTGATGATGGTTACATTTCATCGATGATGGTTGACTATGTTTCCATGGATCGTTGTTCCATGGTGATGGTTATATGTTTCGTTGATGTTGGTCATTCCAAGCTACATGTTTCGTTGATGTTGGTTCACTTGGCTAATCTATATTGGTTGATTGTGTTTCCATGGATTTTATCCATGATGCCGTGGTGTTGTTCCGTGATGATGGTTACATGTTTCGTGAATGATGGTTGACTACATTTCCATGGATTGTTACCATGATGCCATGGTCATTGGATGCACCGTGCCTTGGCTTTGGCTCATCAGATTGACTAGGTTTATTTAAGTCTATCAATGTCTTTTGTGGTCAGGACAATGCAACCATGCAGGTCTAAATGGCTATATGGGTGATCTTGTCTTGCCTTGAGAGAGGATAGGGTCAGTAGCAGCTCTTATCATGATCAAAATGATGGTCTATATCCTTATGTGACTGATCAATGGTGGTCAAGTCTTGGAATTCAATCTATGGCAACTAACAAGAAATTCCGTCGAGCATATTTCCCGAGAGGTTTGATTTCTCATCCCGTCAGCTTATGAGGTTTATGTTCACGTCATGTCATCCTAACTACATGTCAGAGGTTTGACTTCTCTTCCTGTCAGAGGTTTGATTTCTCGTCCTATCAGCTTATGAGGTTTATGTTCACATCATGTCATCCTAGCTACATGTTGCCTGCGGATGTCAAAGGTTTGATTTCTCGTTCCGTCATCTTATGAGGTTTACTATCCTGATTGTGAATGTCACAGGTTTGATTTCTTGTCCCGTCATCTTATGAGGTTGGTTTACGTTCACGTCATGTCGTCCTGACTACATGCTGCCTACGGATGTCAGAGGTTTGATTTCTCGTCCCGTCAGCTTATGAGGTTTATGTTCACGTCATGTCATCCTGGCTACATGCTGCCTGCGGATGTCAAAGGTTTGATTCCTCGTCCCGTCAGCTTATGAGGTTTATGTTCACGTCATGTCATCTTGACTACATGTCAAAGGTTTGATTTCTCTTCCCGTCAGAGGTTTGATTTCTCGTCCTATCAGCTTATGAGGTTTATGTTCACATCATGTCATCCTGGCTACATGCTGCTTGTGGATGTCAAAGATGGACGTGCACATAGCTTTCTTGAATGGAGATTTGAATGAAGAAATTTACATGGAGCAGCCATAAGGATTTGTTACAGCAGTTGTTATCTTCGGCATTTGATATGGTGGATCTTGGAGAGCTTCACTCGTGTTTTGGCATTCAGATTCAAAGGGATCGCAGCAAAGGTATTTTATTACTTCGACAGTCAAAGTTTATTGAATATACTATTAAGAAGTTTGGTTTGGAATCTGCACATTCAGCAACTACTCCTTGTCTTGCGAGTTCCATGAAAAACACTTCTGATGGTGGTGGCCAGCTTGTTACAAATCAACCATATGCTAATTTGGTTGGATGTCTTCAAGTTGTTGGTTTGAACACTCATTCTGACATTTTGTTTATTGCTAAACTATCTCGGGCAACATCTTGCATGTCCTTCTCTTAAGCATTGGTCTTCAGCAAAGCGCGTGTTGAAATACTTGAAAGGCACTGCAGATTATGGTTTGGTTTATCAATGACAATTCACATCCGACTCCATTCCATCTCTTTCTCTTTTGGGTTACACAGATGTAGATTGGGCTAGCTCACATTTATCTATGCGATCTACTAGTAGCAATTGTTTCTTCATTAATGGTTGTCTTATTTCTTGGACCAGCAAGAAACAACGTTGTGTTGCAGTTTCTACAACAGAATTTGAATATATTGCGGCATCACTTGCAGCTCGTGAACTCATTTGGCTTCGACAAGTGTTGACAGATATTGGCCATTCTCCTCTTTCTAATACACCCTTGCGGTGTGATAATCAGAGTGCTATTAGTCTTGCAAAAGACTATGTCCAACATAACAAGTCAAAACATATTGCTGTGCATTACCATTATGTTCGATACGAAGTACGCAAAAGCACTATCATGATTGAACATTATCCAAGTGACCAGATGATTGCAGATATTCTTACCAAAGGTCTCAATGAGTCACGCTTCATTCTCTTGCGCTCAGAGCTTGGAGTTGCCTCGGGCTCACTCTTTCTAGATTAGGCTCTTTACTCTTATGGTAGCTTTGTACATATATCGTTGTAATCTTTTAGACACCATGCACTTTGCACATTTCACAATTGAACACTATGACCTCTTGGTCCTTTTGTATATTTGTACATAGATGCACAATGCACTTTCACATCATTACTTCTGGTTCATATTTTCACATTTGTATAGGGGCTTGGGTTTTTCCCTTGTACTTCCTAAGGGTTTTTTCATCCATAGCTAGAGACCCTTGTTTGAGTGGGGGTGTTGGAGCTCTATATATAGCTCACTCTACCTAACTTGGTCTCACCTATATATATGTATCTTGTCCTCAATATGAATCAGTCTTTGGGAGCGTACATGATATGTCTCTTGTCTCGTCTCTTTCTCTCTACATTTCAACACTATCCAGTTGAGCGGGCCGGATGTGGCCATTACCTCTTTGCACTCTTCCTCCACCTCTCCTAAGTCCCCACTAGCCAAGAGGTCACACCACGAGCCCGCATCTATTGAATAGGCTTAGCCACCCCCATGCCCTTGGTCCACACAGGAAGAGCTCGCTTTGCAGCAGCTACAGAAGCCACCAAGAAGGCCGCTAAGGAAGCGGATAGGAACACCCAATAATTTCTTAATCGAAGCCTCTATGAGACACTGACCTAGGAGAGATTCTAGGAGATGCCATCTTATGCAGAGGCAGACCCCTCTTCACCCAATGTTGCACAAAATACCATCAACACTCTTTGTTGGGCATGCTTGGGTAGCTTTAGTTCTAGCCAAGCTTATGCAAAGAGCATTCATGATGCGGCTCATGGAGATATTCCAAACTTTGCTCTTGGATTTTCACACATGGAACGAGAGCTCATTACATAGATAGCAGATTGTTTATACACATGCAACAAGAAGTGGCCGAGGACTCCCAGCAAGAAATGCTCCTAGCCAAGGCCTAGGGAACAGCTTTGTCTAAGGATCTATACCAGACAAGCTTATAGTTTATGGAGCTACAGAAGCCCATAAAGAGCTTACAATCATTAAAGGCTTGCATCAAGAGGCCATAAGTTAGGCCCAGACAGTGGAGGATGCCCTAGCCCACACTACCATAGATTTTGCAAAGCATCATGACCTAATGGAGGCCACCATCCATTCCTTTGCAAGAGCAGCTCGGAGATGCTAAGGCCTGTTGGGCAACCCAGCCTCCATCCACTCCATCGGCTCCTTCCTCTAGCACACTCGACCGCAAGGTGGACAAGCTCATGGAGACTGCCATTGAGCTCCCAATTTTGGCAACCCCCCACAAACCCCTTCCCAACTCCTTGATCTTCAATTCCAAAGCATTAGACTTAACCTTTTGTAGCATAACATCTATGTCGATGAGCCACTTTCCCACCACCAATACACCTATGCTCTAACCAAACTCCCTATCGAGACAGGCTAACCCTAATCCCACACTTTTTCTTCTAAGGGCTTATTTCGTTCCAACACCCCATGAGTTTTTTGAGCTCCCCCTGCACCCTCTTCAAGCCCTTCTCTCCAGAGGCTGGAGCATTCTCCTCCACTACGGCTTCCCTTCCAACCCCACCCACCTCGTCGATATGCTTGATCTATCTTTACTAGATGGAGTATGCCCCTACCCATACCTCCCCGTCATCTCTAGCCTCTGAGATCCCTGTTCCCACCGAGCAAAACGGATTCAGGATACTGGCAGCGGAAGTAACACATCATGCGCGGGTAGGGGTCTCACACTCGGGGCCTCGCCCACGGATATCCGGACAAGAGACTAATCCGTCGGTTTGTCCAAAACCGAAACCGGAAAAACTTCCTTTACCCGGAAAGCATGGGCGATTCCACCAGGATAACTCTTTACTCTAACGTAGTCAAGATCATCACGGATCAACTGATCTGACTGCACCTTTAACGGTACTTGGTTAAATCAAGGAAGAAACTTGCACTTGGATCATTGGGATCAACGCTTTTTTTCCCATCAAGAGGCACAGCCGTTGATTCCTATCCATAGAACAATTTCTATCCGGGATTTACTTCATCTATCGTAATAATAGAAATTAAATCTCGATTTACGGATCCATCAGTCCAGCCTAACCCCATCCGATCCCATGGGTTAGCCAACCGCCCAACCACTGTAGTGATGGGATCCAATTTGGAATTTGGTTAGGTTTTGTCCCGGGTACCAAGGAAAAGAGTTCCAAGGCCCCCTAGCCGGAAGTTCATGCAAACATAAAACTAGCCACACCACTTACACACCCAATATGAAATTGCCTTTTTCTTAGCATCAGCTAACTTTAAAACAATCCTTTAATGAAACCATAGTACCACTGATCACAATCTTCCAATTTATCCGGTTGATTCATAATTTCCCCATCATTCCTTCATCAGAGTATCTATGGCATCATTGGCAACTAGAACGCTCACCACCTGTCCACACAGGGGCCTTTTCAATAGTTCCTAGCCCATAATACTCGGCAATATAATCACTTATAAAAATTCAAGATGGACTCTCGTTGAAGATCAGCAAGATCAACCAACAGATCCATATAAAGAGCCATGGACTCATCCATTGAAGACCAGCAAGGTCAATCAACCAGATCCATGCCCGATTTCACAAAACAACTCTTACTCCTTGTTCCAATATCTTCCTCGACGCACGCGTGGGTATCCTGGGCGACCCAGAGCCCGAGCACCATATGGTCAGCACCCTCTAGGATCCTTCACAGGTGACCTAGCGCTTCACTCATAGGCCGCTTCCTTGGTCCCTCATCCACCGTACCGGAAGCTCACCATTTTAATCGAACCGAGGCTGGTCAAGACCCCGGTCGACCTTGCTACGCGAGACGTCCTCCATTGACTCTCCGTCAGCAGTTGCAACTTTAACGGTTAGGTCTCCACGACCTTAATCACAAGATAGTCAAAATGCTTCCCCAGCTTTCTTGACATAAAACAGCCATTTACAAACAGCATTTACAACAGTTTACAAATACAGTTTCTATATTAACTCTCATTTTCCACATTATCCCTCATTAATCCACATTACTTATTCCACATTCCATTTATATATGTACTCATCCAATCACATCATTTTCCATCTCTTCACTTCAGATTTCTTTACATCACATATCATATATTCACATCCATATCCATATCCATACATCCACATCCACATCCACATTCACATCCATACATCCACATCTACATGCTTACCTCCATTTCACAGCCTCATTTATACATCCACATCCCGTATCCACATTCATACATACACATCCATATCCACATCTATACATCCACACCCACATGCATACATCCACTATCACGTCCTCATTCATACATCCACATCCACAGACATACATACATCCACATTCACATCCACATACATACATACATCCACATCCACATTCCCATTCACATCTATACATGCACATCTACATCCACATACATACATACATCCACATCCACATTCCACATTCACATCTATACATCCACATCTACATCCACATCCACATCCACATTCCCATTCACATCTATACATCCACATCTACATCCTCATACATACATACATCCACATCCACATTCCACATTCACATCTATACATCCACATCTACATCCACATTCACATACATCCACATCCACATTCCCATTCACATCTATACATCCACATCTACATCCACATTCACATCTATGCATATACATCCTCATGCATACATCCACATTCACATTCACATCTATACATCCACATCTACATCCACATACATACATACATCCACATCCACATTCCACATCGACATTCACATTCATACATATACATCTACATGTATACATCCATTTTCACATCCTCATTCATACATACACATCCACATACATACATACACATCCGTATCTACATCCATACATCCACATCCACATCCACATTCACATTCATACATATACATCTACATGTATACATCCACATCACATTCATATAACCATATTACATCCATTCTCGTCCTAACACATCCCATATACATCTTAACACATCCTAACTCATCTTAACACATTCTATCACATCTCATACACATCTTATCACATCTTTTTACATCTCATACACCTCTTATCACATCCTATCACTTTCCATACGCATCTTATCAAATCTTATCACATCTCATACACCTCTTATCACATCTTATCACATCTCATATCTTTTTTAAGAGAATTCTTATATTTGATATAAGATTTCTCTACACATTTATTTATGCATAAATTCCATTTAAGGAGACTAACACTTTCGAAATCAATCTTTTATGCATCTTCTTATGCATAAATTCAATTTGGTAGGAATTACACTTTTAGAATAAAAGAATTTCTCTTATGCATCTAAGTTATGCATAAAATCCATTTATGATGAAAATCACACCTTTAGTATAAAAAGAATATCTTTTATGCATACCTCTGTGCATGAAATCCAATATGATAAAAATAACACTCTTACAATAAAATAATCAACTTTTATGCATACCTCTATGCATGAAATTCAATTACGATAAAAGTCACACTTTTATAATAAAATAATCAACTTTTATGCATACCTTTATGCATGAAATTCAATTATGATAAATGTCACACTTTTGTAATAAAATAATCAACTTTTATGCATACCTTTATGCATGAAACTCAAATATGATAAAAGTAACACTTTTAATATAAAAATTTATCCATTATGCATACTTCTATGCATGAAATAAAAATGATAAAAGTGACTCTCTTGTATTCTATAAATAGATATGGGAAGGGATAGGAGAGGTGATAAGATGCATATGAGATGTGATAAGATGTGATGCATATGAGATGTGATAAGATGTATATGAGATGAGTTAGGATGTGATAAGATGAGTTAAGATGTGATAAGATGTCTATGGGTTATGATAGGGTGAGAATGGATGTGATGTAAAAGAATAGATGTGAAGGCGTATGTGGTTATACGAATGGGAATATGGAAATAGATGTATGAAGGTGAATGTGGATATGCGGATGTGAAAATGGATGTATGCATGTAGAAGTGGATGTATGGATGTAAATGGGAATGTGGATGTGGATGTATGTATGTGAATGTGGATGTGGATGTATGTATGTGGATGTGGATGTATGAATGAGGATGTGAAAATGGATGTATGTATGTAGAAGTGGACGTATGGATGTATGAATGAATGTGGATGTGGATGTATGAATAAATGTGGATGTGGATGTATGAATGTGAATGTGGATGTATGCATGTAGAAGTGGATGTATAGATGTGAATGGAAATGTGGATATGGATGTATGAATGAGAATGTGAAAATGGATGTATGTATGTAGAAGTGGACGTATGGATGTATGAATGAATGTGGATGTGGATGTATGAATAAATGTGGATGTGGATGTATGAATGTGAATGTGGATGTGGATGTATAAATGTGAATGTGGATGTGTGGATGTGGAAATGGAAAAATGGATGTATGCATGTAGAAGTGGATGTATAGATGTGAATGGGAATGTGGATGTGGATGTATGTATGTGGATGTGGATGTATGAATGAGGACGTGAAAATGGATGTATGTATGTAGAAGTGGACGTATGGATGTATGAATGAATGTGGATGTGGATGTATGAATAAATGTGGATGTGGATGTATGAATGTGAATGTGAATGTGGATGTGTGGATGTGGAAATGGAAGTGTGGATGTATGCATGTAGAAGTGGATGTATGGATGTGAATGGGAATGTGGATGTGGATGTGGATGTATGAATGAGGATGTGAAAATGGATGTATGTATGTAGATGTGGATGTATAGATGTGAATGTGGATGTGGATGTGGATGTGGATGTATGTGGATATGGTGAATGCGGATATGGGATTGGATGTATGATGTGGATGTACGAACATGGATGTGTATGTAGAATAATGAATGTGAATGTGTATGTGAAATAATGTGTCGTCGATATGAGTGAATGGATGAGAATGAGTACACATATGAATGGAATGTGGAATAAGTAATGTGGACTGAGGAGGGATAATGTGGAAAGATAAGAGTTCATTATAGAAATTGTATTTGTAAACTGTTTGTAAATGACTGTTTTATGTCAAGAATGCTGGGGAAGCATTTTGACCGTCTTGTGGATTAAGGTCATGGAGACCTAACTGATAATGTTGCAACGGCTGACGGAGAGTCAATGGAGGACGTCTCGCGTAGCAAGGTCGACCGAGGTCTTGACCAGCCTCGGTTCGATTTAAATGGTGAGCTTCTGGTACGGTGGATGAGGGACTAAGGAAGTGGCCTATGAGTGAAGCGCTAGGTGACCTCTGCGAAGGATCCTAGAGGGTGCTGACCATACGTTGCTCGGGCTCTGGGTCGTCGAAGATACCCACACGTGCATCGTGGAAGATATTGGAACAAGGAGTAAGAGTTGTTTTCTGAAACCGGGCATGGATCTGGTTGATTGACCTCGCTGGTCCTCAACAGATGAGTCCATGGCTCTCTTATATGGATCTGTTGATTGATCTTGCTGATCTTCAACGAGGATTCCAATTTGATTTGTATATGTGAAAATATTGTCGGGTACTATGAGCTAGGAACTATTGAAAAGGCCCCTGAGTGAACAGGTGGTGAGCGTTCTGGTTGCAAATGATGCCATAAGTACACCGATGAAAGAATAATTGGAAATATGGATTCAACCAGAGATTTCAAGGATTGTCATTAGTGACATAATGGTTTCATTAAAGGATTGTTTTAAAGTTAGTTGATGCTAAGAAAAAGGCAATTTCATATTGGGTGTGTAAGTGGTGTGACTAGTTTTATGTTTGCATGAACTTATGGCTAGGGGGCCTGGGAACTCTTTTCCCTGGTACCCGGGACAAAACCTAACCAAATTCCTAATTGGATCCCATCACTACAGTGGTTGGGCGGTTGGCTAACCCATGGGACTGGATGGGGTTAGGCTGGACTGATGGATCCGTCAATCGAGACTCAATTTCTATTATTACGATAGATAAAGTAAATCCCGGATAGTAATTGTTCTATGGATAGGAATCAACGGCTGTGTCTCTTGATGGGGAAAAAAGCGTTGATCCCAATGATCCAAGTGCAAGTTTCTTCCTTGATCCGACCGAGTATCTTTATAGGTGCAGTCGGATCAGCGTGATCAGTTATGGTCTTGACTACGTTAGAGTAAAAAGTTATCCTGGTGGAATCGCCCGTGCTTTCCAGGTAAGGGAAGTTTTTCCAGGTTCGGTTTTGGAAAAACTGACGGATTAGTCTCTTGTCCAGATATCCGTGGTTGGACGAGGCCCCGAGTGTCGGACCTTGCCCTGCGCAAGAAGTGCTACTTCTGCTGCTAGCATCCTGAATCCGTTGCGCGGTGGGGACAAGGATCTCACATCCACTGACATAACTCAAGCATTCTCAACCATGGTGGGATCTATTTCCTTTGAGCTCACATACCTAGAAATGAAAAAGTACACCATATTAGCAATATGAACACCTTGCATGGAGCATTGATATGCATCACATTTTGTATCATGTAAAGTACCTCACAAGCTCGCCCATCTTGTAAATACAATCTTTCACGTCCTTCGATGCACTATGAGAAATGCTAGTAGGTAGTATGAACTAAACACACGAGGAATGGTTGATTAGTTGCTTCTAATTCACTCACAAATTTGAAAGGAAAAAGATATTATGCACATAAAATACTTACTTGGAGCATCTTGTGCCAATCATGAGATTTCAAGCCATATAATTGCTCTACACCTCTTTTCTTGCTCTTTATAAAGGCCCCCTTCAAACACCTCATGCATCCAGTGGGAATACGAATTGTAGTAATAGCATGCTTCACCACGACCATCTCTAGCTTTGATAACCTCCACGGTGCACGAGGTAAAAAAACACGGCCATTTGGTCTCTCTTGTGGCCAAGCTTCACGCATCCTCCCTGTGGTACGTAGATCCTCCCTTATGCCTACGGAATCTCGTGTCCCATTCAAATGTTCCCAAATGGTAGATGCCACATTCTTGAAGATATGCATGTGATCAAGAAGGTGATTGATCTTGAGGTGGGACCAATATGGTAAACGATAAAAGATGGAGTATCTAAACAAAAGCTGGTGTTAGCGGGCAATCTTTATTTCTTGCCAATATAGCACACAATAGTTACAAACCCTTACCGGCTCATGCCAAGTGGTGGAGGAGTCGTGGAACCGTCCCAAATTCTCATCCAATCTCCCGCTGTGAGTGATTGTGGGAGGACTTCATTCCAAGGGGCAACATATCTAGGATGATCAGGTGGGAGAAATCGATGATGATTCTCATAGATGACCTTATTCAATGCGTCTGCCCGTGAGGCAACAAGCGAAGGACCACAAACAGGACATGCATGGTAACCCGATGTAGTGAGACCTGAACAATAGACGAAATTAAGAGTTGAAGGTGGGTTTAGGGTGCCACATCCTTTGCCTACTCATAATTAGAAATGCAATGCTTACCTGAACACTCGCCATAGCCTGGGTAGTCATGCATCGTCCACATCAAGATTGCTTTGCAGTTGAAGTCTCGTGAACGAGGGAGGCCTGCTCACATCATGCACCTCGATACCTCTCCAAAGTATCTCTAGCTCGTCAATCAAAGGCTCCAAATAAACATCAAGATTTTTGACTTTATGTTTCCCTAGAATTAGAGGGATAACATAACATGTCCTTTGTTAATCGCCATAGAGGGTGGAAGATTATAATTCACCAATATCACTGACCATACACTGTAAGAGGTGCTTTTGAGACCAAATGGGTTCACACCGTCCATACCCAATCCAAGTCTCAAGCTCCTAGGTTCTTCCTTGAAGCTTGGCCATGTGTCTTCAATATGCTTCCACGCAAGAGTGTCTGCGGGAGTTCTCCACTTGCCATCGGTTGATCGATGGGAGGAATGCCATGACATGAGCTCTGCAATGGATTTGCACTTGAACATATGTTGGATGCAAGGGATTATGGGAAAATGTCGCAGAACCTTACGAGGCACGTTCAAAGTTTTGAGATCTGCTCTATGTCTTGCCTCTCCACAAGTAGGACACTCTCTTGCATCCTTATGTAGTCCACGAAACAAAATGCAATTGTTGACGCATGCATGGATGCGCTTGTAATCTAATCCTCCAAGAGAGGTCACATGTTGCCTTGCCATATCTCTTGAGGTCGGTAATTTATTCTCCCTTGGAAGCATTTTACACAATAGCCTGCACGTGAAGACCATAAATGAGGAAAAGCATTCGAGTAATTGACCCAGTAGCATAATTCACCATGTTTGCAAAACAGACTTTAAAGCTTACTTGAGTAATGCATTCAAACTTGCATTGCTCCATCCATAGATGGTTTGCAAGTTTAGTAACTCAAGGGAGGCACGTAGAACAGAGAATGTGCATCCCTCAAACAGTGGAGTCGATGCTGGTAAAAAGATCATCTTGCTCCATGCTATCATCCCTCCCTTCGGATTGATGGACATATAAATCCCGCACCATATCATCAAACACCTCCTCCTCCACGGCTTCATGAGGTAATGGCGGAGGGCTACTATCACCATCACTCCATGCATCTGTAAAACGATCCCTCCTGAAGATCCCACCTCATATCGCCGACGCTTTGCCTCCTCACGAATGAGCATAGGGAAACATATGCGGGCGTGGCACTGCATCCTGTATCAAATTAAAACGGGATCATAACTCAAACATATGAACACCCATAGGTATCTCAATCAACCTTAACTCTTTAACACTTACCATGTTTACAGTCGCATCCCATTCTCCATACTTTGACATGTGATTGAGTGTAATCCTGTGTGCACGATACATGTTTCCTCGACATCGATCACACATACATTTGATTTTTTGCTCCAACCACATTTCGCGATGGTGGATACGGAGGGATTCATCCTCACTGGAGCTACTTGTTGAAGATGAAGACATCTTACAAATAAACAACCCAAAAAATTGCTCTTGTATCAAATGTTCAATCTAAAAACTCTGTGGCGCGTCTAAAAGCGCGTCTATTCTGTGCAGTACACGTCTATACGCGCATTTACACGTGGTTTTAGACACGATAGTAGACGCAATAATAGACGCGCCTATAGACGCATTTTTTATTTTCAAAGCTACTTTTAGCGTGCTTGCTTTTCTTCACATACTTTTAACGGGCTTGCTTTGCTATTAACAGATTCACAGCCTATCATCCACACTTATCTTCAAGCACCCACAATTATCTCCATGCTTACACAATCATCTCCAAGCACACAAGAGAAGAGGGTGAACAAAGAAGAGAAGAAAGAGAAGCAAACGGTGAACAAGGAAGAGAAGAAAGAGAAACAGCTTTGAAGAAGGACAAGAAGCTTCCATACCTCTATCCAAGGTAAGTCTCTTTAGGGTTGATCTTCTTTTTTGATCTTCTTTGAAAGTTTCTCTCGTTTGATTCGTCCTTTGCTCTCTTTGAAACGACTATTTTTGTACAACAACTATGTTTTTGTGTCGGGCACGTCGGGCGCAACGCATGTCCTTTTCATCTTTTTGAATAGTATGTCTGTCAGAACGCGTCTATAGACGCATCTGAGAAAGCGTCTAAAAGCACGTCTATAGACGTGTCTACTCCGTGTTGGAAATAGGTAGCCGCGTCTATAGACGCGCTGTTAAACGCGCAGATAGACGCTGTGATTTTTTCCCCCCCTCTCCCCTCCTCTCTTTTTCTCTTTTTTTCTCCTCTCTTTTCCTTCTTTTCCTCTCCTTTCTCCTCTCTTTTTCTCCTCTCTTTTACTCTCCTTTCTCCTCTCTTTTCCTCTCCTTTCTCCTCTCTATTATCCCCACTTTTTCTCTCTTTTTCTCCTCTCTTTTCCTCTCCTTTCATGGAAATAAGTGATTGCATGAATGAAGAAAGGGATTGCATAAATGATGGAAAGGGATTGCATGATTGAAGAAGGGGATTGCATTAATGATGGTAAGGGAAAGCATGATTGAAAAAATAGATTGCACTCTATATTTTCCTCTCTTTTCCTCTATTCTCCTCTCTTTTTCTCTCTTGCATCCCCCTCTTGTTTCCTCTATTCTCCTCTCTTTTTCTCTCTTTTATCCCCACTGTGCATGCCTTTTCTACTCTCTTTCCTTCTCTCTTTTTCTCTCTTTTTCTCTTCTCAGTTCATCAATAATCTTCTTTTTTTCTTTTTTCCAGTTCATCATGTGGCCAGGAAGCGCCTCAGGCTCACCTGATCCTCGAGAATCCATCTTTCGGGACTTATATAACCTGTTGGGGCACCCTCCCAGTCCTGCGGAGTTATACGGCTACATAACGGGTACTCTAAACACCCTCCCAGTCCTGCGGAGTTATACGGCTACATAACGGGTACTCTAAACACCCCCCAGGAGTCGGCACTACTACAGACTCCAAACCCCCCCAACCCCACACCTTTTGAGATTACCCCTGTGGAGTCAACACAGCCCAGCTGGCTACATAGCCGAGACCCTTCCCCCATGCCGTCCTATGTCCCTTCCCCCATGCCGTCAGGAGGCCCTTCTGCCTCGCAGAGCTGTCGGCATACTCCCGTGCAGTCGAAACTTGGTTCTCCAGTAGCTAACAGGTGGCCAGCGTAGGAGCTCGACACGACACAGTAGTAGGGAGAGCGGTGGGGGATGCATGGCGTAATGCTTTGGGGGGGTGGTGGTGGGGGCGAGAATGATTCAGATGATCAAGACGTGCCTCCAGGTGATGGTACGATCTACTATGACATCACTCAGACAGGAGGCATCTTGATGGATGCACGGGGGAAGGACATCATGGCCTTCATGCGCTCTGTAATTGCTAACAATTATAGAGATTGCTTTATTCACTACAAAGATCAACCAAAGAGGTTAGCTGATGAGACCCTCACTGCTGTTCGCTCTAGGTATCCTAACCCCCCCAATATTCAGTTCACAGATAAATGGGCCAAGTCAAAGATTGTTTCGATACTTAGCAATCTTCGCTTAAGAGGCATGCACTAGCGGAGCTTGCCAGGCTCCAGGGAGGTCAACCACCAAGGGGCCCACCCCACACTGCTCACAAGCGTGAGTGGAAGAAAGCAATGAAGTCAGCGAAGGAGGAACCCAGTCTAAAGCACGTGGATGCACGAAGGATCCAAATGGAGCGATATGGAAGCGTGCATTTTGGAGCAGGGGGTGTTGAATCATGGGAGGCCCAGTTTGTAAGTGTCGATCTCAAATTATACTGTTTATGTAGTTTATTAGGAGGTTGTTTCTTTGTACTAACCCCTCCACAAATTGTGTCATCTTGCAACTTGATATCGTGGGCAGGTACCCTACTCTCCTGTCGAGACAGCCTACCACCACCAACATCGCAGAGGAGATACATGGAGACACTTCTATAATGATGGGTTGATTACTGAGGAGCAGTATATCCGGGCTACTGGAGAGTCCCCTGAGGTATTTGAAAGTAATTAAATAATGTCAATATTATAAATAAAGATTTGATTTTTCATACATTGATATATGTTGTCCCTTGTTTACAGGACCCTGCACAAGAAGATGAGGAAGAAGACAAGGAAGAAGGAGGCGGAGAAGGGAGCACAGAAGGGAGTGAGGAGTAGTGCTAGCTACTCTTTTCTGTACTTAGCCACTGGCTTGGCTTTGTACCTCTTGTATATACACTCCTCTTATTTTTGGTACTTGAAGCCACAAGATGTGGCTTAGCTTCGTGCTATATGTACATACAAGCACTTTTTGAGCTATCAATTAATGCCTTGTAACTAAATGTTTCGGAGTTGTAATGTTTTATTTGGAATTGTAATTAATATCGGCTATAGACGTGCTTGCAAGAGTGCTAATTAAAATACGATTAGCTGTAAGAATTGAAGTACACAATGTGGAAATGGGATTCCTGTAACTACATAGCATACACAACATACATAGCATTCTGTTAAAGCACACAAAATTTAAAAAATATTCTGTAGCGCATCTATACACGCGTTTATCTGTTCAAGACGCGTCTATTTGAGCGTCTATAAATGCGTCTACTCTGCGTCTAGTTTGCGTGTATAAACGCGTCTATACATGCGTCTGTATGTTTTTTAAATTCTCCCCGACCGTCTATTTGCACATCTATATGAGCGTCTATATGCACCTATATATGCATGTCTAAAAATGCGTCTGTATGTTTTTCAAATTTCTCCCCAACCGTCTATTTGCGCGTCTATATGTCCATATATAAGTGCGTATAAAGGCGCGTCTATTTGGTACCTTTTAAACGCGCCTTTAGATGCGGGTCTGGAGACGCGCTAATAGACATGGAAATAGACGCGCCCGTAAGTTTTTTTTTAAGTTGAGTAAACGCGTCTGTGTGCACGTCTGTAAGTGCTTTGTCTTGTTGTGTTATCAAAAGAAAGAAAGCATGTTAATATAAGCCTAATTTTAGATTAAATGAATTGTAATAGACTATAGATTAGAGACAATTTAATGAAATGCATTAATAGATAGTGATAGATTAAATACATTAATCTCACAGGTTAGTCAAATTAGTGACTGTGAATGAAAAATTAGTATAATCAGTTTAATTAGTGATTGATTAAATATATTAATCAAGAATAGTTAATAAATATTAATTAATTATTATAATTAGTGATAATATTAACTGTAAAAAAAGATTGGTTAATCAAGATTCATCAATGGCATGCAGTTCCCTACTATATGTGCGTGGGGGGGAGAGCGAGAGTCATGGGGCCAAAGGGTGGTTGCAAGATGAGGGTACTCACTTTCGTTCACTCTCTCTAAAATTGGGACATCCATGCATCTCGGGCAGAGTACCTCGATCGTGATAGTGCCGCGAATCAAAAGACGACACCTGCCTCCCGAGCCTAAATCGACATATCTCGATCGAGATGCCAACTAATGCCACGCTTAGCAGGTCCGGGTTTCCAGGCGTCATCCATGTCACCAATACATGTCACCGCCACCACAATATCTCGATCGAGATATCTATGCCACTCGGATCCACATCAGGGCCACGCTGTATCCCCGACAGTATCTCGAACGAGAAATTTACATCGAATCGCGACCATTCATTGTTCGAGGTAATCGGATACAATCTCCACCGTCCCCATATCTCGATCGAGATACTGAGTTCAAATCTCAGCCGTCCAAATATCTCGATTGAGATACAGAGATTCAATCTTCACCGTCCGAATATCTCGATCGAGATACTTAGATGCAATATCCACCGTCCAATTATCTCGATCGAGATACGGAAACGCAATCTATACCGTCCATTCACGTACGCTGGAAGATGCGATCTCGACCGTTTAAATATCTCGATCGAGGTATATAATGAATCTTGACCGTCGAGATACCTTGTCATGGTAATGCCTTTAAATCGTGGCCGTCCATTTACCTCGAACGAGATAGTAATATCAAATCTCAGCCGTCGATCCTTCCCCAACCCTAGAATTAGGTGTGTATCTTGGCCGTATGTTGCACTAACCCTAATATCCAGAGCGTTAATCTTGCAAACCCTAAATTGCATGATGTTTCCGAACCTCGATCGAGGTTATAAAACCGGAAAACTTTTTTTTTTGGCCTCATTTTCACAAGTCGTTTTCACTCTCTTGCTCTCTTGATTTGGATTAGTATTAGTGAGCCCATTAGCTTTGTTTTTAGCTTCATTAGTGCTACTTAGCACTAAGCATTAGACCCTTCACATTGGACCCTTCACATTTGGCTTAGGTTTTAGCATGGAAGGCCACGAGGAGGGCCACGAGGAGGGCCGCTCATCTATTGTGGACCTCATTGCGGAGATAGACCGTGAGTTAGCGGCTATCCGTAGGAGTGCTAGAGACACTCCGTCTACATTACATATCGTTGGCAGACTTGGAGGCGATGCTTGCGTCCCTTCATAGCCTTCACGATATTGTTTATGTAGATGAGTGGATAGCCCACCATCGCGCTGCTCCTGTGTCACATGGCCTGACATATCGTCAGGTCTGTGATCTTGCTCCTATTAGGGATGGGGCTTTCCTAGATCTTTTCCTCGATAGTCATGGAATGAGGCCCAGGGCGGGCAAGCCCCTCACTATTTCGCGGTGTTCGCATCCTCGTATGGCGGCACATATCTATAGTCGATATGTTGCCGCATATGGGAGGATGCCGAACAACCGCCAGATTCCCATATACTTCGCAAAGCAGTTATATGCGGAGTTTGTCTTAGGGGAGGAGGTCGATTACACCAGCCATCGTCCGGGTGGTGGTGCTGGTCGAGGCCGTCTCCAGGACCAGGGTAGGCGGCCTCCACCAGCCCTTCGTGTAGCACCTACCACACAGATCCTTCATTTGTGCCATTGTCGACAGTAGAGGCTCTTGGCACGCAGGTCGGCATTGACGTACGGAGTACCACGGAGAGCATCCAGCACGTGGTGCGCCTATTCTCACGATCTATACCGACGACAGATGTGGAGGTATTTACATATATATTACGTCTTAAGTTTTTTTGGTCATTTATCTTCATGTTTATATGTACTTTTCTATATTTTTACATGAGCAGCATGGTTGATTGTGTCACGCAGGTTCCCACACCTACCACTAAGAGGCTCACTCAAGAGTTGGTAGAGGCGAGAGCGGAGATAGACCGCCTCCGAGCTGCATTACAGATGGCAGAGGCAGCTACTGCAGAGGCACAGCATCTGAGAGAGTCCGACATCCAGCAGGTAGGTTTCTCTTGCACGTTAAAGAGTTATAATTAAGGTCCTAAGTTACAAACTTCTTTAAGTAATACCTAATGAGAGACTAATCAAATATTTTAATGCTTTACTTTTTTGCGTAGGCTCGGACCGAGGTAGAGAGCTCCAGAGCTGAGGCACAGCATCATCAGATTATGGAGCAGATTGCCCAGCACAGGGCAGAGCAGCTGATGCTGCATGTTCGAGAGTATCGTAGATCATCGGACGTGACAGTGCCTTACCTACCGTTATATCCACGGCCTGTCACTCACAGAGGTTTTTCGACGACCTCTCCCGCAGGATGCACCACCCTTCCTACGTGATGCGTGCTGCTGTTTATGTATCGAGGACATTGAGGTAGATCATTTTCATTTTGATGTACTTATTTGATGTTTATATCATTATGAGTTTTCTCATTATTGAGTATCATTACATTTTAGTTGATGTTCTTGATTTTATTATATTTTTTAACACTTTGGCTATCATATTGTTTGTTGAAAATATCCATGCCATCGTACCCAAACATGCTCTGATGGGGACCAAACTTTGCAAGCATGGGGAGGGGACCCACCCCCACATGCTTGCAAAGTTTGGTCACAATCAGAGCATGTTTGGATTGGCAATTGGCGCCCAGTGCGGGTTTTTGAAGTCTCTTGGTGCTTAAGAGGCCATGGAAAATCCGGGCCTTCCCCATACCATCGTACCCAAACATGCTCCAATGGGGACCAAACTTTGCAAGCATGTGGGGGTGGGTCCCTCCCACATGCTTGCAAAGTTTGGTCACAATCAGAGCATGTTTGGATTGGCAATTGGCGCCCAGTGCGGGTTTTTCAAGTCTCTTGGTGCTTAAGAGGCCATGGAAAATCCGGACCTTCCCCATACCATCGTACCCAAACATGCTCCGATGGGGACCAAACTTTGCAAGCATGTGGGGGTGGGTCCCCCCCACATGCTTGCAAAGTTTGGTCACAATCAAAGCATGTTTGGATTGGCAATGAGCGCCCAGTGCGGGTTTTTCAAGTCTCTTGGTGCTTAAGAGGCCATGGAAAATCCGGGCCTTCCCCATACCATCGTACCCAAACATGCTCCGATGGGGACCAAACTTTGCAAGCATGTGGGGGTGGGTCCCCCCCACATGCTTGCAAAGTTTGGTCACAATCAGAGCATGTTTGGATTGGCAATTGGCACCCAGTGCGGGCTTTTCAAGTCTCTTGGTGCTTAAGAGGCCATGGAAAATCCGGGCCTTCCCCATACCATCGTACCCAACATGCTCCGATGGGGACCAAACTTTGCAAGCATGTGGGGGTGGGTCCCCCCCACATGCTTGCAAAGTCTGGTCCCCATCAGAGCATGTTTGGATTGGCAATTGGCGCCCAGTGCGGGTTTTTCAAGTCTCTTGGTGCTTAAGAGGCCATGGAAAATCCGGGCCTTCCCCATACCATCGTACCCAAACATGCTCCGATGGGGACCAAACTTTGCAAGCATGTGGGGGTGGGTCCCCCCCACATGCTTGCAAAGTTTGGTCCCCATCAGTGCATGTTTGGATTGACAATTGGCACCCAGTGCGGGTTTTTCAAGTCTCTTGGTGCTTAAGAGGCCATGGAAAATCCGGGCCTTCCCCATACCATCGTACCCAAACATGCTCCGATGGGGACCAAACTTTGCAAGCATGTGGGGGTGGGTCCCCCCCACATGCTTGCAAAGTTTGGTCCCCATCAGAGCATGTTTGGATTGGCAATTGGCGCCCAGTGCTTTTTTTTCAAGTCTCTTGGTGCTTAAGAGGCCATGGAAAATCCGGGCCTTCCCCATACCATCGTACCCAAACATGCTCCGATGGGGACCAAACTTTGCAAGCATGTGGGGGTGGGTCCCCCCCACATGCTTGCAAAGTTTGGTCCCCATCAGAGCATGTTTGGATTGGCAATTAGCGCCTAGTGCGGGTTTTTCAAGTCTCTTGGTGCTTAAGAGGCCATGGAAAATCCGGGCCTTCCCCATACCATCTTACCGAAACATGCTCCGATGGGGACCAAACTTTGCAAGCATGTGGGGGTGGGTCCCCCCCACATGCTTGCAAAGTTTGGTCACAATCAGAGCATGTTTGGATTGGCAATTGGCGCCCAGTGCGGGTTTTTCAAGTCTCTTGGTGCTTAAGAGGCCATGGAAAATCCGGGCCTTCCCCATACCATCGTACCCAAACATGCTCCGATGGGGACCAAACTTTACAAGCATGTGGGGGTGGATCCCCCCCACATGCTTGCAAAGTTTGGTCACAATCAGAGCATGTTTGGATTGGCAATTAGCGCCCACTGCGGGTTTTTCAAGTCTCTTGGTGCTTAAGAGGCCATGGAAAATCCGGGCCTTCCCCAAACCATCGTATCCAAACATGCTCCGATGGGGACCAAACTTTGCAAGCATGTGGAGGGGACCCACCCCCACATGCTTGCAAAGTTTGGTCCCCATCGGAGCATGTTTGGGTACGATGGTATGAGGAAGGCCCGGATTTTCCATGGCCTCTTAAGAACCAAGAGACTTGAAAAACCCGCACTGGGCGCTAATTGCCAATCCAAACATGCTCTAATTGTGACCAAACTTTGCAAGCATGTGGGGGTGGGTCCCCTCCCCATGCTTGCAAAGTTTGGTCCCCATCAGAGTATGTTTGGGTATGATGGTATGGGGAAGGCCCGGATTTTCCATGGCCTCTTAAGCACCAAGAGACTTGAAAAACCCGCACTGGGCGCTAATTGCCAATCCAAACATGCTCTTATGGGGACCAAACTTTGCAAGCATGTGGGGGGGACCACCTTCACATGCTTGCAAAGTTTGGTCCCCATCGGAGCATGTTTGGGTACGATGGTATGGGGAAGGCCCGGATTTTCCATGGCCTCTTAAGCACCAAGAGACTTGAAAAACCTGCACTGGGCGCCAATTGCCAATCCAAACATGCTCTGATGGGGACCAAACTTTGCAAGCATGTGGGGGGGACCCACCCCCACATGCTTGCAAAGTTTGGTCCCCATCGGAGCATGTTTGGGTACGATGGTCTGGGGAAGGCCCGGATTTTCCATGGCCTCTTAAGCACCAAGAGACTTGAAAAACCCGCATTGGGCGCCAATTGCCAATCCAAACATGCTCTGATTGTGACCAAACTTTGCAAGCATGTGGGGGGGACCCACCCCCACATGCTTGCAAAGTTTGGTCCCCATCGGAGCATGTTTGGGTACGATGGTATGGGGAAGGCCCACATTTTCCATGGCCTCTTAAGCACCAAGAGACTTGAAAAACCCGCACTGGGCGCTCATTGCCAATCCAAACATGCTCTGATTGTGACCAAACTTTGCAAGCATGTGGGGGTGGGTCCCCTCCCCATGCTTGCAAAGTTTGGTCACCATCAGAGCATGTTTGGGTACGATGGCATGGAGATTTTCAACAAACAATATGATAGCCAAAGTGTTAAAAAATATAATAAAATCAAGAACATCAACTAAAATGTAATGATACTCAATAATGAGAAAACTCATAATGATATAAACATCAAATAAGTACATCAGAATGAAAATGAGCTACCCCAGCTAGTCTGAGGTTAGTCACTGCCCAAAAATCTAAGTACAATGTAAGTGAGCTAACCCAGCTAGTCTGAGTTTAGTCACTATCAAGATAGAGATCTAGTCAGCAGCACCCTCTCTAGCTCTCAACTGCTCTAGAATGCTCTCATGGAAAACGAGGGTGAGAACTGTGTTTTCGGCTCTGTACTCGAACAAGAGTGAGCCTGGTAGCAACCACTAGATGAGAGAACTGAAATGCCTCTAACTCCCACTTCCACTGCTGGAACTCAAGACTCCCCCGATGAAGTCGAATCTGCTGGTAGAACCGGCCTGCCACAATCATGCTATGGGCGTCATAAGAAAACCCATGATCATCCACTGTATCCTGGTCAAGCATGCACTTTGGCCTAGTGCAACTCATCAGATAGTAGTCTACTCCCTCGCTATTTCCCTCACTGGCAATAACAGCAAATACATCACCCTCCTGTAGCAAATCTGTCAGGTCATCATAACTGACCATGAACGCAGGACCTGTGTGCTCATCAGAATACACGAATCTGCACTCTTGGGAATATACTAAAATATGACAGAGAAACTAGCAACCAGATGATGTTCAAATAGAAAATACATAAATTCTCCTATAGTTTTAAGAAACTAATGGGAATAGACTAACATATGACAGAGAAACGATATAGAGAATAGCAACCAAATGATGCTCAAAAAACAAATATTGAAATTGAGTTGCAAAAGTGTAGGAGCATGCATGCATGTGTTTTATTACGAGCCTTGACAGCATGTAGTGAATCTTGCAATCATGTGGCATGACAGTATTCGTAGCTAGGCCAGGCACAAGGGACACTAGAGTGTTTTTGAAAATGGTGTTCTGTTGAACATGCAAGCCAAATGGTGCGCTCCTAGAACACTGGGGCCCACCTGCATGTGCCCCAAAAAGCGTTGGAGATGCAGACTGCATCGTAAATATTCATTGCATGTGTGAATCATGAGAGATGTTTAGAAAAAATAAGCCAAACTAGATAACTTTGCCGACTGCTATATAGCACTGTGATTCAAGACTCTGTTATCTTGCTTGATGATAAGGGACACAAGTGTTTACACAAGATACAATAACTCTTAAACTCATAGAGATAAGTAAACACCAACACTAAGAAACCACACAAGTTTGAACACCATGTAATAACTATGAGATTCTCTCAATCCCAAATGTGGGTGCCTTCTAAACACTCTAACCAGAAAGCTTGTTACACTCTAACCTACATTAAATGGCATCAACACAAATCTGATGGAGATGAAATTCTATAACTTTATTGAAGAAAGCTACCTCAACTTCCTCATCAACTTTGCACATTAAGCTATTCTTCAAGCGTCAATTTATAGGTTCTTGAAAGTTTGGGGAAGCTCGTGATTGTAGCTCCAAGTGGAATTCGTACATCAATCTTTGTGTGAATGTTGCCCACATATCAAAGGAGTGTATTAAGTACTTTTTCACTAACCAATAAGCTGGTTTTACCAACCAACATGCTAGTCCAAAACCACCATGCTTGTTCTAGACCACCACGATTATTATGTCAACCACTATGCTTGTTCTCGACCACTACACATGTTCCTAACTAGCGGATTGATTTGTTGCCCACCACAAGCATGTTGGTCATTTAATCTTGAGTTTTAACATGCCCCCTCATGAAAAAAAAATGACTTGCAAAATGAAGCACAATAAATATGTTTGAAGTTTTCACTATGTTGTGATCTACCATTTTCATCAATCTGCAAGAGTTGCACTTATTGTGAATGCCCCTTCAAATGTAAATCTATCTAATATGTAACACCAAATGCATCTCTATGCTGGTGAATCCTTTCAACCCGAACAATGAAGAATTCTTTCTGCTTCACACAAACACCTATCATGCCAGGGTGGTTGCAAGATGAGGGTACTCACTTTCGTTCACTCTCTCTAAAATTGGGACATCCATGCATCTCGGGCGGAGTACCTCGATCGTGATAGTGCTGCGAATCAAAAGACGACACGTGCCTCCCGAGCCTAAATCGACATATCTCGATCGAGATGCCAACTAATGCCACGCTAGCAGGTCCGGGTTTCCAGGCGTCATCCATGTCACCAATACATGTCACCGCCACCACAATATCTTGATCGAGATATCTATGCCACTCGGATCCACATTAGGGCCACGCTGTATCCCCGTAGGCATATTTGACTAGCACATCTCCATCGTCCACGTATCTCAAACGAGAAATTTACATCCAATCGCGACCATTCATTGTTCGAGGTAATCGGATACAATCTCCACCGTCCCCATATCTCGATCGAGATACTGAGTTCAAATCTCAGCCGTCCAAATATCTCGATCGAGATACAGAGATTCAATCTTCACCGTCCGAATATCTCGATCGAGATACTTAGATGCAATATCCACCGTCCAATTATCTCGATCGAGATACGGAAACGCAATCTATATCGTCCATTCACGTACGCTGGAAGATGCGATCTCGGCCGTTTAAATATCTCGATCGAGGTATATAATGAATCTTGACCGTCGAGATACCTTGTCGTGGTAATGCCTTTAAATCGTGGCCGTCCATTTACCTCGAACGAGATAGTAATATCAAATCTCAGCCGTCGATCCTTCCCCAACCCTAGAATTAGGTGTGTATCTTGGCTGTATGTTGCACTAACCCTAATATCCAGAGCGTTAATCTTGCAAACCCTAAATTGCATGATGTTTCCGAACCTCGATCGAGGTTATAAAACCGGAAAACTTTTTTTTTGGCCTCATTTTCACAAGTCGTTTTCACTCTCTTGCTCTCTTGATTTGGATTAGTATTAGTGAGCCCATTAGCTTTGTTTTTAGCTTCATTAGTGCTACTTAGCACTAAGCATTAGACCCTTCACATTAGACCCTTCACATTGGACCCTTCAAATTTGGCTTAGGTTTTAGCATGGAGGGCCACGAGGAGGGCTGCTCATCTATTGCGGACCTCATCGCGGAGATAGACCGCGAGTTAGCGGCTATCCGTAGGAGTGCTAGAGACACTCCGTCTACATTACATATCGTGGCAGACTTGGAGGCGATGCTTGCGTCCCTTCGTAGCCTTCACGATATTGTTTATGTAGATGAGTGGATAGCCCACCATCGCGCTGCTCCTGTGTCACATGGCCTGACATATCCTCAGGTCTGTGATCTTGCTCCTATTAGGGATGGGGCTTTCCTAGATCTTTTCCTCGATAGTCGTGGGATGAGGCCCGGGGCGGCGGGCAAGCCCCTCACTATTTCGCGGTGTTCGCATCCTCGTATGGCGGCACATATCTATAGTCGATATGTTGCCGCATATGGGAGGATGCCGAACAACCGCCAGATTCCCATATACTTCGCAAAGCAGTTATATGCGGAGTTTGTCTTAGGGGAGGAGGTCGATTACACCAGCCATCGTCCGGGTGGTGGTGCTGGTCGAGGCCGTCTCTAGGACCAGGGTAGGCGGCCTCCACCAGCCCTTCGTGTAGCACCTACCAACAGATCCTTCATTTGTGCCATTGTCGACAGTAGAGGCTCTTGGCACGCAGGTCGGCATTGACGTACGGAGTACCACGGAGAGCATCCAGCACGTGGTGCGCCTATTCTCACGATCTATACCGATGAGACAGATGTGGAGGTATTTACATATATATTACGTCTTAAGTTTTTTTGGTCATTTATCTTCATGTTTATATGTTTTCTATATTTTTACATGAGCAGCATGGTTGATTGTGTCACGCAGGTTCCCACACCTACCACTCAGAGGCTTACTCAGGAGTTGGTAGAGGCGAGAGCGGAGATAGACCGCCTCCGAGCTGCATTATAGATGGCAGAGGCAGCTACTGCAGAGGCACAGCATCTGAGAGAGTCCGACATCCAGCAGGTAGGTTTCTCTTGCACGTTAAAGAGTTATAATTAAGGTCCTAAGTTACAAATTTCTTTAAGTAATACCTAATGAGAGACTAATCAAATATTTTAATGCTTTACTTTTTTGCGTAGGCTCGGACCGAGGTAGAGAGCTCCAGAGCTGAGGCACAGCATCATCAGATTATGGAGCAGATTGCCCAGCATAGGGCAGAGAAGCTGATGCTGCATGTTCGAGAGTATCGTAGATCATCGGACGTGACAGTGCCTTACCTACCGTTATATCCACGGCCTGTCTCACAGAGGTTTTTCGACGACCTCTCCCGCAGGATGCACCACCCTTCCTACGTGATGCGTGCTGCTGTTTATGTATCGAGGACATTGATAGTACAGGAGGATATGCCCTAGGATGTGGACATATTTTCCACTTGTCTTGCATCACCCAGGAGCTCGTCCGGTTCTCAGCATGCCCATCCTGCCGTGCACGCGTCGACTTAGCGACATACAGGGTATTGGGCATCGATGGTCTTCACCCAGGCCTTGTACGAGTAGATGCCAGGACTGGCAGGCCTGTCGACTTTACATCAGCTATGGACTTGGGACTCGACGCCTTCGACGATAGAGCCTAGGAGCCTGAGGTGCCTCCTGAGATAGAGTGGAGCTGAGGTCCCCCCCACATGCTTGCAAAGTTTGGTCCCCATCGGAGCATGTTTGGATTGGCAATTGGCGCCCAGTGCGGGTTTTTCAAGTCTCTTGGTGCTTAAGAGGGCATGGAAAATTCGGGCCTTCCCCATACCATCGTACCCAAACATGCTCCCGATGGGGACCAAACTTTGCAAGCATGTGGGGGTGGGTCCCCCCCACATGCTTGCAAAGTTTGGTCACAATCAGAGCATGTTTGGATTGGCAATTAGCGCCCAGTGGTGCAGGTTTTTCAAGTCTCTTGGTGCTTAAGAGGCCATGGAAAATCCGGGCCTTCCCCAAACCATCGTACCCAAACATGCTCCGATGGGGACCAAACTTTGCAAGCATGTGGGGGTGGGTCCCCCCCACATGCTTGCAAAGTTTGGTCCCCATCAGAGCATGTTTGGATTGGCAATTGGCGCCCAGTGCGGGTTTTTCAAGTCTCTTGGTGCTTAAGAGGCCATGGAAAAGCCGGGCCTTCCCCATACCATCGTACCCAAACATGCTCCGATGGGGACCAAACTTTGCAAGCATGTGGGGGTGGGTCCCCCCCACATGCTTGCAAAGTTTGGTCACAATCAGAGCATGTTTGGATTGGCAATTAGCTCCCAGTGCGGGTTTTTCAAGTCTCTTGGTGCTTAAGAGGCCATGGAAAATCCGGGCCTTCCCCATACCATCGTACCAAAACATGCTCTGATGGGGACCAAACTTTGCAAGCATGTGGGGGTGGGTCCCCCCCACATGCTTGCAAAGTTTGGTCATAATCAAAGCATGTTTGGATTGGCAATTAGCGCCCAGTGCAGGTTTTTCAAGTCTCTTGGTGCTTAAGAGGCCATGGAAAATCCGGGCCTTCCCCAAACCATCATACCCAAACATGCTCCGATGGGGACCAAACTTTGCAAGCATGTGGAGGGGACCCACCCCCACATGCTTACAAAGTTTGGTCCCCATCGGAGCATGTTTGGGTACGATGGCATGAGGAAGGCCCGGATTTTCCATGGCCTCTTAAGAACCAAGAGACTTGAAAAACCCGCACTGGGCGCTAATTGCCAATCCAAACATGCTCTAATTGTGACCAAACTTTGCAAGCATGTGGGGGTGGGTCCCCTCCCCATGCTTGCAAAGTTTGGTCCCCATCAGAGCATGTTTGGGTACGATGGTATGGGGAAGGCCCGGATTTTCCATGGCCTCTTAAGCACCAAGAGACTTGAAAAACCCGCACTGGGCGCTAATTGCCAATCCAAACATGCTCTGATGAGGACCAAACTTTGCAAGCATGTGGGGGGGACCCACCCCCACATGCTTGCAAAGTTTGCATGTTTGGGTACGATGGTATGGGGAAGGCCCGGAATTTCCATGGCCTCTTAAGCACCAAGAGACTTGAAAAACCCGCACTGGGCGCCAATTGCCAATCCAAACATGCTCTGATGGGGACCAAACTTTGCAAGCATGTGGGGGGGACCCACCCCCACATGCTTGCAAAGTTTGGTCCCCATCGGAGCATGTTTGGGTACGATGGTATGGGGAAGGCCCGGATTTTCCATGGCCTCTTAAGCACCAAGAGACTTGAAAAACCCGCACTGGGCGCCAATTTCCAATCCAAACATGCTCCGATTGTGACCAAACTTTGCAAGCATGTGGGGGGGACCCACCCCCACATTCTTGCAAAGTTTGGTCCCCATCGGAGCATGTTTGGGTACGATGGTATGGGGAAGGCCCGGATTTTCCATGGCCTCTTAAGCACCAAGAGACTTGAAAAACCCGCACTGGGTGCCAATTGCCAATCCAAACATGCTCTGATTGTGACCAAACTTTGCAAGCATGTGGGGGGGACCCACCCCCACATGCTTGCAAAGTTTGGTCCCCATCGGAGCATGTTTGGGTACGATGGTATGGGGAAGGCCCGGATTTTCCATGGCCTCTTAAGCACCAAGAGACTTGAAAAACCCGCACTGGGCGCCAATTGCCAATCCAAACATGCTCTGATTGTGACCAAACTTTGCAAGCATGTGGGGGGGACCCACCCCCACATGCTTGCAAAGTTTGGTCCCCATCGGAGCATGTCTGGGTACGATGGTATGGGGAAGGCCCGGATTTTCCATGGCCTCTTAAGCACCAAGAGACTTGAAAAACCCACACTGGGTGCTAATTGCCAATCCAAACATGCTCTGATTGTGACCAAACTTTGCAAGCATGTGGGGGTGGGTCCACTCCCCATGCTTGCAAAGTTTGGTCACCATCAGAGCATGTTTGGGTACGATGGCATGGAGATTTTCAACAAACAATATGATAGCCAAAGTGTTAAAAAATATAATAAAATCAAGAACATCAACTAAAATGTAATGATACTCAATAATGAGAAAAAATTCATAATGATATAAACATCAAATAAGTACATCAGAATGAAAATGAGCTACCCCAGCTAGTCTGAGGTTAGTCACTGCCCAAAAATCTAAGTACAATGTAAATGAGCTAACCCAGCTAGTCTGAGTTTAGTCACTATCAAGATAGAGATCTAGTCAGCAGCACCCTCTCTAGCTCTCAACTGCTCTAGAATGCTCTCATGGTCATCCACTCGAAGCCGAAAACGAGGGTGAGAACTGTGTTTTCAGCTCTGTACTCGAACAAGAGTGAGCCTGGTAGCAACCACTAGATGAGAGAACTGAAATGCCTCTAACTCCCACTTCCACTGCTGGAACTCAAGACTCCCCCGATGAAGTCGAATCTGCTGGTAGAACCGGCCTGCCACAATCATGCTATGGGCGTCATAAGAAAACCCATGATCATCCACTGTATCCTGGTCAAGCATGCACTTTGGCCTAGTGCAACTCATCAGATAGTAGTCTACTCCCTCGCTATTTCCCTCACTGGCAATAACAGCAAATACATCACCCTCCTATAGCAAATCTATCAGGTCATCATAACTGACCATGAACGCAGGACCTGTGTGCTAATCAGACACCACTGGATGTGAAGGATGCTCGGGGGAGAGGAATGTCTGTATCCATGCATCTGCCCATCCTCTCGAGGCACAATGTGACCAATCGCCATCCATACATGCTCCACAGAAGCATGCAAACCGTCGTGTGTAAATTGTGGGGGCCGCCATGCACGTGCTCCTGATGGAATGTAAGCCCAAGGTGCCAGGTACTGTGTCACAATCATGGGAGGCTCTACGGTCAATCGTGCCACCATCCACATGCCAAAAAAATCTCCTGACAATCCGAGCATCACGTTTGGGGTACGATGATGGTGCACTCCCACACAAATGTTGGGAGCACCACTCGACTACGTGGCCCGCATCTCTGAACCGCTGAGCATCCTGTCGCAGCTGATGACGCCTCAAGGCACGTTTCACACACGCACCTGCACCATCATGCTCACCCTTCCCGTGACCAGTCTCAAAGAATGACCAAATCACTAGGATACTAGACTGCACATGCCACCTATAAATCCATAAAAGATAGTCTTAGTTATTGTTTTCTTTAAGATGTTCTAGTGAATTTAGTTTAATTGTAAATGTAAGAAAGCCATAAGTACAACCTGTAGAGCCAATAGAATTGACGTGATGACTTGAACTGTGCGCCACAACCATCCGACCAAACCCATCGCTGGACATGTCTGATCCCACAATCTCCTAAAAAATCGTCATGGAGACGAAAACAGTGTTGCACAAAATGTGCATCATGTGAACGATCATCACTGATATAGAAATGATACTCTCGAATAATGACACGGGTCTCGGGGGTACTCGCTATCCCATCTACATGAGCCTCTGCATGTCGATAGCTAATGTGGACCAAAATAGCAACCTGGTGAGGTAAGCAATACATACGTTTAGGACACAAAAAATCAATTAAGTAATGTAGCTCAAACATAAAACAAATATTACAAAATATAACCATTACCTACTCTGAGAAGTAATACTCAGATTGTATCTCCTGAAAAGGTGTGAAAGTGTAGTTCTCTGCAAAATCAATCACAGAGACGACCACACCAATAGGAAACTCTGCTAGGCATGCTCGGAACTGACGATCCTGCCACTTTGGCACAATGATTGTGCCGTATGTAGGGGTAGATCTGCTCCCTAAATGTGGCTGTGAAGTGACAACGTGGTGTATGTTTGTCCACGAGCTGCAACTTCCTGGACTGTCCACCACTCTGGAGCTGGTGTGTCACATACTCATAACGTTGCCATGCCACTATCTCTTGGTCACTTGCATCAAGATCTACCAT